>NC_051182.1:136032573-136332573 GCF_013339695.2 Rhipicephalus sanguineus | reverse complement strand
TTTACGGCTTCGCTGTTAAAAGTAATGAGTAACGTGACACCTCATGTTACCAAAAAATGTTAACGTAAGTACTTTACCCGTTACAGTTACGAAATGGTAACGAGTACGTAACTAAATTACCAAAAAAAGTAACGCGTTACGGGTAACGGCATTAGTCATTGGCTCGTTGTTAAGACTACAGCTGAGAGATTCCTACAATGTACCAAAAATGGCATGCTGTGGCGTTTGGAACATTTGAATCACCATCTTGAGGCATCCGACTTATCGTAGTATCTATGGTATACAATAGGTAAATTCGGGGTTCAAGCGCTAGAAAAAGTATGGCTTCACGATTCACAACTGAACGAACGCTTCATTTTACGAAAGCCATTGCAGACATTTATGCACCTGTTGGGAAGAAAAGACCGAGTTCGCGTTTAGGCTGCGATCTTACTGGTTCTCAATTTCGTGGGGATCCGCCTTAGGTCGTGATTAATTGCTTCGTCGTCTAAAACGCGAACGTTTTAGGTGGCGCAAATGGCGACGGTACAGGGAAAAAAATCAGCCTCAAACATAGCAGCGCGTACTACTTTTCGTCGTTCAAACGGCAGAACTAACGCAAATAATAGGAAATTCAATAAACCTGTACCGCACGCGTTATTCACCTCGACCCGAGGCTTCTCGCGAATGATTTCACGGTCCTCCGTTGATTCGGACTTACTTGTTACATTCAGCTCCGGCGAGGAACTGCGAAGCGCTGGCCACCAGACCGAAGTTTCTTCGAGTCGTGTCCCAGACTGCAAACGAGTCCCTGTTCATGTAGTCGGGAAGTTGGACGCTCAGCAGGCTGTAGTTGCTGTGTATGCCTTGAGACAATCGACTCAGAAACTCTGTACTGTGCCAGGCGGATCGGACCGAAACTGCGAAGCTTCGTATGTTCTTGCTGCGTTTGACGACGTCGGCCAAGCGCTCCAAGTCCGCCTTGGCGATGGAGGTCACCCTGACGCACAGCTCCGACAAGCTGCTGTTTCTCGAGAAGGACTCCACCACGGCCGTCCAAGTCAGGTCGGATTGGTTGTCCGGGTGCTCGAAGGACAGCGATATCAGTCTCAACTTCTTGAGCGTGGTCGTCGTCCCGACGTAGTCGGAAAGCGCGGACGACACGCTGTGCCTGCAAGTAGTGGGGTCGACGTGCACCGTCAAGGACGTCACGTGGTTCAGCGAGCACAGCTGGTGCAGAAGCTTTCCAAGCGGTGGGGCGTCAGCGACGCCGTGAGCATCCGTGACGAGCACTTCGCGGAAACATTTGTACTTGACAAGATTGAAAGAGTACTGGTAGCAGGATGCCCCCAAGTACGGTCCGAAGACGACCTTCTCCTCGGCGCCACTCGATCGAAGGGCCTCGCAGACTTGCCGCAAGGCGACGGCGTCCTCGGTATCTCCGGTCACGAGCACCTTCCGTAGCTGGCGTTTCCTTGAGAGCGCTTGGAAGAAAAGAGCCCACTGAGGCGACGTCCAGATGTAGAAGGGCAGCGTAAGGTCCTGCAGCGTCTCGTTCCCGATCAGAGCCGTCAACCAGGCGTGCAAGGCGAGAGCGCCCATGTCGTAATAAGGACGGCTGGGAACGAAGTGAACGCCGCGCAGCGTCGCGTTCCTCGAAAGAACGTCGGCTACGGCCTGGACGTACTGAACCCGCATCAACGCTGTCCTAAACTCTATTCTGACGATGGTCTTGTTTTCCGAGACTCCTCCCAGTACCAGTCGCACGCCGTCGCTGTACAGGTCGTCCCGTCCGGCGAAGGTCAGACTCGTCAAGGCAGTGCGACTCTTTAGGTATTCGGCGAAAGCGGTGCAGCATTTTTCCGAGGCGTGGGTGACGACTCCGAAGTTGAACGACAGTTCCTTCAGGGACGGACACGCCGTGACCGCCGTCAAGAACGCCTCGGCCTGCTCGCGCGCCATAACCAACTCGGGAACGTGGAGCGACTCGAGAGACCGGGTCGTCAGAAGCGACGTCAGCACTTCCATAAACAGTAGCCGGCACTCGGCGTCGCTGGTGCATTCGAAGTGTATCAAGTTTCGCAAGGTCGGGATGACCGCGCAGAAGTTCCGGTGGGGACCGAGGCTCCGCTTGTAGGTGTCCCGCAGTTTGAGCGTTTTCACAGACTCGTTGTCGCAGAGGGCGACGCACAGAAGCTGCTCGTAGAGGTTGAGCCTTCCCATGGTGACGTCGACGTGCGTCACGCAGCGGTGCGTCTTTATGAGGTGGTACAGCAGGCTGGCCGCCTGGTACAGCATGTACGGCGAGTGGTCCACGACGTAAGGGTTGTCCACGCTCACCAACGTCATACCAGTACGCGTCCGAGGGCTCTGCCTGAGTTCCATTTTGGCCTGAGAAAGCACCTCGTTCCACACCGACAGCTGCCGAACGATGTGGCACGCTCGCAGCTCGGTCGCGGTGCAAGGCGACGCGTGGTCGATCGTTTCGCCCGAGAAGACGCCCGTGACTTCGTCGAGGTCCGCCAAGCTAACGCCGTGTACTTTCGACGAGTCTTTCGAACTAGCCTCCACCGAAAGCACCATTTGGTTATCGCCACTCGCCATTAGACCTGGAAATCCAAACAAGTTCAGAAGTTAAGTAGATGGAGGCCTGAAGAGATAAATATATTCGAACACGGCGTTATTTGCAACGCGCTGAGCAAGACACACAATTCTCCCCTCCCCAATAAAGGGCGGATCGTCAGTCTCAACGTGGCAATTAAACGTCGTTCTGCCAGCAAAGCTGGTGCAGACTAAGTTCGTAGACTGGGACAAGTTAAGGAAAAACATATACAATAAAGAACAGAAACCCATCACGAACACAGAGAAATGGAATTAAGAACTACCAGAAGACGTGAGAAAGGCTGCTCGCACGTAGAATGGGACGGCTGGGAAGAGGACGAGCAGCCAAGGCTGGACAGCAGATTGGCGCACTTCAAGCAAGCCAAGAAATCGATTCGGTTGCGGCTACAAGGACAGAAACACAACAAAAAATGTGAAAAGAAAAATCACACGGCTAAACAAGCAAATGAAGGAACACTGCGCACAGCTCTGCAACCAGGAATTGGACGAGGTGTGTGACCTGAGAACAACATTGACGCAAGCAAAACATGGAAGATTCTCAGACACTTACTCGATCCAGCCAACACCAAGGCGGCATCGAGAGGAGAGATGACTAATATCAAGCACAAAAAAACTTGGCAGACATTTGAGCTTCGCCTTCAAGATCAGAATGCGATACCGTAATCGGGCCTCGTGCGCATTGCCTTCAACCGTGTCGCAAAGAAAGGAACGTTTATGCGTGTAACGTGGACCGTTTCAAACTATCCTAGAATGCCTAGTGTAAGGACAGTTGTGAAGTTCCCACTATGCCATAATTCTACCACTAGAAAATTGGCCAAGTACACATTACGCGTGTAGGGTGCCGCGCGCACCTGCGCAGCTGCACACTTTGCAATGAGTGGGTAGCTTTAAACCACCTACTCGTTGCACAATTCACATGTTCTGACGCCTGTTGCGATTCAACGATTCTACCACGCAATATTACAGACGTTAAGGAGACTCCTCCCACTACATGACATTCTTATAGCGTTTTTTTAAATGCGAAGCATTTCTTAGCGAACGTTTGGCACTTTGAGCGTTTCTATCTATTATCTATCTGTCTATCTATCTATCTAGCCGCCTACGTCTGGGTGCTCTCATGATCGCCTCCTTTACTTGGTGTAGAACAAAAGTGGCATGGGAGGGTAAGAGGATTTGACGAATATGACTGTCGGGTCATGACATGAATAACGTGACAATCATGTCGCGTAAGTCGTCAAACCCTTTCCTCCAGACACGTGTGGCACATACCCGTTTACCACGGGCCGCGGCGTACGGGTATGCGCCACAGGTGATTGAGAGTTTATATCTACCCAGGAACAGCGAGAACAGACACTGGTAACTTAAATGCGAGAGCATTAAGAAAAACCGACATCGGCAGCTTTGACCCGACGAATGGAAAGAATGAAAATTAGGATCCCAGCAGGAATCGAACCCAAGCATTCTGCGTGAAAGTCAGGTATTCTACCACAGAGCCATCCCAGGTCTATAAACTGGTTTGTAAAAACAGCAGGCGTAATTTCGGTCCAACATCAATTATGGTTGTGGTGCTTGCGATATTATTTTACAAGAAAGCAATAAACACTATACTACTTGATACTCCTACGATACATGCGTCTCATCAGATTACCGTCTGTGTTTCCAGTGCTGGCTCCGCTTTTATAGCAGTCTAATAAACATTACATTTGTATTCCTTTGATTCAGCAAGGTATATTGAAGCATCGCTCGACCCCGAAGGAATACATTGACGTAAGTTACGTATGATATTCACATCATCGCACCGCAAATTGCACTCAGTCCGCCAGAACGACGCAGTGTCCTCTTCATTTCTTACAAGGCTGAGCGATGGCCTCATGCTGACTGAGGATGATGCCAGATTGATTGACAGCCGCTTTGTAGACTTGTCTATAGGCCACAAACGGCCAAGTAGTCTACGAATACGACAAGCGCCATTCACTGACGTTGGCCTACGTAGCACTCTCCAGGCCTACCAGCCTCGACGGCCTATACCTCACCAACGCGAAGGGTGACTTCAGGTTCCGACATATCGCCGGCTCTATCGACAGACAATTTGTCGACGAAATGACCGAGGCATCCACGATTTTCAGCAGCTGTACTATGCCTCATACTTCACTACACATGGACTCCGCGCCACCGCGATCACGACCGAATCAGATAAGTCATGACCAGCTCTTGGTGCTCACTGATCACGGTGATCATGATATTGTTCAAGAACTGTCAAGAGCTTCTTCCACACATGAATACGGATTCGTGAAACGTGCGTGCGTTCTCCATCATAAGGGACAAGTATAAGCACTACATATCAGCTTACCGCTTCTGGTGTTCGTAATACTCACGTCGCCGTTGACAGCGTTACCCAACTGTAAACAACTGATTATATAACACATATGCGGCTCTTCAACATGTATGTGTGCATATAAAATTTATACAAATCTTTAGCGTCATTTTGTAACGTTTCGCTCAGTAAAAGAAATTACGCCACGGTCACCTTCCCGCCGCATGCTTCGCATAACATCGACTCCCGCGGTACGTGAGATCTGCCGAATTTTTTTTACGAAGTAGTTTCAAGCATTCGTGGCTACGCGTGGTAGAACACCTGCTTGCCACGCAGAAGGCCTGGGTTCGATTCTTACCCGGGCCAAGGACTTTTTCTTATTTATTTATTTATTTGCATCTATCTAGAATTTTAGCTCCCGGACAACGCCGATTTTTCGCTCACAGCCAACGACACCAACACCGGAATTTCTGCGAAAGAACTGTTTAACGCTATCGCGTTAAAGAGGGCACCATGAGGCAATGGGGAAAGATATCGTCAAAACGTAACTAGCGAAACCCCCGGGCATTAATCACAAGGAGTACGAGTGATCATCTAACGAAGATTTTGATATAGGGACTTCTCAGAACAAGAAATCAGAGCGGTCCTGCAGAACCTCAAGACCAAATCAGCTCCCGTGCCCGACAGGATATCTGACAAATCCTCCGGAACCTGGACGATCAGGCGATGAAACATCTCACGGACTACATCAACAAATGTTGGAAGAACGGCAAAATACCAGACGAGTGCAAAAAGTCGGACGTGGTACTCATGCTCAAGCCCGGAAAGTCCCCGGACGTCCAGAATATGAGGTGAATATCTTTTACCTCGTGTGTCGGCAAAATCATGAAGCACGCTTGCCTAAATAGGATCAACGGGCATCTGGAGGCAACGCGCATCCCAGCTCAATCATAGGCTTCAGACAAGGACCCTTGACCCATTCAGATCAAGGAACGTCATTTTCATTGCTGTACCAGGATGAGAGGTCCGCGCCATCTTAGGATTGGACTTAAAGAAGGCTTTCAACAGCGCTCGTCACTCGACCATGCGAGAGAGTGATACAACTGAATCTTGGCGAGCGCACGTTCAATTATATAAAATATTTGCTCACGAATAGAAAAGCCAGAATTAATCTAGACTAGGAAGAAAGCATACGAATTGACATGGGGAGCGCGGGCTCCCCACAAGGCTCCGTCATCTCCCCAGTGCTATTCAACCTCATGATGATTGGACTACCAGAAAAGCTCAACAACATCGAAGGAATCAATCACACGATGTACGCGGACGACATTACGATCTCAGGGGTGGAAGCGGGCGTGAGCGTTTTGGAGCAGCTCAGGGAGCAGGAATAATGCTGTTTTGGAGCAGCTTTGGAGCACCAAAATGTGTGTTTTGGAGCAATGCAAGTTAGTTTTGGAGCAGAATTGTAGGGTCAAACATCATTGTTGTTTAATTTTTATTTCTGGTAAACACAAGAAATTCCAACGATTTTAGAAAACATTCAATATTGAGGAACCAACAGCACTTAAACAAATGATATATATACACACGCGCGCGTACGTGTTATCATTAAAACATCACAGCTGTGATAGAGCAATGACTCAGGAAAACGAGATAAGCGATGTTTTGAATAGCTACACTTGACTAGACTGACAAATGAAAAACGTTCATGGTAATGAACGTTTTTCAGCAGCGGCGTTTTTGCGCCGCGTTTGCCGGGTTGCATTTTCGTCAAAAGCCTACGCCGGCTTCAAAAAGTTCCTTCGAAATGCGCGGAGGTCAGCGCCGTCTGGAGGCATTGGAAGAAACCAAACAAACAAGCGTCTGCACCCTAAACTCCACTTCTCGGACGAGCGGGCGATGCGCCGCGCGAGGCGTTTTCTTTCGAGTAGGAAGACGCGGCGGCGTGATTTTTGAGATAGCGTTCATCAAAATGACGCGCGCGACCCTCCGACCACGCGTCAGTCGCGCATGATATCAAGACATTCGGGACGCAACAGCGCGATTTCGCGAAGGCGTTCGTCAAAAAACGCGCGCGTCCCTACAAACGCGCGTAAATCGCGCCAAAAATTGCGCCACGCACTTCCACCTTTTCCCTTCAAGTTCCAAGATTTGTCAATTATTGGTGTCTGTTATATGCACGCAAATATGGCACTTGAGGTGCGATGATACTAGATGTCGCAAGTGCACAATTTGTATCCCGTGGTTCTGTTTTCGTACTACCACACATTCGTCTTTTCAGTAATAAACTTCCAAGTGTCTATCTTGTTCTTTTTTGTATATTTCTTCACTCGCCACCTCATGTACCAAGCCACACACAGCCACGGCGGCGAGCGGCATGTCATGTTGTGCTGCGGATGGTACGAGCTACGGCGTACTCGACCACGAGCCGAGCGCAGGTTCTCACGAGCAAAAATCGAACAACGCGACCGATCGCACCAGCGAGACTAAGCTCGTCGCTGCACGAGCGCGTTTACATACTGCATTTATAACGTCAAAGGGCTTGTGTGCAATGCAACAAATTCTGCACATGGATAGGCATGCTCTCGCTAAAAAAAAATGAGTTTCAGAAATGGTCCAACCGATTTACACAAACTGAAGCCCTGTGAGTGATTTCGCAGTTGGCAGTGGCTTCATAGACCGCAAACGGATTAAACAAATTTCTCGTTTTCATACGTTTTCATGAAACAAAATCCATATTACACAATCAGCTTTACAGTGGTTTCCTAATGCAAAGTTTCTAATAATGGTCGCGCGTTTACGTTCGCGGCAGCTGCTCGCACTATCTTCATGGCTTCACATCAAATTAAATATTCGCAGTAAATAGAACCTTTTCGACCTTATGAAGCGTCAACGCACTTACTTTTATTCATGTTCGCAATCCCAGGCCACGATGACAACAACCGCCTCGTGCGCGCAGCGCGCCAAAAAACTTCGCTGCCGCCGGCGTCACAATCGAAATATGGCTGCACAACTCACTTTCTTCTTCGCTAGGTTTTCTGCGCCCTCGACAAGGTCGCGAGAGCGCGCCAAGTGATGTGATGATGATATAATGATATAAGCTCGCTTGGGCGCGCCATGACACGGATGACAGCGGCACATGAAGGCACCAAACGTAGCCTCGGTGATCGGTTCCGGCAGCGCACCGGAGCCCATCGCGGAGGCCGTGCACCAAAGACCGCTTGGGAGCAGTTTTGGCGCAATAATGCGTTTTGGAGCAGGACGGCGCAGCAGAAGCGCATTGGCGCAGCGTGGCGCAAATGGCGCAGCACTTCCACCCCTGCGATCTGGACAACTGAGAACAGCAACGCGGGGCAAATGGAGGCAAGACTCCAGGAGGCGGTCGATGCAGTAGAATGCTACCTAGCCAGCACGGGGCTAGAGCGCTCTCCAGAGAAGTTGGAGCTCTTACTGTCGCTCTGGTAAGATGTAAAGACCACCCAAGGGAACCTCCGACTTTCCACTCGAAGGAATCGCCGTTACCACCAAGACTGGGATGACGATCCCGATCGTGCAACGTACACGAATCCTAAGGCTTTGGCTCGACGCCAAAGGTACAAACGATGAGACGATGGCGCGCCTCAGCAGCAAAGTCATGGCAGCGATTAGATTAATCCGAAGAGTCACCAACAGAATGAATGAAATCAAGGAAAAAAACGTTGTAGGTATGGTCCGAGCCTTTCCGATTAGCCATATCACGTACGTAGCGGCCTTTGTCCGATGGAACAGGGCAGAAAAGGACAAGATAGATGCACCCATAAGAAAGGCCTACAAGTCAGCCCTGGGTCTCAACCCGTACACCAGAAACGAAATAATGCTCCAGCTGGAAGGTCCTCAACACGTTGGACGAAATCATTGAAGCATGACACATAGTCCAACTCGAAAGGCTCTCCAGCACGTGGACAGGCAAAGAAATAATAAGAAATTGAACGTAAATAATCACGGAATAAAGGAAATGCTCCAGCCGCACGTTAGATCCAATACTGTCACCGAAACATTACCGGAAAACATGCACCCGATCTATAACGTGGAACGGAGGAAATGCCGCACGAAAGCAATCCTGAAAAACCGTGGCACGAACGAGAAATCCCTATTCGTTGATGCGGCCAGGTACCGGGGAAGGAAGCTTTCACGACCGGGGGTGATCGGCACGAAAGGAGCGATAGCGTTGGCCTGCTCAGTAAAAGTCAGGAACTCGGAAGCCGCGGAGGACGTGGCCATAGTGCTAGCCATGCTCAGCAGAAGCCACAACAGAATTATCAGCGACTCTAAACCATCATTTGGAAACTATACAAGCGCGTGGGCCTCAGTCGAAGCGGCCAGGATCGAAAACAGCAAGACAAAGCACTTCAAGAACGGAGTCATTACACCAAGATACTTGAAATTTATCCCAGCGCACATGGGAGAAGATAAGAGGACCGAACATCCCCCCTAAACTGAATGAGAAGTCCCACCTTGCCGCGCGCGAACGACCCATCCGCGGCTGGGAACACCCATCTCTTCTTCATGGAGCCCGATATAACTCGATATGATCAGGATAGGCTGCTTACCTTCCACGACATATTGACATACTGCAAGAAACAAAGAAAAATGCACCCACAACTCCATAATAAACTAGATAGATCACAAGAAGTGGACTGGAGGCGTCTACAAACCAGATAGATCACAAGAAGTGGACTGGAGGCGTCTACAAACCAGAACCTTTCAAAACCCAGTGCACCTCAACCGCATCTACCCCGGGCAATTCCCCGACGTTGGCTGTAGTCTATGTAAACAAGAATACGCGAACTTAGAACACATCCTATGGAAATGCACACACACTACACAGCTTTTCGATCAGAAAAACTCGGACCTCTTTGAGGCGCGTTGGCGCGTTGATCTGGCTAGCTCAGAATTAGAAGAACAAGTTTGGGCCATCCGGCATGCCCGGGAAGTGTTGGAAAGGCTAAACCTCCCCGCGAGCACTTGGGTGGCCAAGGCCAGGCCGCCAGTCTGCAGGTTCTGAATAAAGTTTTATTCAGTCCAGTACTGCGTACGTAGCGTCCGTAACGGCATTGCATGCGTAAGAACGCTGCGCTTCGCGTAGAGCGCGTGCGCATAACTCCTGCTCATGCGCACTCTGCGAAACGCAACGTTCTTAACGCACGCAACGCCGTTACGGATGTTATACGTGAGCAGTACTAAAAATCTGCACCCATATTGCACAAAACGGCGGCTCGACACTTCCTCAGCGTTGCGGAAAGACGCCAAGCGTCTCAACGCTCTAGCTTGCACGAAGGAAATTATTCTTCGGGAAACCGCCAGGCATTGTGAAAAAAAAAAACTCGCTTGCTTGAACGCGGTCAGATATACTTAGTTCAGTCAGGCAGACCGCCGAAACAGTTCATTATTGCCGAATAAATGGAGTACGCAATTGAAAGCGGCTATTGACCTGTTCGGTTGCCGCGAAATATATCTTTCGTACAACCAGTGCAGGAAACGGCTTCGCTAGAAATTGGGGGATCTCAGTGGTCAGACACAGGTGCCGTTCGCTTTATCATCGCATCAAGCAAGGATATGCAATCCTGCCGAATACTTTTCTCACTATAGCGTCATGATTATCGCATTGCGAGTCTATACCAGGAACAGAGATGCAGCTGTCGCTTACCAAACATGTGGAAGCTTGCTTCGCGTTGATTGTGGTCGTCGTCGATTCAGATCTCGGACTGCTACGTTTTCTTCTTCTCCTTCTCTATAATGCACTTTGTGCTGATGATGACGCTGATCAAAACTTTATGAGTGTGGGTGTCGCTGTGGCACCGAGAGGGATACCTGCCGCCGGCCTCTTGGTGCGCTGCACTATATACGAGACCACGCAGGGCGCTTCGATGCCAGCGTTCTTTAGCACGAAGGAACGCTTGCACCCAGACGACAAAAGTCACTGGCGTAGCCAAAGAGGGCGGTTCAACCCCCCTCCCATCCCCGAAATGTTGCATGCAACATTTCGGGGGTGGGAGGGGGGTGTACATACATACATACATGTATGTACATATACACGCACGCACACAAACACACGCACGAACATACACAAAGTGTGGTTGAACCATAGATTTTCCTACAATACTTACCAGAGGGAACTCTGGCGCTAGTGTCTATGGCAGCTGCAACGCATGGCTCTAGCCACCATAGCATGGCGCTTCAGCCAGCATGGGAATGATGGGTAGTACACGGATTTGTCTAAACTTCGTTCTTTCGGCTCCGTTTTGCTCCGCGTCGCTTGCATCTCCTTTGTCGCAAAACGAACTTCAGCAAAAGTCAGCAGTTCCACTTGACCACTTTAACCTTTTTAGGCTCACCAGTTCAAATCTGGTCACGAAGTTCACAACGATCCATTCTTTTATCCGAAAGAACACCAAACCCAGCAATAAACAAAGCCACAAGTGCGTTTGAAGCCCGCAAGTATGACGACTATAGGCAAATCCGTGTATATACTCATCATTCCCATGGTGACTGAACGATCGCAACGCCAGAGTCCCCTCTAGTTAATTTTAGGAAACTCTATAAGTTGAACCACCCCCCTCGCCTGAAAAAAGTTTCTAGTTACGCTACTGGCCTAAGTCAATGACCACGGTGTAAGAAAAATCATTTAGGTGTGGACACTCCGCCCGACGGCGCGTCCACATAATGTTCGCCTCTTTCCTCCTCTCGGCCCCCATGTCGCAGCGCCTCCCACGCAATCGCGGCCGGCGCATGTACTATAGAAGACGAGCTGCGTGCGTAGCGTCCGTAACGGCGTTGCGCACGTGAGAAGTCAGCGAGCAGAAAGACTGCTCACGCGCTCTAAGCAAGAAGCCGCGCTTTTACGTACGCAACGCTGTTAGGGACGCTATGTGCGTCGGGTGCGCCGTTTACACCGTGGCCGTATGAAACCTCGCCGTGAAAAAATGCAATGAGGTGCAAAAGATGAAGGAAAACGCGCGTTCGCCTCGTCGCAATGGGTTTCTTAAGCCCCCATGTCGCAGCGCCCCCCACGAAACTGCGGCCGGCGCATGTATTAAAGGCGAACATTATCTGGACGCGCTCTCCTTCGCGGCGGGCGGAGAGTGTCCACACCTAAATTATTTTTCTTACACCGTGGTCAATGACGTATTATGCCTAGAGATGAGCGGATGTCAGGCAAGACGCGACGCGCGTCTCCCCTTTTGCTCGGCGGCCATGGCTGGGATCATTTTCCTCCATGCAAAGCACGGTAATGATGATGACAATATCCTTACAGTATGGCTCATACTCACTCCAGCCGATCGCCAAGAATTGTGCGTCTGAACATTTATACATTAATTTGAGGTATTCATTACGTCAACAAAGAAAGTAAATAAGAGAAAATACATAATGGAGAAACTGCAAGTACTGTGTGGTTGCGCATCTAGACCAGATAGCTCTACATTATTTACACTTCTTCTACTGTGCCTGATTCTTCTCAGTCTTCTTGCTTCCCAGCATAGGCGTGCGCATGGGGGGGGGGGGGGGGGGGGCGCCCCCCCCCCATAGTCACCTAAGGAAGGCGGGGGGGGGAAGTCTGGCCCACACATTGACTTAAAGGGGGGGGGTCGCTACGATGACCCTTCGCCCCCCCCCCCCTGAAGGGGAACACTGCGCACGCCTATGCTCCCTATAGCGTAACCCAGCTAGCACAAAAGCGATATAAAACTGCTACGGAGTGGATTGGCCAAGACGAAAGAACGTCTTCCAACGGGTTTTTTTACATCCGTTCATCCGACTGTGTCGGCCGTATTTCTCAGCTAATGTCCGGCCGGTATGCAATTTCAAGAAGTTCTACAATCCTACTTTAAGAAGGTTCCCGAAATTTGTTCTTCATAGGGGATATTCAACGACCACCGCAAAACCTTGAAAAGTAGGAATAGAATCCTTCTACAATCATGATTGTAATGTCGATTTCTTTCTTTTTTATGTCCTCTCCTTTACTCACCTTGTTTCACAAAGAAATCTCACTCACCAAGAAATCAATTGCACAAACGGTGCGCCCATAAAATATTCTAATTTCATATAACTTTATCACAGAATTGAGTAATGAAGCAAAATACAGAGCAAAGGCAGCTATTGTGAAGCAGGTATCAGTTCCTTATGAACGAACTTATAAATATACTCGCAGTGGAAACCTATATGTTCAAAAATTCCACAAAGGTCCACAAAGGAACAATGGCGCGGGTTAATATCAGGTGCTTTTTTAAGAGAGAAATGCCTAAATGTAGGCCCGAGCTACACAAATAATGGCACCAAACCGCGTATTCAAACCTTTAACACAAGAAGTATTGAACTGCTTAAAATCAGGTACATATAGGCGAGCACGGGTAGGACGGGCTAGAGTTACTGTATATGCTACCTTTAGGTAGCAGAGTTGCGCATAGGTCTGGCTAGCAACCACAGCTATGCGGCGAAGACGCGCTCCATTTTTGCAGGCGACAGGCCTACCGGGTCACCGATCGGCAAGTCTGGCGTGTCGAAGACCGGTGATTACTTTACTGTGAATGACTAGTGTCAATCTAGTTCGCTGCAGCGGCGCGATCGAGAAATACAAGAATTGACCCGAGCGTCAGCTTCTCCGCAACGCTTGGTTGCTAGCGGCGTTTGGAAGACGGATGCGCAACTCTGCTACCTAAAGGTAGCATATACAGTAACTCTAGGGCGGGCACCTCGTTAGCGCCCCTTGAGGATGGCGTCACGTGAATACCTCCTAATGAATGACACGTAACATCTTCGACAAATTACTAGGCGCATCGATGATTGGCGGAAACGGCTCACCAGGGCGCCCCGGTGCGACTTGTTGACGATACCAACACACAGACACTCCACTTACAGAAGTTCAGTTGTGTGACCGTTTCTTCTCTTTAAAGTTCCCAAGAAAAAGAGTGGAACTCAAACCTTTCGACATCTCTCTTTATTCATTCGAAAAACAGCAAATAATCCCATCAATAGCGAAGTCATAATTTAGTTGGTGTAGCGCTTGTTTCTAAACATCTAGACTAATACCACCTGCAAAAAAATGGAAGGAAACAGAATGTTGTCATATACATTACAGTCGAACCACTCCATTACGAAATCGCTGGGGAAGCGCTTTTTGTTCGTTCTCGTGAGAATTTCGTTGTCGCGAAGACAGAAAAATACGCACACCGATCACTTCGCACAACGAAAATTTATTTAATTAAGGAAGTCGCTGATCTCGCTTTGTTTCACGTTTCTTTGAAGGAGCTTGACGGAAGGAGCACGTGCGCCGTTCTGAAGCGCCGCCATTGTGATGTCTTTCGATCTGAGAATTGTAGACAGCGAGCTGGCGTGCCGAAATTCTCTGCAATTACCACTTTTTTTTCTTTTCTGCCTGCGTTTTTAACACTGAAGCTATTAGCAAATCGCTCCTTGTCCGACGAACCAAAAAAAACTATCATTATCGTAGACGGGTATGTGCCGCAGAAATTGGGTAAATCCCACTACTCCCCACTGGTCCACTAATAATGAAGAACGCAACAGTTACCCCAACAACAAATGGCTGCGAAGCAACAGCGGCGAGCCGAAGACCCCGAGTACGTACAACGAGAGAATACTAGGTAACGGGTAAGGCAACGGCGGCTGCGAGAAGACCTCGAAGCGATGGAAGGTCTACGCCAACGACGACGTGCCCGTAGATCTATGAGAGGTGCGAACGCTTGGTTTCAGCGCGAGTTTTTGCCTCTGGAGTTTGGACGTGTGTCGTTTCTGTGACTGTCTGTGGTTTAACTCAAACCTCTCTGCGCGACTTAGAAGCAACATAGAAACAACCTGTATCACCTAGCTCAGGCCTATAGCCGCTTTCCTGTCTCCTTCACCGTTTCCTGTGTAAAACAAGCTATAGATGCAACCAGATATTAGTCTTCCGAATCGTCCAGTTTCGCTGTTCCA
The DNA here is from genome assembly GCF_013339695.2 of Rhipicephalus sanguineus. NCBI lineage: Eukaryota > Metazoa > Arthropoda > Arachnida > Ixodida > Ixodidae > Rhipicephalus > Rhipicephalus sanguineus. The sequence continues at coordinate 136,317,689 of NC_051182.1, read as the reverse complement.
AGCCTTGCGCGGCTTAGTGCAAGCTTCGCCAATTTTTTCTGCCTCCGTGTCTGTCGGCACGACGTCACTTTCTTGATGTCATCACTTGAAACGTCGTGTGCCGACGTAGCTGCCAACAGAGGCGTGAGTAAAAAACTGTGCTCAGCGAAAAAAAAAAACGTCTTGCTGCTATCTTCGTCATCCGGCGGAATGTAAACTGCAATTGTCCCACCGATGCTTGTTGGCGGAACGTACGTGCTAGACTTGTCAATGAGCGGTGCTGCCATTTTCGAACTTCTGGGTTCCCAACTAGCTCATGGGCTGGAAAAAAAAAAAAAAACGTTGCGAATCACTATCTGAAACTTTCCTTATTGCGGGAGTGCTTCTTAAAATTTCTTCGCTGTGGAGAAGGGGCAAATAGATTGAACTCTATGGACGACGTTCGCGGGGGACGCCAGATTTCTTCGTTGCTGCGAGAATTTCGTTCTTGAGGACTTTGAGGGGTTCAACTGTGTTCGTGTGATCTTTCGTCTTTTCGTCTTCCTTGTTGCGCCGTTCTGAAGCCATTCAACTGTAATACCTGATAGAGGACGGCGTGAAAAGGAGAAGCCTCGGTAACACCGTATACGGCCACAGAAAGCGAGCATGTTATTTCACAGAACACTTATACAACCATCTAGAGAAGGAAAACTGTACTTTTGACAGTGCAACGGAAATAAGGGTAGAGGTGGCGTTGTGAACTAAAGTATCCTAGAGTCACTGGAAAATCAGAGTACCGCAAAGGTAGGCTGCACGCGGGCAACATTGGGTGGCGGCGGCCATGTCCCTTCCAGACCGTCCGGCGCGTTGCTAGCGTGTGTTGAGAAGTGACCGATCTTTTAGCCTCAGTGCCGTGTTACGCTCGGCAGAACGGCATTATGTGTGTGTGTTTCTTCAAGAGGATATTAGAAGTGATTTCGAGTCATCGACAGGTATGGATCGACTGCGCGGTTAGCGGTGTAACTAATGAAACGTACGGCGAATGTTGCCATGTGCTCGCGAACTCTCTCCATGGCTTCATCGGTCTCTTTTCGTGTCACGGCCGGGCATGTTCGCTAGGTCCGGATCTGTAAACATAGTTGCATTAGCGCAGTGACATCGTGCGAGATGCCATTCACTTCGACATTTGGTGAATTTTGACTGTTTGCGCTAGCTCTGCAGTCGGTGTTCAGGTTCACTGCACTGGAGGACGTTATCACATCGAGAATATTCAACATTGCGTCCTTCGACTGATCGCTGACGCATAGCTTGCTTGCGCACCGTGCTTGCTGTTCAACTGGTTGATATGTGTAATAGAAGTTGTGTGTGTACGGTAATTGGAAGTTGTGCGCGACGTCTTGATTCGGAACGCCAGCAGCCGAACGCACGGGCGAATCGGCGTGCGGTAGGTAAGGTGCATCTTATCTTACGATACGTAGAAAATAGGCCATCAAAAATGATTGACATCACTACTTAATTGTTTCATTTCCTATTTCTTGTCTCCTTAATATTCCCAACGTTGCAATGAATTTGCAAATATTTTGCTGTGTTCCGACAAACTTCTTTTTTTGGCGTCGCCAGCGCGTAAACAGCTGGGGTTCGGCTTCTGCACTGCTGCACTTTTTTTTTTCATAATGCACTGTTATTAAAACTTCCTCGGAACGGTGTTTTATGTTCTTTTGATCAGAAATAGCACATCCCGGAATTTTTAAAGCGCATGCTACTCCAACACAGTATGTACATAGACCTAGGGCTCGCATAAAATCGACTCCCTCAATGCGTGGGATCTGCTTTTTTTTTTTTTTTTTTTTTGCTGTGCAATGCAGCATATTAGCAGCATTTTTGCAACAAACTTAAAAAATACGCTTGATAACATTGCCTTATACCAAGTTTATCAACAGAGTTCCACGCTTCTGTTTTGTGCAATGCCAAAGATCATACCACAATTGCCTTCAAGGTATAACAGTTATTATTTTAATAAATCTTCGATTTCGCTCTCGTGCGTGACACGCTTATAACTCGGATAGCATGCGTAATCTGTTCAACAGATCGAGATATAAACAGCCGAGCAAATAGAAAGGTATGTAGTTTTCAATATTGCTGACCATAGCGAACCGAAAAGGTGAAGTATCCTGTCGCATAACATCTTTTCCAGCAAAGTTAGTGTAGTTCACTGCAGGAAGGAGTGTTATTCAAGGGGGGCGAATTCGTTCAGGCCAACTATGCAGCCACGTAGAACGGCACTCTTTGACATTAATTTTTCCCACACGGCAAACGAGAATCTCAGAGTAGCTCACCAGTAACGTTCGATTGATGGTGAGCTACTCTCTTCTGGCATCTGCATGCAGTGGCGTAGCCAGGGGGTGGCACACCAGGCCCGTGCCCCCCCCCTCTCCGAAAAAAATGTCTGCTTACGCCCCTGTCTGCATGACGCGTTTAAAAAAGCGACGAAGTACTCCTGGGGACCGTGGTAATGTTAAATATCCGGCCCCGCTCTGCGTTCAATGCACCCGCACCCAAAGCGCTTGGAAGGGATATGGCGGCGAGAGGTCACGTGATGCGAGTAAGCCAATCGCGTCGGCGGCGGCGCGCGGAAAACAGATGCGATACTCTGAAATTTTTCCAGTGACTCTAAAGTATCCGACCGAGAGAACCCCACTGTGGAGGAGACACTCCGTTGCATTTCGCACTGGGATTCGAGCACTAAGCGGCGCTTGGAGAGATGGAGAATACTATCTCTTCAGAGGGTCGCGAAGTGAACGAATCCCCCCCCCCCCCCCATCTTTTTTTTTTTCATGGAGTAGGTCGTCCCTCACATCCTCCTTAACCTTTTTTTTCCCTATTCTTTATTTTCCCCTTAGCTGGGGTTTTTATACTCCTGTATTTTTTATTGCCAAGCCGCCATACACGCGGCGACCCGTTATAAAGAAAACGGCACCACATCATCATCATCACCATCACCATCATCATCATCATTACCACTATATCATTACGCTTATAGCACTGTACTAGAATAACTAGTACACTATAATTACGCTGGGGCAATATGGCTGCTGCATTGCTGGTGGGCGCGGGTGGTAGCGGTGCACGCCCGCTGGTTCTGGGTCTTTATTCACTGCTGCCCCGGGTAGTATTTGCGCGCGCGGCAGCCTAACGTTACTACGAATATATCCGTTATGTCGCCAGGTGACCGAGAAGCCTCAACTGGCAAAAAACACGCCAAGCAAGTAAGCTTACGTTGTTTATTGGCAATCGTGAATAAAGTATGCGAATAAAGAAAGCCTTAGCCTGAATCCAACATTTCAGCAATTGAACATTCCTGTGAAGGTTGTCATGGAAGACAAGCTTCGAGAATTGAGCTACCCTTGCTCGCCTACTGTTGATCAGCTGACACGTGTGATAGAGGATGCCTGCGCGTGTTTCTAAAAACACTCATTTATTAAAAAGAAATGATGTACCAGTGGACAGCACGGACAATACACTGCATATGATATGTGTGCACACACTACAGACATTTAGAACAGTAGTATATGCTAGAAAGCTAGGAAGTGCTGGAAGGCATAGAAGTAAAGTTGGAAAAATAAGCAGTGAGCAGACATTTCTTTTAAATCTGTATAATTAGCTATTTTTATTGTTATGCTTTGCACTGAAAAATAAATAAATGAGTCCATTTTTTCTGGTGCCAACGGTGCATAGTCGTGAAAGACACTGCTTAAACTATGGACGATTGCAGAAGCTGAATTTACATTTTCATTCTTCCCTACCTCCTAACTGTCTGCCTCACTTTTAAGAGTCTTAACATGGCTGTCACACAAAACAAACTTTTTTTTATATACATAGCTCACAGCAATATCAAGGAAATAGCAGTTAGTACACATTCAAATCTTTAACATGCACAAACACTGGCCAACTCTAGTGAACTCTGATTATATCTATTGAGTACACTCATTTATTGATCTGGTAAAACATACTTTTAAAAACTCCGTGTCATGTGTCAGGTCTGTTATCTAGAAGAAAAATTATTATTTGCCTCTTGTCTGTGGTTCAACTTCACATACAAGACAAATCGCTTGCACAAATGCAACGGTGCTGCACCATCTTTTCTGGACCTGTCTGCTTACATATCATCCCATTAATGTATCGGCAAAGTTCACTGAACAAAGCTAAAAACTAATTTTTCAAATGCTTTACAAATTCAGCAGCCTGTTTCATAGAACGCTGCCCAAAATGTCCTCATGCACATGCTTCTATTCTCCTACTCCCATCATCAAACGTTATTTATTCCAGAGTAGCGACCCGGCAACCATTCTCCAGGTGACCACTGCACAACATGTCTCGTGTAATGAAGGGACGATTGTTTGCACACAGTTTCCTATTTTAGAAGCTTCAGAATGTCACTCCCTACAAGCAAGCGGTATGCGTACTGTAGCTTTCCCTGCCATTGCTTTGCAAGTCTTCACGATTACAGCAATCCGTACTCAGTGTGAAAAAGAAGTGCTGCTAAATATGCACTACTACTGGCCCATTTGCTACCAAGTTACATGCGATACTCTATGCAAAGTTTGACACGTAGATTAAAGTACAGTACGTGTACCCCATCACATGCACTATCCAAGAAATTTGAAGCCAGCACGTTTCCTCTAAACTGAGTAATTCATGAAGCAAGAAACAATAATTTGTGCTCCCAATCTTGTACTGCTTCAACATACCGTACACTATCACTGCTTTTCCGTATAAGGCTCGCATTTGTCCGCCTGGTAAACTTTGGTGGCGCATGGGGTTGTCACTATGGCGACTGTTGAGCTTCTTGCAACTTGGTGTGGGTAGCTTGGAAACAAATGATCTCTCTTTCGGCCAGTTTTAGAGAAGAAAGAGCAATAAAGAAATGGCGAAACAAAAATTTGTTCAACAAATAAAGCAAGCGTCAAAAACAGCGTCAAATAAGAGGGACCAAGGAAGAGTAGACACGACACGAGCGCGTCTCGGAAGAGGAGATGTTTTCCAGGTTGCGAAATTTGAGGACAAAATAAAAGTGTCTAGACTATAAAAGCTACGAGCCGACCCCGTCAGTACGGTATCTCCATACTTAACGTACGGTAAACAGGCACTGCTAAATGCACCGTTGCATACCTAAAGCTTCTGAAGACTTCCGAAAACTTATAATCTGTAGGTCGTTTCGATTGACATCAGCGACCTATGTAATATCGATACGAGGAGATTCCAAGAAGTCAAAACAGTACAGCACTGCCTTCTCTCACCTAAAAGAAAAGAGAAAAAAAAAATGTGGCCTGCGCAGGGATCGAACCTACGACCTTCGCGTTATTAGCACGACGCTCTAACCGACTGAGCTAGCAGGCCAGACATGCAAAGTGGCTTAATTGTGCATTAAAACTCTGTTTCAGAAAACAATATTTGGTCCTATACGATTTATAAATGGTAATTGCATCGCATGGATCTGTTATTACGCTTGCTTCGTTTTCTGAAACGCAAAGCAGTGGCTCCTTAAGGGTTACTGTGCAGCTGCCCATCGCATATTCATTTCTATTATATCACCTCTAGTTTCAGAAGCCTTCAGCAGCTGCTTATAAAATTGAAAAGCAACTAGCTCAACAAAGCATAAAAATTTTAACTGCTCTAATTGTCCATGGTTACTTTAAGTCAACAACAGCTCCGCATGGCATTGCACACCTCCGAGACCAGCAACGCATGTGTTAATCTTAAAGGCCATGTTTAAGATAGCTTGATTAATTTGTGTTATCTCAAATGTTTGCTAAATTATATGCCAATATAAATTAAAACATGCCTAATATTTAAATTTTATTTTGTATCATACTTTGTGTATTTGTCGTTTCAAATTAACAAAACAACGTTAGCCAGCTTGGCTGCTCCGCACCAAAAAATGTATAGTGTGTCGTCCGTGTAGCAAACCACCGAAAAACGTAGCGGCGCTGCAATCGACGGGTGTGCTTAACGCACTACTTTAAATATGTGGGGTAGAGCGTAGAGCTTTCTGCATTCTTTTTTCCCTTTCAGCGCATTAGCCGGGACAGCGGTCACTTAGTTTCGATGAAGAGAGCTCTATGAAGGATACTGCCACATTTCCTTAGAGATTTCGCTCCAAATATGGGAACGAACTTGAATGTTCTCACGAGTGACGTTCAACTCCTGATCGCTCTGCAAGAGCCGCATTGCATAACAAAGCAAGCCAGAAACACTGCGTGCGCCATGCACACACAAAAATTCGCGAACGCGTTATGAAACGGACATGTACGACCAGCGCAGCAACCCACGCTGCAGTAGATTGGCGTGCTCTGGCACCCCGCCCCGTCATCGCACAAAGAGGTACGTGTTCGGGTCCAACCGAAACACTATGCCTTTCGGTAGCACATAGGAACGCTGTCAAGATGGCCGCTTCCACGATGCGTGCCGTGGACGATGCTGCTACGCATAGCGCAGTTGATACACAGCCGATTAGAGTCGTTTCCACGCTGTAATTGGAGACCGGGTTGATTTGACTGAGCGTTCGTTTTGTTGCTGCGTCTATCTGTAGACTATTGAACGACTGTTACGCTTTCACAGCGTGAAGGTCGGTGACGAATTGGTACGTCAACGCGCTTTCGGTTTCGCCTGAGGTCCCACGTGCGTTGTTATTAGGCTACGTTGGTGCAAACATGAAGCAGAAGAAAGGGGTTCGCAAGATCGAAGATGACCGCTTCAAGCACATCGCTACGGATCCGCGGTTTCGCGGAGTTCCGCGGTCCCAGCGTAAGGTCAAAATCGACAACCGCTTCACTGCGATGTTCGACGACAAACGCTTCAAGCTCAAGTATGTCATGGACAAACGCGGTCGTCCCATTCACAGCACGACGTCGGAGGACCTGAAGAAGTACTACGCCGTCGAGTCGTCGTCTGAGTCTGAAAACGACGACGATGATGAAGACCGCGAAGAGGAGCGCCCCCAAGGTGACAGTGTCGATTCGAAATCGAAGCGCGTCGAATTGAAGGCTGCCACTGAAGATGCCGACGACTCGAGTGAAGACGGTGACTCGGAAGCGCCGGATGAAAGCGAAGAGGAAGAGGACGAAGGTAAAAACAAGATAAAGTTCAAGCATAAAGCTCTCCCCTTATATTCTTGCTTTTCTTTTCTGTTTAATCATTGCGTAATACTACACGTATACAAAATTTCATATGAATAGTTCTTGGCCGATCCCTTAGCGTGGGTACGAGCCTTATGTGAGGGAACAACTGACTCGGTTTGTTGTCTATGCATTGCAAGAGCGTGATCGAATTTAGATCAAATGAAGATGATTTTGCTGTTATCGCAGAAAGTAGGCTACCTTAGGCAACATTCGACAGCATACACACTAACAGCAGTCAAAAACAAGTCAACACTATCCTACACTAGCCGACAGTAACGGGTGGTGGTAATAAATGGCTTGCATTGACGTCACTGAAACCTCTATGTTGGAGCACCGGCATGGGTGGACGCGAAGTCTGCGATGTCACATTAATGTTTTCAAAACCTCACATGCAGGTCCTTTCATTGTTCACGTTCAGAGGTGTTCCTGCCACGTCGGCGCATTAAAGCAGGTTAAATGCAACTTATCTGTCATCAAAGCCGCCATCGTGGAGTGCCAGTACGTTCAGAAGCTGCGTCCATGACGTCACGTGCAAGCTATGTATAGTTGAGTAAACACGGTCGGCCAGGAGATCACTAACAGGTCGTAGGGCAGTACATCAACTTGTGCCACTTCGCGTTAGTAGAAGGATGCATACGCGTTTTGCTGAACTTTCCAAACGTACCGTATTTGTTAATTAAAGAATGATTACATCACGACATTGTAATGTATTCTAGCTAGTCCGTACTTGCTGGCATGTACATACAACTTCTATCACTACATATAGATGGCTTGCACTGACGTCACTGCAACCGCCATGTTGGAGTACCAACATGCTGGGATGCGAAGTAGTGATGCAGAACTCTCGGTAGCTTGACTATCGATAGCTTTTTTTTAACTATCGATAGTCTAAAGAAACTATCGATAGTATTACTGATAGTGAAATCGAGAGTACCATCGGTGGTAATACTACCGATAATACTATTGACAGTGCTGTGAATAATTATGCTGTTGTTGGCCCTCGATATTGCCAGGCATTTGCGATAGCCTATATTATCAGCAATACTCAGTTCGCTCAATTTATGAGCAATCTTATGGCAAAATAAATCAATAATTTCTGCAGTTAGAATGCCGCAATACCTCCATCAATAAATTCATATTCAAATGTAACCAGTTACACCTTACAATTAACAAACTTAGTTCTTGATATTCTTATGCTGAAGTAAAAAATTGCAATAACATTTGAAGCTGCACAGTTCGGCCACATGTAACAGCTTCCTTTCCGCTACAGCTGGTCAGTTTACCTTAATTATCAAGTGTCAGGCAAGCATTCTGTTGAAAAAACACAAGCATGTCAACTTTCTTGCCCTTCAGCCTGCTCCACCATGTACCACGCACTCGAGGAACCAAGTTTATGCGGCAATGAGTTCATCCGGTTGATTTTGTACTGTCGATATTACTGTCGAACTTACTATTGATAGCGCTATAGATCGTTTTTTTTTTACCATCGATAGTTCAATAGCGACTCAACTATCGATAGTATTGAAAGTACCATCGATAGTTCTGCATCGCTAATGCATCGCTAAGTCTGCGATGCCACATTAATCGTATCAGTGTATCGCGTGCAATTTTTTTTTCATTTTTCTTGCACAGAGGCCATAAGCGTTCCAGCGTCGTCGTCATCACATCGAATCAGGTTAACTGCCATGTGACTATGCTGCTTTGACGTAATCAAAGCCGCCATGTGCGAGTACCAGTATGTTAAGAATCTGCATCAAAGGCGTTATGTGCAAGCTATTGATGCAAGTCCTGATATTATTCCTACATCATGTTGTGACTGTCTGTCTATTTTTTTCACAGACGATGAATCGGATGCAAGCTCCGATGAGCCGGAGGAGCCCGAGAGGGATCCAGCTCGTGGAATCGGAAACGTCGAGACAAGCTCTGAAGAAGATGAGAGCAGTGAAGGTATTTTCTTTTCACTTTTTTTTTCTGGTGTTTGCTTCTCATGTGGAAACATTATTTGTGCATGCCCTAGCCGTCTTGAAATGTGCTGCTACTATTTACTTACTTACTTACTTACTTATTTATTTATTTATTTATTTATTTATTTATTTACACTCAGGGTCAAAAGACATTACAGAGGGGAGTGGTCACAGGTGCAAGAGAAGGGGCCATTCCTAATTATACAATAGTAGCTTAAAAATAAAATTAACACATATAAACACAATGATAACACAGTTTAACGCAATAAGTAAAATGTTATTAATATACTTTACTGCAAGGTTTAAAGAAGAGAGAAATAAAAGGAAATAAAGTAGCACATTGAATAAAGTAGCGAAAAAGTGATACAAGTACCAGTAAGTACAATATATACAGCATCGAAAGAGCTATAACATCACTGTTAAAGCATGCATGAGCAATTCACAACCTTTTATTTCAGCCATTGGTGCGGGAAGGCACTTCCGCTTTTTCGATGTGCGTGGTATAAATTAAGGCATGTGTGAGTTCTACATTACGGAATTCCGACTTTATGAATATGACTTAGTCTATTAGAAACAGGGAGCTTAATGATGTTAAGCTTAATGTGCTATTAAGTTTCCAGTTGCTTCTACTTCTTCGCTGATACGGGAGTCAGATAGACAGCACGCAAAAGGAAAAGGCCAAGAAGGGCAGATCTGCAATACTAGGTTTGCTACCCTGTGCTCGTTAAGGAATAGAGGGGAGGATAATTAGTGAAATGTGTGCAGCATGAGCAAGAGCACAACATGTATGCAAGACGTGTTCGTTTTGGCACGGTAACGCGTGCCGTGGCTAAAAATAATTAAATTTCACCATACTGAGCTTAGTGCTACTCTGGAGCGTTCTGCTGAGCGTGCTGTATCCCATAGAATTTCGTAATAGTACACTAGAGGTAAATCTGGCGCTAGTGTCTGTGGGAGCGGCAACGCATGATGCTTCAGTCAGCATGAGAATGACGGGTAATTAATACATGTATCTGCCTAAGCTTTGTTCTTTCGGCTCCGTGTGGCCTGCGGCCACTTCGTCGCAAGTCTAAGTTCAGCAAAAGTTCACAGCAGTCCCACTTCACCACCTTGACCTTTTTAAGCTGACCAGTACAAATCAGCTCACGGGGCTCACAACGAGCCATTTGTTTATCCGAATCAAAAGCCAAAGCACAACAACAAACAAAGCCACAACTGCGTCCAAAGTCACAAGCACAAATGCTAGGCAAATCCTTGTACCATCCATCATTCCCATGGAGGCTGAACGATCACAGCACCACAAATTTCTGTATTAAATGTTGTAGGAAACTCTGTGCCATATGAATTGCAGAAGAGTTAGATGACGACAACAGGGAAGTGGCCTGGGGTGAGCTGGACCGCGACGCCCCAAAGTCGGATGACGTCAGTCGCCGGTTGGCACTGTGCAACCTCGACTGGGACAAGTTACGTGCCCAGGACCTTTTCGTGCTACTCGACTCGTTCAAGCCCCCTGGCGGTGTCGTGCAGCGAGTCAGCATCTACCCGTCCGAGTTCGGCAAGGAGCGCATGGCCGTCGAACAAGTGAGCGGCCCCGCCGAGCTGGTCGAGGCGGCGGCTCGCGGTGACAAGAAAGCACCAAAAAAGAGCGCCGGGGACGATGAGGAAGTCGACTCCAAGGCTCGAAGGTGCGCTCAGATGCAAAGTATTTTTTTCCAGTTTAGCTTATTTATGCGCTAGTGTTAAGAAGGTCGTTTTGGAAAAATTTCAGTGTTGGCATTATTATGTGAAGCAAAAAAACGACAACCGAAAAATTTTTGTGTCAGCGTCCCTTTATTTGTCTGTTAGATTCGCTACGTTGTGTGTAACAAAGAAAACGAATCCCCCTCGAAAAAATTGCCCGTCTTTCATTATTGTCGAGTGGAAGCGACACGATAATGCCGGAGAGAAGGAGTGGGGAATTGGGGATTGACCTGTTCTCTACTTGCTGCTTTGCAGGGAAGCACTGCGCCAGTACCAGCTCAACCGGCTGCGCTACTACTACGCCATAGCGGAGTGCGACACCGCTGAGACTGCCGACCACCTCTACCGGGAGCTGGACGGCCGCGAGTACGAGAGCAGCGGCACCTGCCTGGACCTGCGGTTCGTCCCCGACGACATGACGTTCGATGAGGTGAGTTAACCAAGGGAAATCGTGGCCAACTTCTTGTGTGGCTGTCGATAGTTCGTCGTTCCGCGTTGTGTGGGTGATTTGCTGGGCAACTATTGGTTTGAAACTGCGGTGAAAAAGGTACTGCAGGGGGCAGAAGGTTAAAGTGGGTGCTCCATTTCCCGTCTCTTTTATCGTGTCCTCTGCATTCAGGGTTATGTGTTCCGCCATTGTGTCAATGTCTGAATTGACGTATTATTAATTAATTGTTGCGCCTAAAGACTCTTTCGCCGTCTTTGACTTTTCGTATACAGTGAAACAGTGACCGCTGCACTTGACGTGCAGGCTAAGGAGTGTTGAGACATTGTGGGCTATCTGTAAGGTCGACTCCTGCTAATTCAAAATTTTTAAAAGAGGAACAAAAATTATTTTGCAGTGTTCTCTCGATCCTAGCGGACTTTTGAATCTAGCCCACACAAGAAAAGTACTAATATGAATGCACCCATGTTGACTCATCGAAACCAGACAGGTGGGCACGAGCTAAGACAGTGAAGACACCAAGACCCAAGGTGCATAGTTAAGAAAGGATCTATTCTATATGAACGTTATGAACATTTATCTACTGTCATCAGAGACCTTGTGCTCCCAGAATAAACATTATCTCATCCGCCCTGACTGAAGTAAACGGCCACGCTGATATTACACTTATCAGCCCCGGTCCCTCTCATTATCAGTAATTTCTCTGGCATCCTTTCAGCTAGTTGAGATGTTCAAACTCTGCACATTTCATTTGCATGTGCATCAGCTAAAATTGGAAGCTAAGTTTGGGGAACGACCGCTAGTACACCATCCTTTCCGTTTGATTTCCAGGAGCCAACCAGTGTCGCCGACAGTGTTCCCGATCCCCAGAGCTACAAGCCGCTGAACTTCGTCACCTCGGCGCTCCAGTCGGTCAACGTGCAGCTTACCTGGGACGAGGACGACCCCCGCCGCACGGAGGCCATGCAGCGAGCCTTCAAGGAGGACGGTGCCCACGATGACCTCAACGTGTACCTGGCATCGTCGTCCGCGGAAAGCGAAGAGGAGGTTGATCAAGGTAAGGTACCGTGCGAAACGGTAAAGGCCGGTCAGCAAAGGAAGTAAAGGCCGCGAAAGGCGATAAAGGTCGGTCAGCAGAGGCTAGTCAGCGAACAGATACTGCTCTCAAAAGGAGTTAAAGTTGTTGGCATATTTTGCACATAACTCAAACACACTGAGTAGCCAATGTTTAGATTCTACTAGCTATACTCTGTTACAACCTAAGAAAAGAACGCCAGCTCCACCCACAACCTTTGCTGCCCCTCCGACAGAGAATTTGCATGAATGCTCCATCCAATCGTGCTTACTCATTTTCGTGACTTCAAGCACTTCTGCAGTTTTTCAGTAGTTGACTTTCCCCATACCGATACGTATTTACGTCACTGGTTTTAGGTTGGGAAACTTGAACGTCCTAGTCATTTTCGTCAGGGATTCTGAAATCACTGCTCAGCCAAACGTAATGTTTTAGGTAGTAACGGCGAACCTTTAGCTCTTAATATGCGCAGTATTTGCATTAGCCGAGAAAGAGCACTTACAGTTCGAGCAGAAACCGGCTAGCACAACTGTCTTTCACGGGTGAAGGGCGGGTGCACCACAGTTACGTGGGCGGAGCTTACATTTTTCCTTAGGTTGTAACCAACTATAGTAACTTGACTTAGCTTGAACACCGTATTTTCCTACTCGTTTGCATTGTTTCATTAAGTACTGTCAAACACTGATACAAGGACGTTGCACATGAGCCGGAAATAGCTTCGCCATATCTTTCAGTTCATCGTACACAGTAAGTCGTTACATTTCTGTTGTTTATATAGAGGTTTTACTATTAATAGTGAAAACCTCTAGGAGATCATATCAGTTTTAAACTGTTATTTATTTTCCCTGCATGTTTGCAGGGAAAATAAGTGTTTAAAACTGCTCATCATAAGCGACTGCAGTAGTACCTTCTGTTCTGTGGTGCTCGTACCGCAATTATAATTACATTTGAGAATTTTTGAGAGCGATATCTGCCGCTGATAGTCTTGCATAAATGCCCTTGCTCACCTTCTTGACAGATGTCAGACAGAATTTTTTTCTTTTTTTGCCTCGGATATGTAAATTAATTCCCGGCTTGGTGCACTTCAGGCTCTGCATGACCTCGTTTTTCAAATGAATAGCTTAATATTGCCATGCGCGCTTATTTTTTTATATTGATGTGATTGGGCTTCACCCACAAAAGCTGCTACCACTGCTCGGCGCAGGCCATGCCACAGTCAGTCTTATCAGATAGTTATCAACCTTGCTGATAGAATAGTTATCAGTCTTATCAGAATAGTCGCCTTCTTCACCGTTAATACCACATGACAGTATCACGGCTTCGTTTGCTGTGGTTTGACTTTAGCATTCATGTCACTTTCGCATTAGTGCATTTGCAAAATGTATCATCTTGCGCACGCTGTTCCAACAGGTACGGATGCGAAGGAAGCGAAGAAAAAGTCCTCAATGGAAGCCCAGATCCAGAAGTACCGCGACCTGCTGAAGAGCCTCGACAATGGAGAGAAGAAACCGGACGACAATGATGATGACGTCGAAATGGAGGTCACGTGGAACCCCGGTTAGTTTTTCACTCTTCTGTCTGGGTATTTACGTCTAAGCTCGCTGGCCTGTTTTAGAGCGATAGCCCCACTCCCAATACAAACCCAGAAAAGCTCCTTTATGCACGAGTTTCACCTTGAAGCTCAGCCAAGGTCAGTTTGCTTCTTGCGCGTGCATTGCCATAGCAACAGACATGCGCAGTGTCGGTTTGTTCTCCTCTCATGCACCCCTCTCTGTCGGTCAGCGAGAGCCACGACGAGCTTGTGGGCACACGTACCTTGAGACCTCAACTTTTGTCACGTGCCACCAATGCGAAGAGAAATGTGGACAGCGTGCCGCTGCTTGCTGTGTGGAGACACTGATGTGGGGGACACCACTGCGGCACGCTTTCCGCAGTAGTTGCTGCTATCACTTGACGAGCTTGGTTTAACCGCTTTCGAACAAGGCATTTTTTCATATTGGCTCATTTACTCAGACTTCCACGTGGCACCATTGCATTCTCTGTTGAATGCTGTACTGTATAACACAGACTGAAATTCTGGATACCATGCTGTGCCTAGCCCTTCCACCCAGCCCTTCTTTTCTAGTTATGTGTTCCGACAAGGGCACCTTCCCTGCTGCCCTCTACCACCTTAGATTTTGTAAATACCATTGAACCCCTCTGAAGGCTCATTCACATCTGTGACTAGCACCACTCGTGCTACCATTTGCGAATGGCAAACAAAAGGCAACTAAAGGTGCCCGACGTTCACACCTGCTTGCAACTTATACACTTAAACCTCATTATAACAGTCACATTTGACACGAAAATAACTTCGCTATATCCGAAAATTCGTTATAAGCATATATTCGAACCACAGTATCTACTATTTAGGCTGTTATTCATTTACTTCGTTATAACTGATAATTCGTTATATCTGTGTTCGTTATATTGAGGTTTGAGTTACTCACCACTACTCAGAATTCATGTCTGCTCGCACTGCTGTTGCCCCATAAAGCAAGCTGACGTCCTGTTCCTCTGCATCTGATTGGTTCAGAGATTTGCGACTTCAGTCGCGAGACTGAAAAATCGAGCAGTGAGCGACTGAGCCAATCCGGACATTTGGGACTAGTCGCATTGCAACTAACTTGGTCGCACGACAGGTGCTAGTCACAGGTATGAATGAATCTTACTACCATTTTTCACGGGACCACTCACAAAAAGAACAAAATGCAATAGCCAGGAATGGTGTAAGGCATACATGAGGTTAAAATTGCGAAAAAGTGTTGCTAAGTAATAAAACAGATGCATTGCACACAACTCTGCCTCGAAGAATGTGTTCATCTGTTCAAGGCTTAAAGAAGTCCTTTATGGAAGTCTGGCGTTTCTTTCGTGCCTCCACGAGAGCTAGACCCTTTTCGAGCACTTGTATGGGCTTGTGCAGTACGCGTCGCCGAGCTCATTGATGTACCTCCCCGGCGCATCCATCGCAATGACAGTTTGCAACGTGTCGGGCAGGAAAGTTGCAGGATCACTGCGGGAATGTGTGAAAAGGGGATTCTAATTCATAGGAGTCTGTAGATTCGTTGTGGGGCCATACATTTGGAACATTGCACGCGGGATAACATTTAAGTGAGGAGCATGTAAGCAGGGTTCTACTGTTTTCAGTGTGCCATCCACTTTTCAGTCTTTAATAGCTTTGTGTTCCCGTGTGTGTTTACCCAGGTCTGAGTAAGCAGGTCGGCGAGCTCGTCAAGAAGAAACAGGAACAACCCGAGGGCAAGACGCCCTTCCAGGAGTTCCTTGAGAAGCGCAAGGAGAAGCGGAAACTGAAGCGAAGTCTCAACAAGAAGGTGAGGCCACGCTAGATTTCTTCGTAATTTTTTTATTGCGCTAGGATTATGCGCTGAAATCTGCATGTGCGAGTTCGTGGTGAAGCCGGCCCGTGCTTGAGGTGTAGAAGTGTCTTACAGAAGACCCACTGCGGTGGTCTAGTGGTTGTGGCACTTGAGTGTTGACCCGAAGGTTGCGGTATTGAATCCCAGCCACCGCAGTCACATTTTAGATGGAGGCGAAATGCTCGAGGCCCGTGTGCTTGGATTTAGATGCACCAAGCTTAAGTGGTCGAAATTTCCAGAGGCCTGCTCTACGGCGTCTCTCATAACCATATTGTGGTTTTGAGACGTAAAACCTCAACAAATATTGTTATGGCTTATAGCAGAGATATGAGGGATAAACGTAATTCAAAGTAACTGATGTGAAGTACCTAGTTTAAACATTTTAATGAGAAGTACCGTGTAGACCAAACATACTTCGCCACTTTGGCCCTATTAGGCTAACCAATTCAAATCAGCATATGAGGTTGACAAACGGGCCATTCTTTTATCCGAAACGAAAGCCAAAGCACAACAATAGACAAAGCCATATGCACGTTTGGAGCTGCAAGCATGAAGACTAGGCAAATTCACGTGCTACCCATCATTCCCATGGTGGCTGAACGATAGCAGCGCCACAGTTCCCTCTAGTAAGTATTCTAGGAAACTCTACGCACATCCTAACTTTCCGTATCATGTTCTTTAGTGCACTAGAAGAGTTGCCACAGATTATTTAACAAGAAACCCAAGCACATGTTTTTTCGCGTTTTTGTTCTAAATCGCCGATGCCGTGCCTTTTGGTGTCACAGGGTGCCGAGGCGGAAGACTCTGGTGCAGAAAAGAGCGAACAAGACGAAGACGAGGGCAGCCATTCGGAGCAGGCCTTTTCGGACGATGAGCTTCCCTCCGATGTGGACCTCGGCGATGATTTCTTCAAGACGGATGCACCCTCGAAACGTGAGTTCTCGTTCGCAGGACGGCGCACCAGCATCCGAGGCCACCAAAGCTCGATTGGCGGGTGTGCGAGCAAAATATTACGGTCATTTCTTAAATTTATCGTCCACACCCGGGCACCGCTGTTTGATGTTCATCCAACAGACCATAGCTGACTGGATTGCGAATGAGCATACAGTGGCCTTTCATTAAAGGGGCCCTGCAACACTTTTTGAGCACGGTCAGAAAATGCTGCCAGTCGAAAGTCGAGGCTCCTGAGAGCATGTGAGCCAAACTTTATAGCGCAGCATGCAGCCTGGAATTTACAAGTAGTTCTCAGTCAGCTAGAAATCGCTCCCTCTTCTCTCTACAAATGACGCCATAAACCCAAATGACCACGCCATGAACACACATGGGAATATGGGTTTCATTTATCAGGAAGTTTTATCTTCCGAGAGACAAAAGGATTATCTATTGACTATTGTACGCTCTTTCAGTAAGTCCATAACGGAAAAGTAAAGCACCTCTTGGGGCTTCTTTGTGCATTGAACGCCAAGCTAATATCGTTGTTTTCTCCGTCTGTGCCCTAAACCACGCAGCAACGAAAGAGAGCAATAAAAGCAAAAAGAAGAGGAAGCGGTCCAATGTTGAAGACAAAGCAGAGGATGAAGAGACGACAAAAAGCAAGGTGAGTGTGTGGAGGGACATTGTCAAGGCCCAAAAACTGCGGATGTTATGTTGCCATCATTTTTTTAGTTTCTACATGCTAACCGAGTTGTTGTCGGCTGGTGTGGCACTGAGAGTCCAGTCTAACCTCAATATAAGGAAATATCAGTTATAGTGAAGTGTACGAAGAATAAACTTGCCTAGGGGTACTGACCCAAGAATTTTTAGTTGTCGTTCTTTTGCGTCGAATGAAAGACCAAGTTTTGAAGGGCTTAGAAAGTGTACTGGTAAGGCGAGAGCACCCTGAAAAATGAATTAAAACATGTCTTTAAAAGCTAGTTTCGCAGCACGGGTTGCTGCGTTCTTTGAGAGGTGGCACCACGCTGCATGCAACGCACCAACCTGGCGTGGCGTCGTGGCCGCATACACTAGGCAAAGCCCAAGGGTTTCTCTCACAGTGACAGGAAACGGTGGCATCCCTGTGGACGAGTGCACAGTGTATCGTGGTGTATTTAGGTGGGGTGTGCCCTTGCAAACGTGCACAAGATTGGGGTTAGTATAATCTCCAACCAATTTCCTTTGCCGGTAGAGATTTCATGCTTACATCTACTCTCGATTACGGGAGAGCCAACCTTTTTTTTCTTTTCCTTCTCTCCCATTTATCACCATTTCTCTTCGAAAAAAAAAAACACAGGCGGAACTGGAGCTGCTGCTCATGGATGAAGAGGATGATGGCAGACACCACTTCAGCCTCAAAAAGCTGCTGGAAGAGAACCAGCAAAGCCGCAACAAGAAGCGCAAGAGGAAGGCTGAGAACAAGAAGGCCCAGAAGGAAGGAAAAACCGACGGCGACGACTTCCAGGTAAGCAGTGGCCGGTGAACTTGGCGCATGTGCGTGCAACAGCGGTGGGATCTCGTAGTGAAAAAGTTTGGCAGTCAACAACCCCCCCCCCCCCCCCGACTTCGCCCCCAAATAAAAAAAATTCAGTGCCCATCCACTACTGTGAAGTCCAAAAGGGAAACTGCTGATAACAGCGCTAGCGCAATCTCTACGTCACGATACAAAGGGGCACAGCGGTTGCTGGGAAGTGCCACCACCGAGTATCACGACACTTGTGAAAGAGGCATCGATGGTGGCAAGGGGCACGTGTGGCAAGGGGTGCCAAAAATTGTTGTTCTACACGTCTTTTGTGTATAGACATGATCAACCAAAACCTACCCATATACAGCTTCAAAAATTGTGCCGATATTGCAGTCCCGGTACAGGATCTCACCTCAGGTTGCAGCAGCATGCTGTGAGGTGGCTCTACGCCCTCATAAAGCACGATACCTTAGCTGAATCAATACAACTTTGTAACTGAACAGGACAAACAGATGAGCCATGTTGTAGCACAAAGCTACAAAGAATGTCTTTACTGGTTCCTTAGAAAGAGAACTTTCAGAATTCTGCAGTCACTTTGTTTTGTTGTTGTTGGGTAGTATGTGCGAGGGGCTTGGTGAATCATGCAATCGACCGAGAATGTCAAAGCAATTTAATGGTTGCCTCGCGAGAGCATACAATTTTGCCTGTGCACTGTCCTCAGCATTGCCTAAACGAACTGTCACTTACACTGCAGCGTGTCACCCTATTGTTCTATGTCTGCTCTTCGTGTGTGTTTTTTTTTTGTGATACAATAAGAAATGCGCACGCTCATTTCAGGTGGACCTCACTGATCCGCGGTTCTCGGCGCTGTACGACTCGCACCATTACAACGTCGACCCGACTGACCCACACTTCAAGAAAACCAAGGGCATGGAGGCACTGCTCATGGAGAAGCAGAGGAGAAGGCTCGCCGCTCCAGAAGGCACGGTAGCCTCCACAGTCACCACAAAACAGACGCAGGCGCAACCAAAGCCGCAGCCGTCAACCGAGCCGGCTGCAGAGCCGAAGCCGAGCCGGCAATCCCTGTCCTCGCTGGCCAGCTCGGTCAAGCTCAAAGTCCAGCAGATGAAAAGCAGAAGTAAAAAGCTGCCGGGCTGACCGCAATTTTTAAGAGCTTGCCTGAACACCTTTTATTTTGTGTGCTGCTGCTGATGGTGTCAGTAGAAGCATCAAACGCGCCTTTTGGCTCTTTAAACAAAAAATACTTTTATTTTTATTCAAATGAAGCTTGTTATATAACTCGCCGGTTTCGGTGGCAGTGTCGTACGCGAAAAACCCTGCACCGGCGAGCATATAAAAATGTGGCCGTTGAAGGTGCACCGGTGATATGCGTATTTGTATGTGCTGTTTTCTAATTGATGCTCTCTCAATTGTGGGCTTGTCAGCGATCATTCATTTCTAATACGCGTTATCGAGGTGGCTTGTCATTTCACGTTGCCACGTTTCATTGTTGCCCTGATACGAATGCATGATCATCATCGTTGCCTGTGGCAACTGAAGTGTTGCGCTGCTAAGCACATGTATGAAGGTCCCATTCCCACCACGGAGGAAGGAAAACGTTTGGAGGGAGCATTGCGCAATGCAATACAAAGAAGTAAAGAAAGAAAAGTAGTACGTCGCACGCATACGCCAAGCTTCGCGTGCCCCATTTTCCCGAGATGGCAAGGGCTGCTGAATTTTTTTTATGCTTAGGACACCTAAAGAGCATCAACTGAAACGTGGTATTGTGGTGTTATACAGGGAGCCAAAGTGCACGTAAAAGCCACCAGCTTAATGGCTTTACATAGTGGGGAGTCATGCATAACAATATAATGGAGCAATCCAGCTTGTCACAGAAGCAAGGGAAACGAAAAAAAAATGTTTACGTTGTAAGCATTACTGCATCACAATAGCATGAAAAAGAAAACAGTGCAGATGATACAAAATGTGGTTTAACGAGCCATGTGAAAAGAAACAGTAATGTGCGGAAAGTTCTTGAAGTATGTGTGTCATGATGGCAACGTTCGACGAAAGGTCATTCTAGTGTCTCACGTCTACGGTATAAATAACCGCGTGAAAGGACATACGAAGTGTACAGGAGTAGAAGCCCAGGCGAGTTGGTTTTGGTTCGCGATGGCATATAACACAGTGCGCAGATACACCGTCATGAAGTACGACTACGGCTCTGTATTTTCGGAGTTTATTTTCCTTGGTATTTGGAGGGTGTTTTTCAAGGTTTTTATTTTTTGGTGGAAATTGCGCATTGATAGTTTATTTTTTGTAAATTACCAATCCTTCGAAACTTAGTTTAATTCTGCATTATTCTCAATACTACTCCAGTATCTTAGATGGAAATACCTGAACACGAGAACATCAGAACACACTGAGCCAATTTTAGTTGTCTGGAAGGTTTGAACACACAAACATACCCAGAAGCACAAGCACTTGAACATCAAAACAACTATGTTTGTGCGTATTACAACCTTAACGCCTGTTGTGTTGTGATAGGCGCAAGCATACTTTACGAGGTTCGTATATTCGATGTTGTCTGAAGCGCCTCGGTGCTGTCAAGGGACCGTATATCAAGATGTCGTGCTCCTGGGTGCCCTACATACGCTGCTGTCTCTCGCTCCGTGTGCAACAAGCCCTTTGTTAAAGGGGTCATGAAGCATCCCTTGGGCTGATTGAAAAAACACATCCTGCGGAAAGCTGACACGGCTATGAACTGCTCTGCCAAATATTACAGTCGTGCGCGCCGCGTAATGGCCACAAGCGGAGCGCGAAGTTGCCGTTTCCCCAGGCACCCTCTTTTCAAACAGAGGCCGGTTCTCACTCTCGTCGGTGGGCGGGGCGTCTGTCCGCTGTACGTCGCAAGAGACATAGCATGCTTATTGGCCGATAGCCGACGTAAATCGAGAGCGGCGTTCGGATCAGATGCGCTTCTTGCCGCGGGGTGCCGCCACTTGCCGGCGCCGCACTCCTCAGTACACTGTAGCCGCACTCGCGCAAGCGAATCACAGCGGGAGAGCGATCGCGTTTCATGACGCGCGCTGGCGTAACTTCTTTCCCCCATGCCATCCCTCCCTGTCTAGCTTCCAGTGCGCTCGCCGGCACGAGAAAAGAGAGAAAGCGCTGGGAGCGTGCGCCAAACCCCCGTAACTCCGCGGCAATCGATTCGGGAGGCAGTACACTCCTATACTGAGGCCATTAGATCATTACTTGGAAAAGTGGTTCATGACCCCTTTAAATGTGCAATGGGTGTGATGTACAGGATACTGTTGATGTGAGGGAAAGCTTATATCAATTAAACTGGCCAATGTGTCCAGGACTGCTTGGAGCATGCCTTTTGATAAAGAAAGGAACAGGGTCATATTGCAGTTAAGATCCGAGTTTATCGGATAAGTCCGAATTGTCAGAAATTATACCAGCGAGTGTTCACTGGATATTTTTTAATTCATCCGAAAACATGTTAAGTATGACGTATCGGAAGTCTTATTTCATTTGTATTATCTCGGGCGTCATTCACACCGGTGACCGACGGAGGTCGTGCGACCTGTGACCGAGGAGCGTCTTCAGGGTGACCGACGTTCACAGTAGTGTTAAGTGTGGTACAGCGCACTTCTACAAGAGAGACGTAGACATTGGCAGTTTTCTTTTTATTCTTTAGAATTGGCAGGCTACTTTATTACACTCTAGGACGAAATGGCGTACGCTCGTGCACTAAAGATGCAATAGCGCCGGCGTGTGCCCTGTGTCCGGTCACTGCATCTCGCCATTCTCCTGAGCCTTCAGCGCTTTGCGCCTCTCGGCGATGAGCCGATGCTTCTGCTTCATGAAGGCGTTCACGACGGTGGTGTGGTAGCTCAAGTCGCCATCTGAAGACAGAAGCGAACAAGACCGGTTTTTGCGGTCAGTCACTGCACGGTCAAACGTGGTCACTTTCGCATCCAACTTTAAACCCTTGCTTTTATAAATACTGGGTATCCCTGCCAATGAGAATAAAAAAAATTCAATTCTGGAGTGGAAGTTCTTGCAACACATTACCGGCAAAAGTTAAGCCAGCATTTGCACCCCCCCCTCCCTAATCTCATAAACATGCTCTTATCATGTGGTACCCACTTAGAGTTCAAGTGGTTTTGCTCTGTTAACGTAAAAGCTAGCTTAATTATAAATAAAAGTAACGTATGGAGATGAGTATCGATGACTTGATCCTGCATAAAATTTGCCAAGAACTTGAGGCTGCGGCCTCAAGTTCTTGAGGCCGCAAAGACAGCATATATTCCGATCGTGCCCCCCAAAGATGGTGCCCCCCAAAGCGAGTGGTGATGGACGCTCCCGGAATCTCTGACAACATAGATTACGTGTTTGTAAGTTATTTTTTAACCTCCATAGATGGCACCACTTGATATGGTGGCAGCTATAGCACAGGCTATACGGTATTACGCTACGTCTTTGTGTTACCGGACAGACTAAAAAACGCTACTGTAATCATCTCGCTTGTTCGCATTTCTTTTTTTCGAAAACCTGCTCTCGCCACTTTCCTATCAATAATGCTACCTATGTCACGCCAATAGCGCGCACACCATTCATGACCGGGAAGTTCCGGGACCGCGGTGATAACGCAAGTAAAGTATACAAGGTAGATACCGATTTTAGTTGTATGGCAGAAATGCTCCCCAAGTACTCGACTTTTTTCTTAGACTGTATAGACAGTTGATCGTAATGCATGCCACAAAGGGTTTTAAGCTGGAAGATTTCAGAGTAGAGCTTCTTCCAATGAGAAACAATGCAGCCCTGATAAAATTTCAGGGGGTAAAACAAAATCTCACATTTGATGAACCAGTTGAGCTCGGCCTCCCTGAACTGTTCGACGATGGCGTCGCACTTCTGCGGGTCGTTCAACTCGTACGTGAAGCAGTCGTCTCGGCGGCGGCCAAGCAGATGAACGATCTTGCCGTCCACCTCCCTGCACAGAAGTTTCCAGCACAGCGACATCGATTTGTAAGAGCGCCACACACAGTCTATCCCGTCCATTCCACGCAGTGTAGCAAAAGCTTTGGGTCTGCACTCCTTGGCCTCTGCTGACAGTGCAGCGACTGGATTGACTACACGTGTACGTGGGCTCTCGCTAAATGAAAATCTCTTAGATGGCACTGCCGCTTAAATGGAACAACTGCCACTACTATGATTGGTTAACGTACTTGAACTCTGCACCCTTGTTCATCTCTCAGTAAATGGGACGCCTGTTAAATGGAACATAGTTTCCTAAGTCCCTTCAGGTTCCACTTAACGAGAGTGCACTGTGTTTTTAAGCGAACCTTTTACGAGTTGCAGATTTTGGTGGCGGTGGTGGCACAGTTCGCGAAAAAAATCACCACCACTGAATGTAAAGAAATGCGGGTGTACGCACACATGGCCTTCGCAGGTGCGCAGGTCACATGCATACTCGTATGTGCCTTTTTGCCAATAACCGATGCTCTCTTGATCATGGGCTTGTCAGCGATCTGCCGTCTGTGATATGGCAATCTGATCTTTCATCAAGGTGATCTAGCCATTCCATGTTGCCACATGTCATTGATGCCTGAATATGAATGTACGACTGTCGTTGCCGGTAGTAACTAAAGTGTTGTGCCGCTAAACAGGTGTATGATGGTCTGGTCCGATTCCCAGCGTGGAGGAAGGAAACAGTTCGAAGGGAGCATTGCACGATGCGACAGAAAGAAAGAGAAGTGGTATGTCAGGCACAGCAAACACCAAGCTTCGCTACAAGTGCTTCTGGATATTTTTTTTCTCCGGCATATGTGCTACCTGTAGTGCTGCAAACATGTCAGTTTCGGTTTCGATGCAACCCTCGCGACAATAGTCATTATCCCGGAAACGTGCTGGAAACGCGATGGGCGTTGAGCTAGCGTGGTTCTATCAAGTGTGTCATTAATCTAGCGTCATCTGTTGAACGAATATGAAGACACGACACTACCTGTCTCGCTTGTACTGCTCGTTCGCTTCAAACTTGCACATCATGTCGTCCGTGTAGCACTCGTCGATGGTGGGCACCCTGCGGTACTTGCGGTGGTACCAGACGTAGTCGGGCCGCTCTTGCCGGTTCGGCAGGATGATCTTCTCTGCGTGGTAGTGCAAAAGAAAATAAATCCTGGAGGCTACCCTAATCCTTGACATGGGTATCTGGTAGTGGCACTCGCACGTTGGCATTCGTGTGCCCTGGTGTATTCCTCGGGTAAACTCCCGTGCTTCATTGCGCTGCCAAAGCAGATCTCAGAGGCCACATAGCAATAAGCATGTGGTTGAGATCTGCTCCACCAGGTGCCACAGCGATCCCACCTACCCACAACCTTTAAATGAACCCAATCAATTAATTTTCATTAATTATCATGACAGTTAATTAGCCTCACAGTGGCGCTCGTGCAGTGCAGCTAGTGGCACTTTGCTATTGTTTTCAGGATTGGACATTTGAAAACAGAAATCCTTTGCTATCTGAGGAAGTATACAAACTGTTTTTTATAAACTTGAGCGCACAATTATGTGGCCTAGCTGGGACCATATGAATATTACGTGCAACTTGCCGTGTCAAGCCAGTCAAAACGCTCGGCCATTGTCGTCACTGCCACGTGATGAAACGTCACTTCCGATCACAAAAATTACCATTGTGTGTTGCTGTAGTCCAAAATCAGCGGTTCCTCCATTAAAATTATAACTTTTTTTTGCAGCGTTGCCACTTGGGCAGCGATATCGGTGCATTCAGTTCCAGAAGAAGCGAGCAAAACAACATGCAGGGTCCCTTTAATGTGCAGGGTTACGGTTATGTAGGCTTTCTGACGACAATGGCGGCCGAGGACCCTCGATGTTGCATTCCAAGAATTGTTTACTCCCCATTTTTACTACAGGAAAGCCAAGGACCAAAGGCAAGGCCATTCTGAGAGGCTTGTTGTCGCTTCACTTTCATTTTTGCATGCATTGCGAAGCTTGCTTTCCTTCGGACAGGACCATTGGAAGGGGGGGGGGGGTCAAGTGTGGTGATACTTGCCTCCCCCTAATGGAGAACCCTAAGCACGCATTTGCGAATGACAGATATATTAGCCTCAAGAACTAAAAACCTGCCGAGTAAACACCCTGAAGGATAATGATGCGCTGCATAGATGCACAGAGACAAACAACACAAGAACACAAAACAGACAAGGATTTTGTGCACTAACAACTTTTACTGAAACGCTTTTGCTCATTGCTCATATATACATAGACAATGAAAGGTGACGTGTGCAACGACACAAGAAAGTGTGAAGTAACAATACGAAAGTGTGATGTAACAGCTCCAGCGATCACGTGCCTTGAAGACATGAAGCCAATTCATCAAAGTGTGCGAAACCACTCGTTCCAAAACTTAACAGTGCCTGAATCTAGCACAACCAATGGTGCGCTTGCACAATCACAGCCCGTTACTTCATTTCTAAAAAAACACTTCAATAACTTCCCTCTTCTTTTCCTGCTTTTTCCCGCATGCGCTAGCTTCTTGTGAAAACATGGTGGGCACTGACAATTAGAACAGTGCACTGCTGAATTACCCGATATCATCAACTTACCTACCAAATTTTCATGTAGTTACAACCTTTTGTTCGGGCATTGGTCAGTTTGGCCGACGTATGTCTTGCCACATGTAAGCGGGATTTCATAGACTACACCACTTGAGCACTCTACATATTTATACCTATGTTTAACCACGCACTTCAATAAAAGTTGTTAGTTCGCAAGGTCCGTATCTGTTTTGTGTTCTTGTGTCATTCGTGTCTGCATCTATGTAGCGCATTGTTACCCTTCAGTATGCCATACCAACTAGCCCCAGTGGAAGCACTTTTGATAAACGCTCTGACTTTCCCTCCTGAAGCAATACGTGAATGCTAGTCATGACCACAAGAAAATGTGAAAGCTTTTTGATTATCCAGCAACCGGCATCGAAAAATCCACCACCCGGCGTTGTTGTGAACACGAATTGTACCACTATTCTCATGAAGTTAAATACAGACATAATCATGCCAAATGATTGGGTGTACAAATTAAAGTGAACTAGTATGCATTAATTGAATCGAGGTAAGTGTGAATCAATGTGAATTGAAGCAAATCAAATCCAAGAGTGAATCAAGAATGAATCAAGTGATAAGTGCGAATCATTATGTGACTTAGATGTGAATCCACGTAACATTAATGTGAGTCAAATGAATCAAGAGTGAATCAAGGTACAGCCACCGTCAAAAGTTTAGGGGCCACGAGACACAAGAAAAGGCTGAATATTCCCTCAGCTCCGGCAGGCAACCTTGAATTTAAATTTCTGTCCTGTTCTAAAACGCGCTTAGAACATAATACCGGGCAGTCCAACCGAACCCATTCACAAATCGCTGGGGAATTCGAAGTTTTATCAGACCTAGTGGTCCCTCGACCTTTGACGCCGACTACACATTAATGAGAACCAAGAGTGGATCGCAAAGCTAGGCTTTCGCTTGTGATCTCCTTAGCATTAGCTAAATGGACCCAGTTACTTTTTTTTTTTTTTTTGGTCATTCCAAGGGAGCCGATGCACGGTTTGATGGAGCGAAAGTAGCGAAAGTGAAAGAGCCAGCACAATAACACGCGCGCACGAGGTTTTTAGATTATATCATTCAGGCCGTAGCGAATCATCGCCAAGCGTGAGTTCAAGAAGCTCTTAAACCGATATCACCGGTGCATTCACGGTGGAGGCAGCGACTCGCAACAGCAGTTCAGCACAAGTTTAGTAGACTGTCCTACGTAGTGACCTTTCCGGCGCAACTTACCTCGAACCCACGTGACGGGAGCGTCAAACATTGCGTAGACAGCGTGGACGGTTTTCTCGAAACCATTTCTCGGCGGGTGGTCGCCCAGACCCATGGCTACACGAAGGACCGCGAAACTAAAACGAAAAGTTTTTCACGCGCTCGGCCTCGGTTCGTGCAGCAGCCACACTCGGCGCACGACGAGCTTTGAAAGTCGATTCAGCCTTTTTCTCATATTCATTAGTTCAGTATTCCAGATCGCTTCAGGCCGCATTCGTCAGTTGAATCGTTCCGTGTGCAATATTAAAATGTGTGTTATATTTTATATATGCTTAGGATTTTTTATTTAGGGAGATAAAAGATGGTTTGTGAGTAAACAATTGCTACGAAACGAACTACTTACTCGATTGTTGTAGCGTAAAAATAGTAGTTGTGCCACTTAGAAAAACCCAAATTTTTAATAAAAAACGCGAACGCTATAATAATTTTTAAACAAACGTTTGCGCCATCTACAAATCATAATCTAAGCTTTTTTTTAACTAAAATGAATGTAAAATGGTTACAATTGTTGCTTAAAAATGTTTAATTTTGACATTCACAGATGGCGCAACAATTTGTAAATAACAGCATGTGAACGCGTTATGTGACATTTTAGTGACTGAGTTTGATCAGTAGTGTTGTCACTAAACTTTGTTTTGGAAGCTTCGTGACGCTCGCTTCCTCCGCCCATCTATTTCGTCGGTCGATAGCTGCGCGAGGAATTTCTTTCGCCATTGCGTCGCTTTGACAGCGCTGTTTTGTTTCGAGCTTCATCGAGAGTCCCTTCCTGAACGACAACAACAACACCCGAGCAGGATGAACCGTCTCTTCGGACGGGGTAAGCCCAAGGAACCGCCTCCAAACCTGACCGACTGCATCGCCAGCGTAGACGGTCGCGCTGAATCGGTGGAGAAGAAGATCGCCAAGCTAGATGCCGAGCTAAAGAAGTACAAGGACCAAATGGCCAAGATGCGAGAAGGCCCGTCCAAGAACATGGTCAAACAGAAAGCGCTGCGCGTTCTGAAGCAACGCAAGATGTACGAGCAACAACGCGACAACCTGATGCAGCAGTCGTTCAACATGGAACAGGCCAACTTCGCCACGCAAACCCTAAAGGACACCAAGATTACGATGGACGCGATGCGACTCGGGGTGCGCGAGATGAAGCGCGAGTACAAGAAGGTCAACCTCGACGACATCGACGACCTGCAGGACGAACTGGAAGACATGCTCGACCAGGCTAACGACGTCCAGGAAGCTCTGGGTCGCAGCTACGGCATGCCCGATGTCGACGACGCCGAACTCGAGGCCGAGCTCGACGCTCTGGGAGACGAAATCGCGTTGGACGAAGACACTTCGTACCTGGACGAAGCGAGCGCCCCCAGGATCCCGACGAAGGAACCCGGAGCCGAGAGCCTGCCAGCCAATCAGGAAGGTGTATTGGTCGACGAGTTCGGGCTGCCTAAGATTCCGGCGACTTGAAGCGGGGACTTGAAGCGACTTGATCCTGCTGGGCTGGGGGGGCTTGAGCGACTTGAAGAAACTTGATCTTGCGGAGGGCGGGGGGCTCGAGAGACGATGAGTTCGGGGAGACTGTGTTCCAGATTCTCATCGACTGGCAACAAGTTGGAGAGGTGTTTTTCCAACAGCGCGTTGTTTCCAGAATTGTCGAAGAATTGAGCAAACGGGGCAGCCTTTCTTTTTTCTAGCTCAACAGTTCTTCAGGAAACGAAACAAAATTGAGGATCGAAGCGAATGAAGACTCGTAAGAAGGTTTCAGTTTTATGGCGACGGCGACGTATCGTTGCTGTTTTTTTTTTAAATTAATAACACCACTCGGGTCGCACAGCATTGTATACGCATGTCGTGTAACCGTTTGTTATGTATATTCTTTTCTTGGTTAGAAAACACGCTTGTTTACTACTGCAAGTTTACAACGCCGTTTGCGATGTTAACCTAATCTGCTACTGTTTTGCCTAATCCGATGCTTCTGTGTGGATGTATAGTTTGTTGATGTCCACATTAAAGCAAAGTTCTTGCGGCGTAGCCATTGTGTAGCCTGCCTTTCCTGTGTTTCTGCATCATTGAAACAGATGGGTAACAGGATAACCGCAATAAATAACCTCACTGCAAGCACCTTCATGAGCAGCAAGAGAAGACATGCAGTCATCGGTACATAAGCTGGGAATGCTAAACTAATACGAGCCGCCTCGGTTAACACAGTTCTGCCACTGACATTGCATCACGACAATGCCAACGCTGTTGCATCATTCGATCATTAACAGTGCAGGAGTCTGTGCCTGTTCGTCGCTGCTAGGCCCACGTTTCCCGTTTTCTCACCTTGCAATCCTCCGAACACGACGTTCAGCATTGAAGATGAGGGGCCTTAAGTAGCAATGTTTGTTTGGTGAAGGCTGCCGTGTGATAGCATTGTCGATGTCAAAATGTAAATGCAGTGCAGCCTTTTTCAGAGCCTCGAATTTGCCTTGAAACGTAGTCATCGACGGCTACAAAACAAGCATTAACTCACTCGTACGTCGTTCTTGTAGACAGCAGCTTGTGTGTGTAGTTTCATAAGTGGTAATGTATAGTTTCCGTTTTACATCTCCCATCATGACGACTTCACGTAGGAGGTGGTCCAGAAGTTTGAACAAGGTGTTGGTGAAAGCTGATGCCATGGTGCTGCATTGTGAAAGCCTTAACAAAAGAACAGCCTGCCAGAATCATGCTCGAAATTGCTGCAGCTATGTTTGAGCAAGGTCGTGAGCCACCAGACGGAACCCTAGTAGTCCTAAAAAGGTGTGAAAGCTTGTCTGTACTTGCGCTTTCTTTGATGTTTCATTCTTTAGACTGACACATATCTGTGAAGGATATCATTCTTTCATTTTGTCCATGTTTAGCCCTGCCATAATCTCTTGCATGTATGCAGGAACTTATGGTGAGGCCAGAGCTAATTATGCGCTGATAGAGATTGTGCACCCCTTTCATGTGGCAACCACATTGTGCTATATGACTTCAGGGCTGGAGAGTAAATCGTTGCACCACTTAACACCCCTATTCAAAGGAACTCCAGCAAACTTACTCCTTCAGTCGGTGTAATGAGCACCTTTCTAGGTGTAAATCAGTCAAAAAACACTGTTGTCGTTTCTTTTGTCCACTGCTTTCCTGTCGGAAACGGTTTAGGACGGGCCCACTTGTAGCTGACAGGAATGTGCTGGGCAAGGAATTTTATTAAACAAGAAAGAAAGACATAAAAGTATTGTAATCTGACCAGGTTGCACCCTAAAGGGAGCTCATGTTTGAAGATACACTTTTGAAAATACACCCTTTTCGTGCCTCGTAGTGTAGGGCTGCTGTATCGATTGCAAAAACAGCTTGTTTGCTATGTTTGTGATATTGTATCAAACCTAATGAAGGCAAAAAAAATTGCACATGTAACCTGGCCACATAGTTGCACAAATTATTTTTGCACGGATATTTCTCGAGCTGACACAGTTTTCATAACGCACAGATTGACGACAAAGCTTGCTACAGAAACAAGTGTGTACACCGCTGCCCATTTTAGAACCGAAAGTGATGTGTCGTGTCTGTATCAATACATTCACATTCTGTTGGATGCTTCCTCTTGCGTAGTCTAGCATGTTCTTTTCATTGCTATGTTTTGCACTCACAAGGCCCAAGGACTTTTCAACGCAGAGTCCTGAAGGTACAAAATTTGACGACTAAGCACAGATCCGACTGGGTGTAGCTTAAGCCGAAGATGTAGGTAGCAATAAGTTACCACCTGCTGCTTGTATTTCATCTACTCTTACTACCAGCATTATATTTGTACCCCGCTTACAAAGGCACGCAATAGCTGTTGCATTTAACCACGATTCTGACACATGGCAAAAGCTTCACTAAGCTCAAAGGAAAATCTTCTCTCGTTTGTGGCACACTTGCCGTAGTCTATGCAATAAAATTCGTGAAACTTCTTGTTTGCCACAATCACACTAAACTGTGACCAATATTCGTTCTAACCATGGCTAGAATGTCCACTTAACAGTATCTGCTGACAATTGAAGAAGTTAAGAAGTTGGTGGTAGCGATGCCCATAAAACTGCACTGCATCATGTTCCTGTTCCTCCTCGTTTAGAAGATCAGTTACCAAGACAGCAGTAGTATTAGTCCTCTATCGAAGCACCACAGAAACTAGCAGATATAACCGTCTAGTGTGCCTACGGAAAATTCTCGTGTTGGACAGTTGTGTGCTTGACAGTGCATTATCGGGCTGTCACCGGCAGCGTATTAGAAAGAAGGCGTCACCGACTTTCAGTTAGCTGTCATCCGTTTCTGTCACTTCATTCATGACAGTGCAGTTGTGTGTGTTTGCAAGCATAGTCAAGAAGACTTTGCAAGAACATAGAACAGCATGCCATAGATGAAAATGGTGGTGACACATAACTCCCTTCTGTGAACACCCGTCGCCGTCCACCACATCGTGAACAGTGTTCTGCTGCCCAGAAGAGGATCTAATGGTAATTTGCAGGCAAAGGTAGTTATAAGCGAAGAATGACAGTCTCATGTTGTCTTCATTGATTCAATTACAGTCTAACATTGCTGTCTTCATTCAATGACTGTATAACATTGATGTCTTCATTTACTCAATGACAGTCTTATCATCTTATGTTGCTGTCTTCATTGATTCAACGACACAGTCTAATGTTGCCGTGTTCATTGACTTGACAAATATTGTAATGTTTGCTCTCTTCATTGATTCATAGCAGTCTTCCGCTGCCATCTTCATTCATTCAATAACAGTTTAATATCGCTGTCTTCATTGATTCAACAAGACATACTGCTGTCTTCATCGATTCAATGACAGTCTTGCATTGCCGTCCTCAATAATTGAATGGCGAAGTCTAATGATTGATTTAATAACCAGCTGTCTTGTTTTATGCTGTGGCCATCGGTCAGTCACGGAGCCGTTCATTTGTGCTGGACGACGCACAGGATGAACAAGTAACACACACAACTGTAAGTGTGTACGAAAATTTGAAAATATTGAACCAAATAGTGCTGCAGTAGGCAAGTTGGTTACTGTTCATGGCGAAATTTCGACGCGCACAAGATATGGACGCAGAGAAGTGGACAAATATTTGTCCACTTCTTGTGTCTTTTGGCTTTTGTGCACACTGAAATGTTTGCCATCAATAGTGTCATATTTGGAATCACTCATCTGATCTAAAAGTCACTATGCATAAATGATAATGTTTTTCCAACAGTTCACGAATATTTCGAATTCTTGACGGCACCCAAACGAGCTCATGATTGGTGCAAGAAAACTATAACTTTCATTCCTGAAGGCGTAGTAGAGACATAAAAATGAAAGTTCATGTAACGCCGCAGGCTTTCAGTCATATGCAGTAATGGATCGCACTACTGGAAGAGTCCACCAGATGCAAAAAATCGGCTTTTTTTTCCACTGGCACTTCGTTTGTTGCTAAAGGTATGAATAGTTGGATATGAGCATTGTTCTAATGTTATTCAGAAAAGCAGCTGTTCAATATTTCAGAAGTGTTCAGATTCTCCTCTAGTACTGTTGAATCTGTATTTGACCATTTTAAGAATCACTATTGCGCACTCCTACAAACTTACACCTCAAGTTCACTGCAAAACCTTATGCAGTTCTGCAAACAATGTTCCTACTATGTATTTCAGTGGCAAAATCGATTGCTCATGTTGTTCCATTTTCTCTGCCCCATTTGTTGGCACTATTGTTATCTGATAATGGCTTGCCTATCGGCGCATATGTCTAACTTCACAGATAAGGAGAGATTAGCTGTAGTTACAGATTGGTGTCGCACAGCAGGTATTGCTATGGTGGACGACGAGTTTCAGTTAGGTTTACTTGACCAGTGCAGAGGATCGAGCTTGTTTGTGTGACATAATGACAACGCAAAGTGCTTTAGCAGACGACAGTGGAGGACACAACATGAGCACCAACTGTCAAGAAGTCGACTTGAAGTTCGTGCTCATGTTGTGTGCACTAAATTTTAACTAGTCTTGCTGAAAGTTGGCGCTTACATTGTATTCTCCTCTGATGCCTAGTCGAGCTCTTTGCAATGTCACACTGGGTTTGCTACACAGCTTCTCACTTTATTCCATTCATATCTACACTGGCTGAAAAACTGTGATCCCACGATTCCCCACAGCAACACTGAAGTAAGACCACCTGCTGGTCTGATCTGGTAGTTTTCGTATCATGTGTGACGTTGAATTTAAGCGTGAGAAGCTTAAATTAAAGGCCATGAAGAGATTCTCAAGTTACACTTCTGCTTATGTATCGAAATCGTTATGTATTCATAATGATTTCGTTTCAGTGGATGCCTATAGGCATCCACTGAGACGACATTTCTTTTCTTGCACACTTGATGGTCACAAAAGGAAGTTTTTTTCCCTAAATTTCCCCAATACAAAGCGGCATTTGGGCATTCCAAGGTTAAAAAGTCAGTATGGCTTCCACGCAGATGACCGAGGCGCAACTGCCAATTGCCTCCATAACTAAATAAATACTTGCAACTGAAGCACGACCACAGATTGCCTCTGCGACTAAAGAACTAGTCCCACATGTTCTTGGCCACGTGATGGCAGCCACATTCTCCAACGGTGGAGCCACCAGCTGTCCAACTTGTAAATGTACAGTGTGCACGCTCACTGGTGCAGGCTCGGGCGCATCTACCTTCGAGGAGGAAATGCTGCAGGCTTCAAAAGCTGTACGCAACCGCAGTGCACTGGAATAACAGCCTACACAATGTTTCTGGTCAGTGAAGAGCAATGGAACGAGAAAACACAGACTGTTAGGTAGGCGCATGGGTCGGCAAAAAATGTGCAGCTCGCTGAGACTCACTCATCAAATATACTTTATCCTTAGGGCTCACTCGGACTAAGACTCACCAAAATTTTCCTCAACCGGACTCATACTCACTAAAATTTTTCGCAACCGGACTCACTCAGACTCAAGCTCACCAAAATATTACTCACCCGGACTCACGGCTTGATCCGAGTCTGAGTGAGTCGACCCACGAGTCTGTTCGCATATAATTGGCGTTTTCGACCATTGTGTCAATGCTCCTTAACACCAATATCTCGCATAATCGGTGCTCTATTTCGCGCCTTTTGATCTCATACCTTCAAATATGAGCTATCAGTCCATGGTTGTAATCCAGTAAGGACATTTTCATTAAAAGAGACGACTCACACGAGATATTTTTACGAAGAATTACCCGTGAAAGAGTTTGTGGGGGGGACATATAGACACCTCCCCCTCCCCTCCGTAACTTGCACCTCTGATCAATGCATATTGAGCTGGTGTATGAACGCTAGTGCGTTCATACACCAGCTCAAGTATGGATGAGTCCGCATGGGTATAAATGTGAGCCGACATGGGGCTGATAGTAAAGCTGAAGTTTAGTAGATAAAACCATAGGCCGGCAAAACAACGTGGAGCTCATTCAAGAAATATATTTTGCGCTACGGAATCACTCGGACTCAGGTTGACTAAATTTTTCGCTACCGTACTGACTACGATACTACTCAACCGGACTCACTCAGGCTCACAGCTTGACACGAGTCTGAGTGCCGACCTATGGGCAGGCGAATAAAAAATTAAGGCAGCGTTGCACTACTCAGTTACATACATCAGGTGCAACACTGTGGAGGATAGCGAGAATTCTTGCAGTAGATGCGTTCACTTCAATAATTTTACTACCCAAACTAACATTTCTTTTCATCTTTAGGCTAATCAATGCAGATGATTTGTGCCGTGGATATAAACAAGCACCGTTAGACCGTATTCAATAAGCTGTTCAGGATCGCTTAGTCTGTATTTATTCACTTATTGAGAGTTTCATTGTGGCCCGTCACGACGCCTTACCCGGCTTGCACGAGTTTACGACAACAAAAGCCAACGATGACTCTCACATCTTGCCGACCGAATTTCTTGCACAGCTTCCACAGCATTGCACTTGGATGTATGAAACAGAATACAGCTGTGCTAAGCCTGAAGGAAAAGTGTAGCAGGGCGGCCTTTCCATGTTTCTCATGCATTTTGAGCTTGGGCAAGCTCAACCAAGCATTTTCCAGTATTGGCGATTGATCAACAAAATATTGATTGACTATCACTTGGTATCAATTGCTAGAATTATCCAGTTGTAACCCCCATGCCTTCCCCTCCCTGCTTACCTTCCAGCAGAAAGCAATTACAGCATGCGACAAATCTTTGCAACTCAACACTCATACTGGACGGATTTTAAAAATTTTTGCGGTGGTTGATTCGCGAGGAAATAAGCTCCTTAAGTGAAGCAATTCCATGGCTGTTTTGAAAAGTGTTGCAGGGACTCTTTAACAGCTCTGCTGCTAAGTCAGTTTTGCCACAATGGTGAAGTAATGAAATAGCAACAAATTGAAATGTACAAAGGCTGGCAGCCAACTCCTTTAGTATCTGAACTCTACAAAAACACTGGTATAAAGGAACATGGCTGCACCAGCAAGCTAAACTTGCTGTGCTGTCAGTCTCCAATGTGAAGAAAGCCGCAATAGCACAGCATGTACAGACAGGTCCACTGTTAAAGGGAACACTTGCGTGCAGGGCATGTCCGGATTTCAATCTTTTGCGAAATCACAGTGCCACAGATTTGCATGACTACTGGTCGTTGACAGTTCCAACTCCTCTCAACAGACTCATGCAGTGCACGACCAATGTTTTCACATGCACTTGTAATTAGGAGGCCAGCAATTTGAAAGGTGCACATTCAAGTGTTCCCTTTAACAGTGGACCGTACTGTACAAGGGGATGAACAGTATATCGATCTCAGTGGAGATTAAAGATTTCACTGTTGCTGCACGAGCTACGTAACCCCAACCCCCTCCCCTGCAGCCCTTCATGCTCCTTCACTGGTCGGTGGCATTTGATCTCTTCTTCAACTATGCCCACCGGCAACTTTCGCAAGGTTTGTATGGCATTACATTTTGACTTTATATACGGAACATAGCACTGAAAATGCATCTTGCATATCGATATAATTGCTATCTTAATAAAACAAACCTGCTGGTACAAAACAGTGCGAACTGCAGATAATTGGAAAAGGGCCTGCACTGCACACAAGGGTGATGATGACAATGGACCACAGAACACAAGTAGGAGACTCCAAAATGCACATTTATTGCACCACTGAGCCAGAAAGAACATTACGCAGCACCTTCTTCCTTCAATTGTCCTTCTTCAGTGGGCCCTGCAAGACGAATAGACAAAACGGCATTCAACGTAACGGCAAACACAGCACAGATACTACGCAAGCACACAGGCAAGTCAGAAGGATCAGTAGGAAGGCAGTATTTGGGTATGGTCATCAAGGTCTGTACAGACAGCGCATATCCATGGTTCTCATCACTCAACCAACCAAAGACGACGAAGCTCTCGACTGCAATCTCGCCATTCGAACTCACCATGAAGTTGTGCTTCTCGGCCGGAGTCTGGAAGCGGCCGTGTCCGAACTTGGACGATGTGTCGATGAACTTCAGCGTGATCTTCTCCAGCGCCGTCCTCTTGGTGTGCACCAGCAGAGACTGTGAGAGAAATTGAACGACTGGTTTCAGAAAAAGCTTCCTGCGACAACTGCACCTTTCACAATTGTAGAATGGTCAGGCCTATCATTGTTGACATCCGCCACAACATTTCTCGGTATTTTTGTTCGGCTCAATGAATTCATCACAAACTGGTGCAAGTGTGCGCGGTGCCTGCGTGAACATGCGACCCACCGAAAGTAATTTGCATACTTTTACCCACATAACGGCTGCTATCCTGCACACAAACCTTCAAAAACTTGCAGATTCCTTAGAAGTAACGGTAGCATTTTGTGGCAAAACTACATAAACTGTCTTTTGCACTTCGCCTCTCCAAAATGCAGCCACCATGCCTGGGATTCGAATCCACCCTTTTGTTCAGCAGAGGAACATTTTAGCTGCTTAACAGGTTCGACAGTCTTGAAATTTACTCCAGTACAACATTACAATTCTTGCAGACATTGGCAACAAAGTTTAGCTCGCTTGTTCACGCAAACACCAAGTACGCTGAATGACAAGACCCGGCAGGTGTAAGAGCCCTCACCTTGCGCAACGTGATGACCCTCTTCTTGGGTCCCATGATGCAACCCTTGAGCATGACGTAGTCACAGTTGACCACACCGTAGTGGGGGAAGCCACCCTGGAATGAGACGAGAAAGGAGCTCAGCCAACTACGAACAACTGTCCAGTCGTTAATTGAGCCCAACTACAAATGTCAGTCCGTCCTAGTTCAACCATAATATAAAAACCCTCAGGGATCGGGTCAGATACAATCATCACTCAGAAGGACAGCTTGGCACACCTTTGCTGCTGTAATGGCTGCCCACTCATGCAACGTTGAGAAGATTCGAAGTGAACATGACGAACAACAATGCATCCTGCATATCCCTGCAACGTTATTATTCTAGTGACAGACAGTTGCGATGTCCAGAAATCGAAAGCCGAATGAAGAAGAAAACTGCAGACACAGCTGGCTCTTGGAATTACTACAGCGTCATCACGAACGCTAGGCCTAGTATTTATGAAGTATCTTCCTCTGAAATAAATCTACTGCTGCCCAATTTTGACACTTGCAATCTGCTATCGATGATTCTACTATGCTTCTGAAGTGATGGGTAAATTATCACATCTGCATCAGAAATCCGGTACAGGACAGTTTCTGCATGCCCCGAAAATTTGGTACAAAACAATATTTGCCCACCAATGAGCTCTTGCCAATTTGCTGAAAAGCCTGCACCTGAAATCTGGTACAAAATCTCTACACGCCAATCTACCAAGCATCTGCACCAGAAATCTGGTACAGAACCATCTTGGCATGCCATTGAGTGCTCAAACATTTTTCAATGCATTCCTGGACAAGGCAACCATCATAACAGCAGCAATACAGCCAAGCCATCCTCCCATGCCAACGGTCGTCAACAACAGAGAGGACACCAACCATGGGAGTGATGCTCTTGTTGGAGGTGTCGTAGTCTGTGGCGGCGTTGTTGATCACCAGCTTGCCGTCCTTCTTGTGGACACCCTGGCCGATGCGGTAGATCTTTTTGTTGATCTCCGTGCGGTGGTGGAAACCCTTCTGACCGGCACGGGCCACGGTGAACTGGACGCGGCTCGGATGCCACGCGCCGATACAGGCAACCTGAGTGAAGCAAGGCAAACAAGTCTGTCAAGAGCGTGGCATGATAAACTGGACGACTAAAGGCGATGTGTTCCCACACCTCAATGGATTTGTGGGACTGCTATGCCAAAGGTTGTAAATCAGCAAAGCGTAACCCTTGTGAGTACTATGCCTGTAAAATTTTACGTAAGAACCTGCAAACACTACTGAATTCTGCATAATAGCAGGCTGTACTGTACACGATAGAACAGTAATTCTTCAATGCTCTCCCCCTTTTTACTAGCAACTGATAGATGTTTGCTCTTCCTCTGTATGTCCTTGAAAAAAAAAAAAATCACTTTAAGGCCTCATCAGTATATTGCATAATGTGTGGCACGTCATATGTTGTTAGACGTAAAAATGAATGTCATTATAAATCATTACTGATGGGTGAAGCCATGGCCTGGCACAAGGCAGTGCTGAATAAAAGAATATAACCAGAAGCAAACTCATTTGGATCAAAGCAGCCACAATACACTAACCCCCATACGTTTCCTGAAGGCCACACCATAGCCAAGCTAGTGAAGTGAAAAAAGAGGTACACACCTTACGCAGACCCTTGTGCGTCTTGCGGGGCAGCTTCTTGGTGTGCCATCGGCTGGTCACACCCTTGAAGCCCTTGCCCTTGGTCACACCGATGACGTCAATCATCTCGTCCTGGGAGAACACCTGGGACACTGGCACGGGCTTCTCCATGTGCTCGCGGGCCCATTTGATCTTGGCGCCCACGGTGCCACCGTTCACCTGTGAACACCCAAGCAAGGAAACAAGGCTCTTCACTCGATGCCCTTGATGTTTTCAGAAAGAAACCACACCAAAACTGCTGAAACTATGAAGTCATGCCTATAAAGCCAAGCCAGGCATATCGGCAAGCGCTTATAAAGTACAGCTATTGGTGTTTCAGAAACTGCGCTCAAAAGCGCTCCAACTACAAGGCTCTGCTCAAGTTGGTTTGTAAGGAAAAGTAGTAGGCTTGTTTGAATATTCGAGCACATCGAATATTTGCTCAGACACGAATTTAAATTATCCGAAATTTTGAATTTGAAATGAACAAATACTTATATAAAGCACAGCATGAAAACCCCTGTAAAGGTTGTTTCACTGCAGTGGAGGGGTGCTATACTGTGAATGCACCTATGCAGGGGAAATCTGCACTGCTGCAAAACCCCACTTCAAGGTTGAATGAACACATTACCCTCACATTGATTTATCATTTTGTAAGTTCAAGGGCTTCTTATACCGGCTTATATGCCCTAAGTATAATAAATTTGAAAACTTAACGTATTCAACCAAATCACAATTCGCTTTGAACGTCAAATTTACTATTTACACAAGCCTAGCTTTTAGCACTGCAAGACATTGCTAAGACGACCAGCTACCTAACACGAGCCAATCGGTAGCGCGCTGCAAGTGCTGCTGCACGCACCTGAATCTCCATGATGTGGGCCTTCTTCTGGCGCCGGTGCATGAGCTTCATCTGGGTGTGGGCCAGCACGCGGATCACCTTGCAGTACTTCTTCATCTTCTTGAAGTCGCGCTCGATCTCCTGGCGGCCTACGTCCTCCTGCCAGCGCTTGCAGCTCTTGGTGAACGCCTTCTTCTTGGACTTGTACCAGTTCTTGTAGAAGCGACGGCGGCACTCCTCGCTCAGGTGCTCGGCCCAGATGGTCTTGAAGGCGCGCAGCCCCTTGGGCGTCTCGATGTAGCCCACCACGCCGACGATCATCATGGGCGGGGTCTCCAAGATGGTCACCGGCTCAACCACCTCCTTCTTGTTCACCTCTGCAATAACGCAAAAAGAGAAAATGACGCTCCTCACGTTCACGCTCTTCAAACAATACGAACAATTCACTGAACAGCCCAGCCCATTCCTGTGACAAAGATTAGGCCTAGCAGATTAGAAAGCTTGTTCACCTCCAGTCAGGCATAAAGGAATGAGAGACTCTCCTAATGTTCAAGCTCTTCCAACAATGCAAACGATTCGCTGAATAGCCCATTCCTGTGACAAAGAAGATTAGGCCTAGCATGTCAGAAAAGCTCGTTCAACACTGCGAGGGGATGCTCCTAATCAATAAACTGCCCAGAACTTTGAAGGCATGAGGGGAAAAAAGGCGAAGCATAACAGAAAGCAGATGCTCGATCGTGTTACTCAAAAAACGAAGGCAACCAACAGCCGATGTCACATTATAGGGAAGATTAGGCTTAGCATAATGGAAAGCCCCTGCAACCCTGCAAGGGGATGCTCCTCAACAATGCCATCTGATCAGTAACATGCCGACCATTTTGTGATGCAGAGACTAAGATAAGGCCTAGCATAATGGAAAGCTGACTTTCCCAGTTCACCTCTGTGAGGGAGCACAATGAAAAGGCACGGTCCTCACGGTGAACGATACATTAACAGTCGGTGGACCGCCAATCTTCATACTAGAAGCAGACCAAGCCTTGCATAACAGCAAGCTGACAGTTACGCAGCCTTGCTCGGTAATGGACATGAGTGACGAGCCTAACGCACATTCAGCAATGCAAATCTGGGCTGCCTGTTGCAAGAAGGATTAGGCCGAGCACAATGGGAAGCCTGTGCTCCTCCTGAGCTAAGAGCCCATGCAACTATTGTGCTTAACGATGAAAACAATCTGACAGTTTTGCATTACTATCAAGATGCAGCCTCTGAAACGCTCGGCTAGATATTAATAGCTGACCCAAGCCTTGCATGTGCTGCCGTCCCAAAGACTACACAACTTCCACCCTAAGCCGCAATATTTCACTTTAAATCTCAACCGGACAAACATTCACCTAACCCTAAGCTTCCGAAGAGAGATTATGCAATCGGTACATGGCCTCTTTACCTTAACATGTTCACAAGCTCAAGACGCCGACGCGCTGACCAAGCAGGGAAGGTGACCCAGCTGCCAGTGGCCTCTCGAGGAGGCGTGCACATGGTCGCCACGGCAACCAGCGGTGCACCACCCGACCCCCTGGGCGGGGGTCAGGCGCGCCGGTCGGGGACACTTACTCGATCCGGGCTTGTCGACCTCGCGCACAATGTGTGTCATGCCGGCCTTGAAGCCCAGGAAGGCGGTCAGGTGGATGGGCTTGGTGGGGTCGTCCTTGGGGAACGCCTTGACCTTGCCGCGGATGCGCTTACTCCGCTTCTTGGGCACGAAGCCCATGGACCCATGACGGGGCGCCGAAAACTTGCGATGAGACTGCGGTGACAGAAAACAGGGTGAAATTACCAAGTGCACGTGCATCACACAATATGCCTAAAAACAGCAGTGTGAAATTCTTTGTAATCATTCGTCATATTCAAAGTGCCAAAACCATCATATGATAGGTAGACACGCTGCAGTGGAGTAGCTTTTCAAGAACTACACAGATAGCCATTCCAACGCTAAGGAATACAAAAAGTTACATAAATATGAAGTGCGGTGGTAAGACTTGGCACGCTCAAAGAACCAAAACAGATCGAACTGGCATCATACACTTTGTATGGCCAAGCTTAAGTCTTGTGTTTTGTTTCTTTTTTGCGCTAATTAGACGTCTGTCAAGTAATTGATACCAATCATCGTTATTACAGGAATCTTAGATATTAACCGGTGGCGATATGCACAAGTTATACACGTAATAAGTAACGAACATTGTCCTAAAAGCAGTGTTAAGCCTAATACCGGTGAAACACTGGTGTATGGCTGATCGCGACTAAACGCGATGGGGATCGCATTTCTTAACGGTGATTGGCTCCCTTCCACAGCTCGCGTAAGGGAGCCAATCAAGATCAGAGATGATCGCGTCAGGCCTATAAGACAACTTAAGCCATGCCGTGTGAACCACGTGCACGAAAGTGAAGCCACGTGGATACTACCAGTCAAGTCGCGATTACCAAATTTTGTGGGAGGTCAGTTAGTTTCTCCAAGTTAACGTTGCATCGCAGCAGATAGCAGGCTTAAGCAAGATTTCGAATTGACAGAACTGAGTTCTTACACCGGTGCCAAGTGAAGCAGGCAATCGAACCTACAACCCTAATTGCCCGACGCGTGCAGTTTTCAACGTTATCGGATTTAAAGGCGTCCCTTGCAAAATGCGACATCGTCACGATAAACGCAGTGCTATTTGACCATGACGGTACCGGGAAGCCTTTGTACAAAAGTGTACTCCTCCACGCTTTAGCGAACATTGCTTCCGGTACTTTTAACGCAACTGTTTAGTGAACAACGCAAATAAGGTGTTTGGAAGACCTTGCGGATCTTTAATCGCACCTTATTAATTTTGCCGTACAAATGGGTGCTGCTTGCAACGTGTTCTCCAAAACTTTCTATGTCACGCCATGGTGCAAACCAATTTAAATACACGTCG
Source organism: Rhipicephalus sanguineus (assembly GCF_013339695.2). Lineage (NCBI taxonomy): Eukaryota > Metazoa > Arthropoda > Arachnida > Ixodida > Ixodidae > Rhipicephalus > Rhipicephalus sanguineus. The sequence continues at coordinate 136,274,990 of NC_051182.1, read as the reverse complement.
ACGAAGTCGGGTATGCTGGTTTTATTCCTAAAGTGAAGCACATTGCTGGCACGAATTCCTCAGCTTCGGATTCGTAGTACAATTCAACGCGAGAACATCAAAAGCACGTTTTAGCGAACAGCAGGGAACAAGCCAAAGGGACAGCCGCGTAGGCGGCGAATATCGCAAATATTACGACCCATTAAACGAAAATTCTGCTACACAGTGCTAATACGAGACGTCGATTAAAAGATAGTTATCGATTGATCACTGTAAAAGCATAAATTACGCCGATGCGGCCAGATTTAAAAACGCAGAACCAGAAATACCAACATACCATGATCGCGGCGATCCGATGAAAGAGACCGGTTGTTGCACGCACTCCTACTTATTCAAAAATAGAGGGCAGCACTGGTCAGTTAATTAATGTAAATAGGGCAATCAAATCAGGTCCTACCGTTATGAGAACTTTTTAAATAAATTTATACCCTAATTAGCAATTAAAAAATGTACACTGCACGTTATTTGACCACTTTGCAAAGATATTACGACACTGAAACCGAAACCCCTGGTGGAGTTGCAAGCGTACGCTTGTTTTTGGAGGGCGCGAACCACGTTTTCACGTCGTGTCGATTTGACTTCGAGTCGATCGCGCGTTTTTCTGCGTGTTTACATCGTGCGAGCATGCGAAATGGCACCTAAGAAGTGGCGCTTAAAAGCGATCCAGGGACGAAAGTGTGTACCGGTCGTTTCTTTCTCTCACGGCTCGCTGAACGCCTCGACGCGACTTCCCACGAAAGTCTACGAACACGACGTGATAACCGGGGGTCGCACCAAGACCCGCCGTGTCCTAACTTGCGAGGCCGAAGGCTTGGAGTACGTCGGGGAGAACTTCGGCGAGCATGGACTTCGAGCCAACGCGCAGTGCAACCACTTCGTGGCCGTCGAAAACGTCAGCACGGGCGCCGTTTCGCTCTACCCTGCAGACCTGATCTCCATGCGACCCTACTTCGCCAAACGTGCCTCCGAGGCGGCTGCTGGAGACACCAAGACCTTCCGCGAAAAGGTCGACGCCCTGGCGACGGCGTTCGGTAGCAAGCGCAAGAGGAAAGCCGTCGAGACGCGTCTCCGACTGAACGTCGAAGAGGACACCCTCCACGAGACGACCGCAAGCACGCTGGCAGCCGTCAAGGACAGTCTGGCGGCCCTCGACGCGACGGTCGACAAGTCCTCTCCGGCGGGCGTCGTCGTCGACTCCATACCGCCCCAGAACCGCGAGGCGACCATACCGCAGGACGTGTACCGCATCGAAGACCTCATCCCCTCCGAACACGTCGATTACCTCGACGAAGTCGCCGAACCCTTGCTGAACGCGACGCCCGAACAGATCTCCCAGTGGAAGTCGGAGGCCTCCTACCCGGAGTACGTCATAGACCGGGTCTCCCGCCTCTCCAGAGACCCCGAGAACAGGGTCATCGAGGCGAGACTTCTCGCCTTCTACACCATGCTGGTCTTGATCTCTCGCTTGAGGTACACCGACGTCAAGAAGAAGGACCCGTTGCCGGACATAGCGCAGCCACTCAAGGGTGTCCTCCTGGACACCTTCACGCTGACGTCACGAAGCGAAAGGGGCGTTACGTCACGAAACTTCCCGCAGAGGATGAAGGACAAGGTCCTAGCCTACATCCTGGTCATCGTGCTCATACTGGAGGACTATAAGTTCGACTTCAAGACGGTCCAGCTAGACACCAAGGCGTCGGACAGGATACTGACGACGCTGGCGTACGCCCTCGGGTGTCACGTGGGAACACGAAAGACTCCCGGCTCGCGGGTCGGCAGCAAGTTCATGGAACTGAAGCTGCCCCTGGTGGACCCCAGCCAGCAGCAGCGAGCCAAGAAGGGCAGGATGTGAAGCGTGTTTTGTTTTTTATTGTTGTTGCATAAAGGAGCATTGTACAGTCATGTTACAGAGCTGTGTCTGTACCAATTGTTTATACATGGCTTGCACTAGCGTAACTGAAACTGCCTTGTTCATAGAGTTGCCTATAAATACACTAGAGGGAACTCTGGCGCTAGTGTCAATGGGAGCTGCAACGCATGGCGCTTCAGCCAGCATGGGAATGATGGGTAGTACATGGATTTGTCTAAACTTCGTTCTTTCGGCTCCGTTTGGCTCCGCGTCACCTGCCTCCGCTTTGTCGCAATACGAAGTTCAGCAAAAGTCAGCAGTTCCACTTTAACCTATTTAGGCTAAATCTTGTCATGAAGTTCACAACGATCCATTCTTTTACCAGAAACAAAACCAAAACACAACAATAAACAAAGCCACAAGTAAGTTCGAAGCCCGCAAGCACGAAGACTAGGCAAATCCGTGTACTACCCATAATTCCCATGGTGGCTGAAAGATCGCAGCGTCAGAGTTCCCTCTAGTTAATATTGGGAAACTCTATGGCCTTGTTGGAGTACCAGCACGGTGGGACGGGAACCTTGTGATGTAAAGTTAATGCTGTCGGTAAATCACGCGCTAGTTGTTTCATTTTTCATACACAGACATCAAAAAGCTTTTAGCGGTGTCCTGATCACATTAATTGAAGCGGGTTGTAAATGGCTTGCGTTGACATCACTGAAACCAGCGTGTATGGTCACTTTCCCATACAGGCACACGTATGTGTCACCAGTTTTCGTGTGAAAACTTGAACTTGCAAGCGAACTTCAGCAAAGGTTTCAGCACGTCACTGCTCAGCCAAGAGTAACATTTTAACAAGGGACGACAATCTTTTATTTTTTTAGCACGTGTAGTATTTACATTAGCCGCGAAAAGGTACTTATGGTTAGAACGGAAACCACCAAGCATGACTCTTGCACAGATGAAGGACAGGCAGGCCGCAGTAATGGGACAGAGCTTGTACTTATTAGGTTTTAACTAGGGCTCCGTGTTATCGGATAAATCCGAAAAAAAAATCCTATAAGCGCTCGCCGATAAAATGTTTGACAATTCGGATTTATCCAATATACTCTGATTTTAACGGCCAATATGACCTGCTCCGTTCTTTATCAAAAGGACATTTTTCTAAGCGGTCATTGATACAACGGCCGGTGCAGCCGATATAAACTTTACCTCAAACATCAGTTTTGCCGTGCACTCTGTCATGCTCTGATTTCACGACACCATGCTGATGGACCTCTTGGCAGCCTCTTTCTAAGCATGTGTCCAGCGACACGCACGATGCCAGGTAGGGATCAAATATATCGGATATACCTACACGAAGTCAGTGCGATGGACATTGCAACATTGAGCTCTTCCATGAAAGACCACTCCACTTCCATCAGCATCGACGAGTTGCCGGAACTCTGCGGACATTAGGCAGTGGTAGTGCTTGCAACCATCTATGCGATGGCGAGCTTTCAGGATGCACAACCCTCATGACAGATTAGCAAGTTGTTCAGCAGTGTAACGCGTGCAGTATCAATCGGCATGTTCATACAAACCGTTCTTAAGAAGGCTGGAAAGGTCTTAGCTGACATAGCTGTGCTGTACGCTGATTGAAAACTGAGAATCGTCAATCAAAAGGAGTGATCCTCCATCAGTGACAGCAACCTAGTAAAATATCTTAACAGAACTTGTTGCTGGGCTAGTTGGTACATAACTTCAAGAAAAACCTAGCCACCTAAGCACCACAACCTTTTCTTGTGCTTCTTTCTGCTGGTGATGCTTAGGAGTTGAGGTTTTTCTCAAAGCTAGTAAAGTACGCTTGCGTCTATTCCAACAAGCCTTGTTTTTGTAATACGCACAAATGCAGGTGTTTTGTATTGAAGTATTTGTGATTGTGCATGTATGTGTTTGTGTGTTTAAAACTTCCAGATAACTAAAATATGCTTCGCATGTTCTGCTGCTTTCGTGTTCAGGCATCATTTCGTTTTGGAATGTTGAAAATGATCCAAAATTGAACTCCGAATTTCGGAGAATTGGGTATTTATAAGAAATAAACTCCGGTAAATGCCGAATTAATGCCAAAAAAAAAATAAACTCTGAAAAACACCCTCCGAATTTCAAGAAAAATAACCTCTGAAAACACGGAACCCTATAGGCCAAACTTCTGTTCTTTTTTCCTTAATTTCATGGCATTAACCAAAGCGCCGACATGTCATTGTTGCGTCACTGGTTTCAGTGTACTTTTTCTTACCTTAGTCATTGTCACGGTGCAGTAAATGCTATCAGAAGTTATGAAATCCTTGGATGCCTTATATAGAATACAGCAAAGCTCATCATGCCCCATCTAATGACGCTATTTCTATGTCAGTCAGGACTTTTTCACACGTTTTGATCGCACGTTGTTTCTTGCAGTGTAGCACTTTATAGTCTCATACAACTTAAGAAGTCCGGAGACCCCGCCCAGATGACCAAAGCGTGGCAGCCGATCACCTCCGCGACTAAAGAAATAGTCCCGCACATGCAGTCGGCAATGTTCTCCAAAGGCAGAGTCACTGGCGGATACACTGACGTCCAGCTGTTGAAGTCAGTGTATAGTGCGCACCCATTGGTGCAGGCCTGTGTGCATCTGCCTTTGAGGAGAAAATGCCGCGGACTTCTACAGTTATATCCAACTATAGTGTCCTACGTTTGGGTTAAGACGTGCAGCAGCATATTACATGATGTGACGAGACCAGTGGCGTGACCACGTGGCTCGCTAAGCTAGCAGATGTGGTGGTCGGTACTCCTGCGAGACAACAGATGCAGCAGTAGACATCCAAACGAGGCATAAGTTTTCAGGAACCTGGAGGCTTGCAGTGATCAATGAGAAATCGTCAAACAAGGAATGATTCCAGAGTAAAAATTTTCGACAAAAAGATTTGACATGCCAAAATGTTGTCGTTGCCGATGTTCGTCAGGGAATGATTTTTTCAATAAGGCTTCGACGGGGGCTAGTTGGTATAACATCGTTCTTTTGCTTCGCTATACTGACACACCGGGACAAATCGATAAGACAGGACACACATGCGCGCAATTATGTGTCCCGTCTTCTCGTTTTGTGCTGGTGTGTCAGTGTAGCGCAGCAAAAGAACAAATGATTTCTCATCGCTTTGGTTGACTGTTTGATTTAACGAGCCTCCATCTTCCCTTAACTTCTATTCCGTCTCTGTTAAATAAAAATGTACACATATGCCTGCGTTAGTAGTATGCATTAAAGTGGCGCTGCCTTCGCGTGACGTAGTGATCCCATGCTCGTCAGCGCGTCTTGAGCAACTTGCACGCAGTTGCACGCAGTGCAACCGTGCACGCAGTTTCCAAGTCGCTAAGATTTTGGAGCGACATAGTTTTGCTACCTATACTTTCTCTCAGAAATGACGCGCGCTGCTATTCGGTGCGGCCGTGCATATGCACAGTTACGTTTTCGATTACTTGGCTTGGCTCGTGTATAGAGAGAGTAACGACGCCGGGACAAGCCATCCATGACACCGGCGCAGGCAACGTTTTAACTCTTGGAAACGTTGGCTTCACCGACAATCCTTATTCTACCTACGTCTTCTCGCCACATCAGGTGCAACAGTGTCGCTCTAAGAGCCAGGCAACCAGCCAACGTTTCTTGGCATTCCGGCAACACTTTCAGTGAAATAAATGACACATGGAGCCACGAAGTCACCAGTGCTGCTTTCAATCGTGTGCATTTATTAAAATATATTTATTACAACCGAGAAACAGTTCTCAGGAGAGAGAGAGAGAGAGGCGGTCCAGTGGGAGAGGGGGTAGTTTTTTTTATCTCTTCACCAGTATCTCATTAGCTTTCGCGTAACATTTTTTTCTCTTTTGTAACCTCAAACCACACTGCCCAAATTTTTTGCTTTTTGGTAACCTCCGGCCAAAAGCCAGCATGTACAACAGGGGAATGGATTAAAACAAACAAAAAAAGCAAGAAAAAAGATACACTCAGAGTCTTCATCGGTACAGGTCAGTCATAACCGGCACCGTACAACAAGTTCAACACGCTCCCTTGTATAGAAAGGTAAAAAAACGCTCGCCGACACAGTGTACGCGTTTTGCTTCGCTTGGCACGCCCGTCGTCGTCAAGTTGTCAACTCTGGTGTGCCCTTGGTAGAGAACGAGGAGGAAGGAGTGAGGGTTTTGGGAAGGTGGGGTGAGGTGGTGATTTCTTTTTTTTTTTTTGCTTTGGTTAGTTACGTTGGTATCGCTATATACACTGTATACACGTTTATACAAGCCTCACGCTTATTCCCCACTCACATAACACACACAGTGAGAGAGAAAGACAAAAAAAAGAAAGGCTACACGTTTTTTCTTCTTCTTCGCTAGATTCCTCGTCTTGTCGCCAAACACTCGCTTCACAACGGAAGAGGAAAAAAATGGGGGGCAAAATGTAGGCGTCCTGAACACCTCATTCGCGGAAGGCCGCGCGCACTCCGACGATCAAGTCTGCACTGAGTATCAATTAAACCTGCCTGAAGTCGCGCTGGGATAACTAAAAGACGGTCAGTGGGACCCGGAACACTGGCAAACTCATTGTGCTCGTCATCAGTACTCTCCGACAATTAGTCTCAATTTTGAAAATGTTTTTCGTTTCCTCATTATGGTCATCTGCACAGAGTCACACTGAGATAAAGGAAAGGTGACCGACAGAATTCGTAAGTCTCACAGACTGATTCTCATTCTCATACTAGCAAATGATGAATTTCTAGAGAATGGTTTTTGATGGTTGTCGTTAAAACGAGCTTGTATCCCTGCCATGTGACACGATGTCTAATATCTTGAACTGCTCGAAACTGTTACTTTCTTAGAGGTGAGATCACACGACAAGATTTAATGCCATTATGCATTACAGTTATGATGAGGCTGAATATTGCATGGACACTGTCATGTAATCGGAAAATATTGTTAATTGCTCGAGAAGCATATCACTCAAATGTAATGTTAACACAATTTTCGGGAAATCATAATCCATTTTAGCCGCTACTGCTAAAATATGAGCTTGAAGAAATGCATGTAGGTGTTGAGTATCAAATCTATTATCAATTATAACATTACATCATAGGCTGTTTAAACCAACAAGAACGCTTGTCCCGAATATTCAATACTAAAAAGCTTCTTGCCTGGCATAAAGCTGTTTGTTGCAAAAACATTCCCGTGTAGCATAAATTATATCAATTGCAATCAGTGGTTGAATAAGCTACGGTGAAGTGATTCACCGCAAACTGAAATTATGCCGAATATCACGTATCATCGTTAGGCTAAGCATTAAACTCGTTGCTAATATCAGCGATAGGGATACTAGCTATCAGGATGAGAGCTTGTATGAGCTGAGTATTACTGCTCAAGGCAATCAAAAATTAAGATTTTGTTTCAAAGTTTGCACAATTTCTTGCAAAGAAGTCTGAAAAGTTTTCAAAACGCGCATAACTTGAGTGAACTGGTCGCGTTTCCAAATGTGCAAAAATGGCTCGCCCCCGATATGCGACAACAAAGGACAGCGGAAAACGTTGCCCCAACGTTTGTTGCTACTGGTGCCTAAAGATCAAGCAACCATCTGTGACTCATTATGCCGATGAAAACGGTCATATTATGCCGGTGACCTTAAACATCACTTCACGTTACCATCGTTATGTCAAACTGTGAGAAAAGTAATGTTTCTTCAACATTGCTCGAGATGAAGGTGATGCAGATTAGTATTTGATCTCTTAATAACAGCCTCGTTACAATGTAAACGTTTCTGCATGCACACTGCAACTCACGCAATCATCGACTGAAATTCTGTCGAACTTGCACACTAACAATCAGAAAGTGCCTTAAAAAAGAACACGATATCACCTATCCGGCCATGAACGCTCCCTTGCTTGAAGTATTCTGTGCATAACATAATGTGCAGTCAGATTTGAATGCTTCTTATCAACGTGAAGCGTCAAAAGCGACAAATTTTCAACGAGCGACAAGTGCCCCGAAGCACTTCCACATACAGTTTAGCAATACCATAACTTTTCCGCCATGTCGTACTTGTTAAAGAATCAGTGGACTTTACGTCAACTTAGTGTGATCATACAGAAAGGATATATCATTTCATAAGATACAAAATGTTTGAACTTACAACAGAAACATCTGTAATACGACAGTGCCGCACATTGGAAATTCACTACTCGTATTGCCAATCGTTTGTGTCTATCTTTTTGCGTTGGCACTACACCTCATTTTAGCTAATGATATTGGAATAAAGAACACACACATGGTCACTGATCAAACAAAATCAATAAACGGAACTCGCAATTTTGCAATGAGGCCTTTAGCTTCAAAATCTGTATGCTTTGTAATGACCGGTAATGAAATCTCTCCCATTCCAAATCGTGTAAAATCGAAATGAATACTAACAACTTGCAAACACTGCCTGTAGTTTTTTAGATACCAGAGCTGCATATGATTTGATTCAAATAAGAAAGCTTTTCAAGATGTATAATAATGAAACAGCGCAAGAACACCTGTGTGCTCCAAAATTTTTTTACTGTATAATTATGCAAAGCGCAGGTTGATTTGATAGAACACTTAAAAAAGAGTAACTCGGAGAAATAAAGCTAACGTGCCTGCACGCAGAATTCGTGAAGTCGCCGAGTACGGCCTTTAAAGCGCTCTAAGCAAATCAAACAAGGCTGCAATAAGCTAAGCAATGCCGCAACTAAGTAGTTTATCATGATTAACAGGGATAATATATTAATGAGGTAGAATGAGCGATACAAATAATAATAATGCTATGCGACATTATGCAATAGTGTGTAATGCAACTTCTGGACACTGAAGTGGCTGTTCTAGCACCCAATATCAGAACCTAGGTGATGGCGCCTCCTGTCAGGACCTTAGCGACAGAATGTTAGCTTTCATTTTATCGCACAGAGTCTGACAAACCTTGTCACGCGGCCAAAACTCCGAACAACAAACATAGCTCTAGTGAATGATCGATTAACAAAAATTTGGCTTGCAATGCTCGATGCCAACAAGCACTCTACTTCTAAAAAGATGAAACTAGAAATTCAAGATCCAGCACTAGTTCAGTTACAGCAAAGCAATGCCTGGCACCTCAGTGTATGTATTCCAGTAGCTAACACGTCAAAGTACTCGGAGCCACTTGAAGTGCCCATTTCATTCTTTAAATAACTGAAGTCTGGATTTGCGTTTCAGTTTTGTAGCTTGGCTTGGCTAGCCTGCAGCTGGCAAGCCAATGAGCCTGTCCCATGTGACCACATTGGTTGGAGAGTTGTGCATTAACGTGTTAACAAAGCCGCAACACGCATTTGTAAAAGGTTATTAATGTGCCTTGTATCAGCATGTCAAGAAATTAATTGGTTGTAAAAATTAATACAAAGCCATTCACTGGCCAGCAGATACGTCAGGCTTGCGCTTCTTTTGCAGAGACCCGATCGAGAATTTTTGAAAGATCGAAACAAGAGTGCTAACTTACGACGAACGTAAAATAAAACGAACGTACTTGCATGCTGGCTGTGCCGTCGACATAACTAGTCCTGACAAACACGGTTCGTCAAAGTTAGGCGCACGATGCTTGTCGTACAATGTCACGAGATGTTCACCATATTCCAAGAACGTGTTACAAGGACTACGTTTCCAGATTAAAACGCGAAACACCGAGCAAATACCAAACGATTAGCGATCACACGTGAAAGCATAAAAAACTCGCCGCACCAACAAGGTGACAATGGAAAGGTCAGAGTGCATCTGACTAGATATAACAGGAAGTTTTTTTTTTCCTCGATAAACATCTAAAAACATATAAACACAAAACTACTAAATACAACCGGCGTATCACAACAGGGTAACTATAAAAAACGAAGCCAGAAAAAAGAAAAAACACACCCTGTGACCTAATTTGACAGTGAACGCTAGCTTAGAAATGTTTTTTTTTTTTGGCGCTGCTAGCTCGGGCAGAAACGAGAAAACGGAGCAACAGCCATCGCTCTCTAATTGTAAACTTCTGCCAAAACACAACGCGTTGTAAAGTTCGTCAACAAAAAGCAACAAGGGGTTGGCCTTCAAATATCAAATTGAATATGGCAGGGCAAACAAGGAGAAGGGGTGGGGGGGGGAGGGTGATCCGCAGACGTCAGGCTTAACACAGTTACGATTCCACACGAACGACGCCACACATTGCCGCCAACAAAAAAAAAAAAAAGGGAGGGGAAAGTTGCAAGCTCTCTCCGTCTCGAAACCGTTGTGGAATAACAGTCAACACGTCACCACCGCACATTTGAGAAAAGAAACATCCACGCGAAACAAAAGCAGGCAAAAACGAGGATCGTCGAACAAGTTATGCGCTAACACCGCGTCGTGGAGTCCTTGTGAAACAAGCACCACAGTCCACCACATCTTGACCTGTACAATCACCACGCACAATACAGGAGAAACAGAAAAAGTGCAGAGAAAGAAAGGTTTGCTGTTCTTTTTCTCCACTAAATTCAATGAACACACAGGCCTGCAAAAAAGCCGACAGGCCGCAGAGACATGCGTGCTTCGGTGAGCGCGGTCCGCCTTCGACCGCACGCCGTCTCATCTTGTTTGTTGTTTTTCGCGCATTGTCTTTCCAACGCTGAACAGGTGGATGGTGTTTGTGGAAGACGAGTTGCATCATCGTCTTCCGCGCTGAAGGCTCCAAACGGCTCTTATACTCGTTTTGAACTCTCCTCGAAGCTCTCTCGTGAACGACTGGCCGTGCCTTCGCGTCGCTGCTTTGTCGTCGCCCTCCCCAACAACGGTCGCTCTCCGACGTAAAGCCGCACGTAACGACATCGCTTGCTTCACGGGACAGTCCCATGTAAAAAAAAAAAAAAGAAATCAACGACGACTTTCGCAGATCTGCCGTCGCGTGCCTCGTCATCATCAAACCATCTGGAATGCCCAATGCAACCCTGTCAGTCGCGGATGACGTCACAGACAATGCAACCCTGTCAGTCGCGGATGACGTCACAGACACCGACCACGACGGTGCCCCGAGTATTGTGACATGCCAGCTGTGCGGGAGAGCATCTCTCGTCCAGAATACTGAAAGTGGCATGCGAAACTAGCCATTGACAAAGCTTTCTTCCTCTCTCAATGAGAACTGATGATGGCTCTGTCGAGCACGCCATCGATCCTGTGACCCTACAACGTCGTCTGCCATCTTTGCCATTACGTGATGAAGGGCCGACGACCGTCTGCTCCTACGGGCACACGTCTACCTGTACTTTGCACCTTACAGATTCTTCACTGCCCCTGTTGCTTCGAGGCCAAGGCACACAGGAGTCGTCAGCTCAGTCGTCTGCTCAACCATCAGAAACACTTCAATACTGGTTTGGACAGTTCTAGAGCAATTGTGCAAGAGGCCCGGCATGCTAGCCGAGAGTTCTGGGTGACTTCCCATTTCTCCTCGAAACGAGTTACATATTACTTGTTTTCAAAGAACCTCAACCACTTCCGTTTTTCGGGGGCAGCGTCAGGTTCAGCTCTTCTGTTTCCACGGTATGTGTATACCGTTGTACGTTCTCAAGCAGGTGCAGCCCGAATGGCCGTCGAATGACATCGTCGTAGGACTATTCGTCCAAGGCTAGTCCGTGCCATCCTACGTTCCCGCGTGAAATGCGTCGTCTGCTCTCAAGTTCAACAACAATCGCTAACTGAAGTTGCAGCAACTCCCGGTGAAACCTCCAACCCTAGAAGTCCCACAACGACGTCCTTCGACGACAACTTAACGGGTCATGCAAAACCAACATTCTTCTATCCTTGGACCGTAATGGCTGACTGGTTTTCGTCACTGCTGCATTGATCTGTTACATGCAAAGAGAGTGAAACTTCAAACAGCTCCACTTCACAACTCTCGCTAGTGACCTAAGCCTCGCATCCGATCTCCTCCGTGCCCCGAAACGCTTCCGACGCTACATATTGCTGCACTCAATGTCTCGCAAACAGCGGACCGATGCGACCGCCTTCACTCCTCGGCATGCGCACACAGTCGCTCTACTGTCACAGGCACTGCTCGGATGTTGAGGCAAGCCTCGTTTCTCAACTAGTTTCTCTCGAGAATGCGTCCGCAACAACGAGCGCGCAGGCCGCAGCCTTTTCTTTTTTTGGCGGCGACGACGAAGCCACAGGAGGCGAGGTGGTCACCGGAAGGGTGGTCGGTGACGACGGGAGGGGAGGAAGGGCCACGATCACGTGTCCTGGCGGGTGATGTTTATGCGGTGGCTGTCGCACAGGTCCCGGGTGAGGGGCAGGCAGTTGAGATAGTGGCAGAAGGAGCACTCGTAGATGGGGTGCACGTAAAAGAGCAGCACGAGACCCACGAACAGGGCCACCGACACGATGAGGCAGGCCCAGATGAGGGCCACCTTGGCCGTCCGGTCGTAGCTGCCGAACGAGACGTACGGCAGCAGGGCGTAAGACAGCAGGAAGCCGAACACAAAGCCAAACACGTGCGCGTAGTTGTCCACCCACGGCAGCAGGCCCAGCAGGAAGAGCACGGCGGCACCCGTGCCGAGCTTGAGCAGGGCGGCGCTCGGCCGCTTCAGCATCTGCCAGCAGTGGATCACCTCGACGAATAGGCAGGCCAGCAGGCCGAACTGCGAACCTGCGGGACCCACCTGTGCGAGAGGGGAAGAAGAGATGGGGGGAACATATCGGAGGAGGAAGTTGTAACACCAAGGTTACGAGGACGCCGAAGACAGGTATAGAGCAAATTGGCAAGGTTGTAAATACAGTCGAACCCGGATATATCGATCATGAAGGGGATCACGAAAGAGTCCTCTATATACACGTAATTTAATATATAGAATATCTTATATAGAGAAAATATACTTCAGGAGATTTTAGAACTGTGTGATGTACACAATAATTCGGTACATGTGAGTTCGGTACTTGCGTGTTCGACTGTATCCGTTTGCAACGTGGCATCCTCATTTGGAGATGTGACTTACTTTTGCCATTTCTGTGCACTACTGGCAAGGAATAGGCCACAAACACTGAGCTTATGGTAAATTAAGCGGCCTTGTTGTCTAAAGTTCCTTTCTATCCCTTCTGATTAAAATATTTAGCTGCAAACGATCGCTACCGTGAAGGCAGTACTGTGTTCAACGAGACGTTGAGCGTGGGACGTTTCGGCATGAATTTTAAGACATTTTTCTTTTACCTTTTATGGAATGCTCGCTGCCAGCAGATAACTATCGCATGCAATTTGAGTGTGTCGAATTCAGTCTATGAAGAAATATAACATGACTGACTGTAAAATAATCACATTATTAGTTACGTGATAATTACAATTAAAGGGGTCATGAACCACTTTTTCAAGTAATGATCTAATGACCTCAGTATCGGAGTTTACTGCCTCCCGAATCGATTGCCGCAAAAATTTCTCGAATCCGTCAAGAATGAGCGGAGTTACGGGGGTTTGGCGCACGATCTCAGCGCTTTCTCTCTTTTCTCGTGCAGACAAGCGCACTGGAAGCTACATAGGGAGGGATGGCACGGGGGTAAGAAGTTAAGTCAGCGCGCGTCATGAAACGTGATCGCTCTCCCGTTGTGATTTGCGTGCGCAAGTGCGGCTACCGTGTACCGAGGAGTGTGGCACCGGCAAGTGGCGGCACCTCGTGGCAAGAAGCGCATCTGATCCGAACGCCGCTCTCGATTTACGTCGGCTATCGGCCAATGAGGAAGCTATGTCTTTTGCGACGCGGCGATGCAGATCGCGACGTAAACCGGCAGACGCCCCGCCCACCGACGAGAATGAGAACCGGCCTCTGTTTGAAAAGAAGGCGCCTGAGAAAACAGCAACTTCGCGTTCCGCTTGTAGCCTTTACGCGGCGCACACGACTGCAATATTTGGCTGAGCGTTCATAGCCATGTCAGCTTTCCGCAGGGTGTGTTTTTTCAACAAGCCCAAGGGGTGCTTCATGACCCCTTTAAGTGTTCTAATATACACTGTAATTTATTCTAACACTTTCACTTGCTTTAAATTTGGTCTCCAGAACCTTAGCACCAAATTACGTAAATTTCACGCATTTACAGAGAATCGATCATATGCGTGTCGCAAACGGATGTTGCAACTGTCACTATCGATGTTGGATTTCCGACTTCAAGAAGCACACAATGCTTCGACACAGCGAAAGACGCTGCATCACCGCACTTTTCGAAACGGACAAAATGTACGTACCTCCGCTCTGTACGGAACAAATATGGCGCTGGCCAGGTTTCCGGCCACGCCGGAGCACATGTAGATCACCGCCGTGCGCACGGGGCCTGCCAGTTTCTCCAAGTCGCGCATCACAAGCAGCTGCACTATCACAGTTATCGACAGGTGGAAGATCCTGCGCGGAAGAAGGCAAGCAAAAGCAACGCGCGTCAGCGGTTCAGCGTGTTTACGAAAACGCTCGACGTAGTCCAACCTGGCTTAATTTACTGTGCATACACATAGGGTGTGTTCCAATACTCCCCGTAGACATAGACAGCTGAGCGGACAGCGGTCATCTTAGTCCCCAATCCAGTTCTCACGTAGATGACAAAATAGACAGCTTGCAAAAGACAGCATCGAAAACAATTACGATGCAGGCTACACTGCTGTCCAAACAAGATGGCGGTCGACCAGAAGGCTAGAAACTCCCCGAGTAGGTCGCCAGCTCAAAGAGAGAGATTGCCAGGGTTTGTCAAGCACTTAATTTGAGCTACCCTGAAGTTTTTACACATATGAACATGAAAGAAGTTAATAGCGCAGAGATTTCATTAGACATTCTTAGCTTTCTCTCACCTATGCGAGGCAGCATCAAGTCGCGCAAACGGCATCCAGACGCGTTCCATGACTCGAACGAATGGGGTTCAATGCTGTCTTCTAAGCTGTCAATGTAGGCTGTCTACGATGCTGTCTAGAACTGGAACACAGCCGTAGTTACAATCATACCGTCGACCAGAGTTGTCGGGTTCCATCGAGGTAACAAGCAAATAATCATCCCCAAAGGAGCCCGAAATGCATTTTACCAGCAAGGATAAGACAGGGACGAAGAAAAATGCATACAGGGCGATCACTAGTGATCGTCTTGTGTGCATCTTTCTCTGGCCCTGTCTTATTGACTGGTAAAATATATTCAAGTCAAAACTAACTAGCCCAACTTTCAGCTTTAACTGTAAGATCTACTTAAATATTGGCATGTCAAGCTGCTGGTAGTGAGATAATCGCTAACGTGTAGAATTTTCGTGACTTTTTGCTGACATGACACCAACACAGTGACATGACACCAAATTTTTTTCAAATGCAGTTGGACAATCCACCACATGGTGTCACTACCACTTTGATACTGCTGTTCGTGGCTTCGGTAGCCCGGCAAGGTAATCCATAAATGATAAGAAGTTTACGAACAAATTGGTAGAGCTTTCTCTCATTGTATTATTCCCAGAACAAACAGATGTGACATGTTCATGTTATTTCTTGTTCTTGGCGCTTGCCCGTCCATTGCTTTGCTGAGACGAGAAATGGCTTGACGAGAAACTCAGCAGATGATGTACAGCTAACCCATAAAGGATTCTGGTGACATAGACAGAATGGAGCAAAGCGAGTGAAGTGGTAGGCATGGTGCAATGGACTAGAGCGCCTACCCTGCGTGGAGGAACAGCGAAGTCCACAACCGGTAGAACTGGTCAGGCACTTCAGGGTTGACAAAT
Source organism: Rhipicephalus sanguineus (assembly GCF_013339695.2). Taxonomy (NCBI): domain Eukaryota; kingdom Metazoa; phylum Arthropoda; class Arachnida; order Ixodida; family Ixodidae; genus Rhipicephalus; species Rhipicephalus sanguineus. The sequence goes on along the minus strand of NC_051182.1, from coordinate 136,259,329 downwards.
GGAATCATGCCGCAGACGTCATTTAGGCAGGAGACCTGCATGCAGACAACATCGCAAACGTAAAACGTGAGCGAACCTTACCAAAACATACAAAATAGTGTGCACCTATGCGGTAACGTATGCACGAAAACCTAGTCTAAAAGTGTAACGTATTACATAAAAATTGAGTACTGGGGTGTTACATGCGAAAACCTTGATGTGATTATAAGCCACACCGTAATGGAAGAGTCCGGATTAGTTCTGACCACCTGGGGTTCTGATGCACCTAAATCTAAACACACAGGTGTTCTTCCGTAGGAATGTGGCCGCCACGGCCAGGGATTGAATCTGCGTCTTCCAAGCTCAGCAGCGCGATAAGCTTGCCTGATATCAAAGAATTAGCAATGACTGCTGCAAAAATGATCCCCACCCAACAGACAAGTTATTCTACGTTTCTAGAGATGGCATTAAGGTCACTTAAATGCTCGCTCATGCACTAAATCGATGCACTAAATCGCACTGTCATAAACTTTGTCAAAACGTTAGAGAAAGAAATATGACGGTAGCGCGGCCCCCGACCTGTGAGCAGAGGGCAGCCTCCTCGTGGAAGAACCCGCCGACGAAGTCGCAGTAGTCGCGGGTGGTGATGTGGCACTCGCCGTACACACCAATGCAGCAGGGACGGCCGACCACCTCGCACGACATGTGCGCGTCGGGCACCTTGCGGCTGGCGTGTGAGCGGCGGCACACGGGCCACTTGGTGATGTCGTCGGGCCACTCGAACGGGAACACCGACGCCGGCTCCTCGCAGTACCTGTGTCACGTATCACAGTTGAAACGCGACACGACAAACTCTGATATAACGAAATTCTCTCTATAATGAAGTATTTCCACTTTTTATAACTTCATGTCCTTAGAACACCATGTACTCCTGACCTCAACTTAATGGAGCTTGTTTATGCAATCAAGCTGTAGCAACAAGCTCAAGTTCAAACATTTCAGAAATGAACATAATTTCGGCTTTTACATTTTAAAGAAAGTCCACACCACCTTCATCACTAACCAGGCGTGTCTTAATTAATTAAATTATGGTTCTCAAAGAGCCAATACCTGCATATGTTTATGAAGCACGTCACAGAGGGATGCTCTGCATATTAACTTTGATCGCGGGGCTTTGTTTCTTAAACATGTGCCTAAATCTAAGTGTGTGTGCATGTGCCTGCATTTTCTTTCTTATAAATGTTTGTTTGTTAAGTCTAATGGCGCTAAGCAACTAAGGCTATCATGCGCCAAAACACTTAGAAATGTTTGTATGGCAGGTATCATATCCCCACTTTTTTTCAGAATCTTGCCAGGTGCAAGGTATGACATATGATTGATTTTATATTACTAAACATCATGAAGCCATACAGAAACCTTTGCAAATAGTGTGGGAGAGGCAGGTTTTTTTTTTAGTGTTACTAACCTTGGGTCCTGACCGCAGGTTTTTTTTTAGTGTTACTAACCTTGGGTCCTGACCGCAGACCGAGCCTGACAGGCGACGCTGAGTCATGCCCCGGTCCTGACCAACGGCCGACGGGTCGGCAACCCATCTCGGTGGTCCCGGTTGGCTCACATTCCATTTCCTCCACGTTGAGATGACCTCCTAACCAGCCAAGAGGCAAGCACCAGCTCCAAAATGTTATCCAAACGTGCATCGCATCAACTTCACTGGCACCAATGTGCAAAAAAAAAAAAAAACGAGAAAACATTCAGGTGCTCATTGTTTCGCATTGCATAAACTGACTGTGAGGCTACAATGAGTGTTCTTAGAGGCTCACCAAAATCAGCTAAGGATAAATCAATACCTTTAATGTGGTTACTGTTTCGTATTGCATGCACTGATGGCTTGACACAATTCAAGGTCCATTCCTAGAAGTGTTCATGTAACAGTCTAAATGTGAAACCACAAAGCCTTTTAGAGTTTACAGGGAACCAAGATGGCTAACTTTATGTGCTCAGTGCTTGATTAACTTCCTGGACAGAATGCCAAACACAGCTGAACACAAAATGACTACCAGCACTTCTGATAAGTTCACACAGGCAGACAATAGTCAATAAATCTTATGGTTCACTATCAAAGTCAAGCAAGGTCCTGCTAGACATGACCAGCGATGCTTGAACTCAGGTCCAGTTGCATTATACACGGCCAAAGTGGGCCTAGTGATAGCACCCATCAATGGTAATGACAAATGCCATACAGAATTGGCATTGCTGATTAAAAAGCTTACAGGCTAAAAAAGCATGCGCAACGTTATTGAGCCTTATGCTGATTTAAAAGCTTACAGGCCAAAGTATGTGCAACCAGAAGTGTTGCTGGGCCTTACGCTGATTCAAAAGCTTACAGGCTGCACAACCAGAACTGTTGCTGAGTCTTATGCAAAAGCTTACAGGCCAAAGCATGTGCAACCAGAACTGTTGCTGGGCCTTATGCTGATTCAAAAGCTTATAAGCCCAAGCATGTGCAACAAGAACTGTTACTGAGCCTTACACTGATTCAAAAGCTTATAGGCCAAAGCATGTGCAACCAGAACTGTCCGAGTCTTATGCGAAAGCTTACAGGCCAAGGCTTGTGCAACGAGAACTGCTGCTGGGACTTACGCTGATTGGAAAGCTTATAGGCCAGAGCATGTACAACCAGAACTTTTGCTGGGCCTTATGCTGATTCAAAAGCTTACATAACTATTGCTGAACCTTATGCTGATTCAAAAGCTTGCGGACTAAAGCATGTACAACGAGAACTGTTCCTGGGTGTAATGCTGCAGCTTGTGTTTGGTTCACTGCGTTTCAAAGCTTTGTTAGCAAGAGCTGTCATTTTACAGCGAACCATCAGAAGTGCTGAAAGCGACTTAACTCTGCACTTCTTCACAGCCTCTCAACAAGTGAGATCGCGTACACACAACACATAATAAATTCACAAATAGACAGTGGAAAAAAAAGTATTATGATACACCCCTGCTACACAAGCAAAAGAATGGTGTTAAGGATCACAAATATCCTATAACATCACTTTTTGTGCATGTGTGATAGGGGTGTAATGACATACATGTTGACATTAAATGCAAGCGTATCAATCATGCTTCAACACCAAGCACTGAGAGCGTTCATCCAACTTGCAGCACTCTCAGCCAATGCACGTTTGCCGTCGCATTGACAACACAGCACACACGTCTACCTAGCCAAAGAACACATCACACAGAGTTTTCATTCAGCCTGTTGCGCAAGAAGAGTGCTTCATGCTAGCAATACAGAAAAGTCAAACACAAGATCTTCCAAGCAGCTGCTGCGAGCACTGCACGCAAGTGAGTCTCCGTAGCAGTCGTGCGAGGACACGGCACACAAACCGATGCAAACCAAATTGTATGCATTCAAGTCATAGTGTCAGCAAGGCTATCAATCCAATACAGGGAACCAAACAGAAAGGTCAAATAAATGGTCAGTGGTCAGGAACCAAAAGAAAAAAAAAGTAAAACAAACGAGCTGTTTCCTGACAAACATAGGCCCAATGACCCGAATTGCCAAAAAAATCGAGTGAGTATATTCAAGAATACTGAAAATGATAAAATATTGATACCACAAATGCACTGCGAGAAATTATTCTCTAGAAGCGAAGTGACTTCATTTCTGCGGAACAGAACCAACGAACTACCCCGCATCCACTCAACTTGTGCCTTGACAAAGTAAGGTTTACAAATACATGAAAATTGTAAAACTTTGTAAAATGGAAGTGAAAACGCAAAAGCTAGAATGATGCATGAAGCAGGGATACCTCAGCATGCCACCACCTACTGCTTTGTCTTTTTGCACAGAGTCTGAAGAAAAATATTTCTCCCGGTGGATAGCACAGACTGCCCTAAATGCAGGTGAACTACTACTTTGAGAGTTAGAACTTACTGGAGTTAGAGCATAATTAAACTAACTGTTTCAACCTAATTAAACTAACTTAATGGCAGTACATTTTGAGACCCTGATGTCTTTTCCTCAGCACCTTTACCCACTTGGCATGAGTGCCATTGTGCATGGCTGAATGAGCCTCGTTAAGATGTGCTGATGCGTTGAAGCCGTTTCAAGGCCCAGATATTAACAGCTAGGACGTCTGCAGTACTGCAGTTTCCACACATTTTTTAACAGCTAGGACGTTTGCAGTACTGCAGTTTCCACACATTTTTTCATTCTTCAAATAAAGTTCTTTCGGTACAGTCCATGCGATAATGCATCAGTTCATCTCATAGATGTAGCAGAACTCAGAAAATGTTTTAGAAGTGGTCACACGTAGAAATATGACATAGAATCTCCTCTCCTCGTTTCCCGTTACAGTTTCCGAAACCCACACAAGATACAATGTGATTTTGAGAACAACCCCTCTATTTGTTTTTTAACATTTAGGTTGCCTCGAAATGACACTGCAAATAGTGCTTCAGCACATGTAGATATTGTAACGAAGTAACGCTGCGTAAACCAGAACGCACACATCAGCGTAAAGCGAAAAATATCAGCGTTGGCAATTTGTGACGTGGTGTACGTACAGGTTCTTGCTTGGTGGGATCAACACAAAGCAGGTAAAAACGAATAAGTCAGTTGGTGCATTGTGCACAAGCGCCAGTGCAACACCACTACAAGCACGTGCAAGCAGTGTTAAGTACAACAGGCATGCAAATGAAAAGCAGGCAGCTTCAGCAGCATACATCGTGGCAGTCACATTCAAAGCTGTCAACACGAAGGTAGCAACATGAATGAAGGAAGCTCGTAAAGGTGCACAGATGCCGTGTGAAAGCTCACCAGCTAAAGTGAAGCAAAACTGAAGCGAAACTGAAGCTAAATTAAAGCTAAACTGCTAAAAAGAATAAATTTTCAATGCTGTCGTATCGATTGCAGAAACTGTGCGCATCGTGCTGAACGATGGGCCAGATCATAACGACAGCAGTCATCGCTTTATTTTGACTGCACAAAGAATTTGATGCATGATCTTGTACAGGGTTGTCAAAATCTAAAGTGAACATCTCATTAATATTCAAGACCTCATAGAAGGTGGTGTTTAATACGTAATTCGGAAAATTATTATTGCGCTTATCAACACCATAGTTAGACATCATATAACAGACATCTCCCTCGTGAACTAAAATAAGTGTTCCTAGTTTCACCAACTTGAATACTTATGAGGTGTTTGGCTTAGATGACGTCGACACTGTACATGCTCTACAATAGAATGTTCAGTCCTCGAAGCACGCAATTCGTCGAGGCTCACGCGTACGTCCCTTGTTCATAGCGTTAATGTACCTCGACCAATCACATGTGGCGAGAACGAATATAATCCCGTGTATAATCGCGTGTGGCGAGAACGAATATAATATGGAACATGTACAAGTTCGCGCCCCTGCTGTGGAAGTTAGAAATCTGTCTCGAATACTAGACGGGCCTCACGTGGCTTTTGTTACGTTCCTGAAGTTTCTTGCACGTAGCCAAGAAACAGCAGGAGTGCAAACGCATCTGTGCAACCTTTGGAGCGACAGAAGAGAGAGGTCGAACTGTGACAGACCAAAAAGAAAAGGTTTTGCGTACCCCAGCCATAATTCCTCGTGTCTTTATGACCAGCAGCGTGGGAGAGATTGAATGAGCGGGAAGGGTGGGAAGGGTGTCAGCGAGTTTGGCGGGAAAGGGGAGAGGTGAAAAGAGAGAGAGAGAGACAGAAAAAAACAGAGATGCACAGTGAGTCGACACAACACTGAATGCCACGCTACAGAACAGGCTACAACTGTTGGGAAGATTCGCAGCTCCCTTGACAATGTCGGCTTTTTGATTTGAACCTGTCATCCGGTTTTTAAAGATCTCTCAAATAAAGCTCTACAGAACTGCACGTTGTACTGTTCAGTGAAAAATTTTCAACCAGCCACGGCAAACATTTTGTAACGATTCCACACAACATTCTTTTAGCCCTCAGTGAATAATTCACACGCTGGCACGTTGACACGGTTGCTGGTATAGCTATGGCTGCCACTCTTCTTGTGAGTAGCCAATCACGGCAACTAATAACAAAGCAAAATTTATCAACAAACCAGGGCAATCTTCTGAAGTTTTCTACACCGATACTTTTTGCCTTCTCTCAACCGTTCGCACTGCAACTTGTTGACATGATTTCGAGATAGCCATGGTTGTTGACATTCAGACAAAGTAGGCAGAGCTCGCATGGTTGCCAAGATCATCTACAGGGCGCGGAGATCGTCAGCCATGATCAGGCATACGAGCAGCAGTAGATGGGATTGGCTGGCTGGCACAGAGAGTGATAGGAAGAGAATAAAAGGAAAAGGAATCTTTACAAAATGCAGCCACCAAAAATCTTTCAGAATCCTTCGCAACACGTCCATTCCAGCTTGTTTGCCAGACTTCGTCACTTGTAGGGCAGCTATCCGTAGTCAGAGTGTCTAAACGCTATCGGATGGGTGTTCACTTCTAACATCGAATCAAATAAATCCACTGTCAATCAAGCTGAACCAATTTAGAGACAAACGCATCTTATCGGGATGCTCAAACGCGAACTCTGCGAGATAATAGTGAGTTTTAGTACTGCGCACGTAGTGTCCGCAATGACGTTGCATGCCTAACAATGCCGTGTCCTGCATAACGCGCATCAGTGAAAGTTCCGCTCACATGCTCTATGCAAAACACAGCGTTCTTATATAAGCAAAGCCATTAAGGACGCCACATATGCAGTCCTGAAATTCGCTATTGCCTCGGCTACCATCTCCACTGTTCCTCAGAGGAACACCACTTGTCAAGGTGGCTTGACATTTATTTATTGAATGGGTTAGTCACTAGCATGCACCCAAATGCAGCCATACTAAGAATATGCTGGCAGGATTCTTTTCATTTTCTTGACTTACAGATGTATTTAGGTACGACAACGTTCATGAATGTGAACTAAACAGAGTTAAAATCTAATTGAAAAAAAAGGTCACTTTGCAATTAACATTTTTTTAGACTATGAATTGCAAGAGACAGCAAAATGACTGGATTACACCTCACAAAGCAGTCATGCAGTACTTGCTAAACAAAGCCCGCGGTTTCAAAATTCCTCCTTTGATTAGAGTTTGTGTATTCGTTTCCATTAAGGTAACGTAAACATGCCAGCCTACGTGTTCTCACAACAGAACTACGTCTACAGAGCAAACCAGCGCAGAAAAAAAAAAGCGTCATGACTGTGACCTTAACCTTTTGACCTTTCTGTTTGGTGCGCGAGCTACAACTTCTAGAAGAATGTGTTGCTTATGGTACAGGGATTAGTTCACCGAGAAAAGAAGTGAGGGCACCGTGTTAATGGAGAAAAAAGAAACAAAACAAACAGAAAATGCAGATATACCGTATTTACTCGATTGTAACGCGACCACAACTGTAACGCGAGGGGTGACTTTTCACTGCACCCAGGAAGGAAAGATAAAACAAAAACAAAAGAACTGTGTTCATCACTGTACGTATTAGACAACTTGAATTTCGATATTCAATTGTAACGTGAGTGTCGGCTTCAGGAAGCAAAAATCTGAAAAGAAAACTCTCGTTACATTCGAGTAAATACAGTACACCTCGAAGTTTCCCCGTGTGCTAGCAAAATCTTCCTCAGTGAAAAGCTGTAGCATATCTCGATACAGGGATTTAAACTGCTTGCAGAACGGATAAATGGCTTAAGTAGAGGAATAATGATTGTTGGGGTTTTACGTCCCAAGACCACGACACGGTTATGAGGGACGCCATAATCGAGTGCTCCGAAAATTCTGACCACCTCGGGGTGCTTTAACGTGCACCTAAACTTATGTACACGGTGTCCAAGCATTTCTGACTCCATTGAAAATGTCCCACCGTGACGAGCGTTAAATAACTGCAGTACACATCTCCTGTGTTCTGGTGTTCCATAAACTGTAATGTGTTTAACCGACAGACCAAAACAGTCTATTGGTTCTGTTTCATACAGTGAAACACACAAACCGTAACTTCCAGAGAAGCAGCACTCTTTGAACAGGCGGAGCAGGAATCGAACACTCGCTCACACAAGAAAAGCGAAAGCGCCAGGAAGAACGAAGATGGCACGCTGGCACTGAAAGCTGGCAGAGTGTTCGACTCGGCCGCGGCGACAAAAAGCAAGAAAGCACCAGCACGGAGAAAGAGCACGATGGCACACACAAAAAGAAAGTCAAGTCGGCGACTCACCGAGCACTTGTCGCGGGAAGTCTGCACGCAACCTGAGCGGTCGTTGCGGACGCAGCAGGCCGTGTTGCGCTCTTTCCGCCGGTCCTTGGCTATGCTGTCGTGGATCCGACGGTCTCTCCTCATGCACGGCGTGAACTTGGCCCCTAAGTGAACCAGGTCCGCCTGCAAGCCGCCAGCAAACAGATTTTTTTTTATTTGCACGTCACGCGACTGCAAACGACTTCTAGTGGGGCCGCATCCCAAGACAATCACTTTCGCCGAAAGTCTCATTTTGCGTGACGTAGAATCTCGAGCGTCCCGCGACCGAAGTCGCTGGACGCTCAATCGAAAGACTTCAGAGCGCGCATCCTTATGCCTATTCAATGATAACTGAGAATTATCTATATGGATATGTCAGTTTATATAGTAAAGTGCAGCATCATAGTTCATAATTATCACGATATCCTCGTTTATTTCCCCACTGCACGGTTACTTTTCATGCAACTTGATAAAAAGGTGTGTCGTGAGAAATGCACCTTAAGAGTTATATAAGTTATAAGGAAAATGCGTTTTAATTAAATTTAATTAATGAAATTCAGGGGTTTTACGTGCCAAAATCACAATACAATTGTAGGGCATGACGTGGCGGGAGACTCTACATCAATTCTGACCACCTGGGATTCTTAAGCATGGACCAAAATCTAACCGTATGCAGGTGTTTCTGCATTTTCTCCCCTTCAAAATGCGGCCGCCATGGTGGGGACTCGAACCTGCGTCCTTGAGCTAAGCGGCACAACAGCTGAGTTTCTAAGCTACCTCAGCACAAAGCCACAAGATTTCCTTGTGGCTACAAAACGGGTGGTTCTCTATTTTCCCTTTCTTAACCCTTCCGCAACCTTGCCGGTTTCCGCGGAACTGATTTGCATGATTGATGCATGTTTGAACAGCGCATGTAAACAGAAGGGTAGTCTCTCACCGCTCTGGGCCCGATCCAGAAGTTGTCCGGTTCGTAGAAGTCTACCTGCTGTAGCGTTAGCGTTGTCACCATTACCTGCGGAGGAAACAGACCACAGGACTCAGTTGAAGACAACTAGTGACAATTAGAAACGCCACAATTTCTCCGTGAAGCAACAAACAGGATAATTAAAATAATACCCCAGCCACACGGGGCATTTCTGATTGCGATTGAACATGATATAGATTGAATTTACGAATCTTGATTGGCCTCTATCTGGAACTTAGGCTGAGGAGCTATTTGCAATAGAGAAATTTGGTCCTGAACAGGACCAAGAAACGTGGCCCATCGCAACTGAAAGTGGCTTGTGCCAACACCAGTGCAAGGTGAATGAACATCTATCAGGAAGAGAGAATGCACGGTTGTGGACAACTGAAGCACAAAGAAACTAAGCCTAATGAAAATGCAATCGTTTTTGTTTTTGCCAATATACACATCGTCAGTACAATTTTTAGGTTAGCAAGCTTACTGGGAGACTTGGGCAATTATTGGCCACTGCATAATTACCAGCATAACATTTGTAATGTCTAGTTATGGTTTGCGAACACTGATCTGCTTCATAAGGTCTCGTGCGCATTTTGTTTCTCCGAGACTTCAGAGTGCAGTGAAATCTTAAAAAGCAAAAAGCAACAGAAAACGGTTTAGACTGATAACACGTTCATTGAAGTCTCGCATATGTACACTTAAACCTCATAATAACAAAGTCGCATTTGACACGAAAATAACTTTGCTATGTCCTAAAATTCGTTATAAGTGTATATTCTAACCACTGTATCAATTGCCAAGGCTCTTTTTCATTTACTTCGTTATAACCGATAATTCGTTATATCCGTGTTTGTTATATCAAGGTTTCAGTGTATATACATACCTACATACTATATAGGTACGTATGTTGATTCGAATAAACTTCTGCTGTGGGTTAGCGCTTGTCCTTGGTATATCTCGTGGTATATGCTATCAGAGTAAGGCTTTTACGTTACAGTACAGTAGACTATCAATAAATGGAACCTGAAGGGACCAGTAAAATATGTTTCATTTAACAGGGGTTCCGCTTACTGAGAGATGCACAGGGATGCAGAATTCAAGTACAAAACCAATCATGTTAGAGAAAGTTGTTCCATTTAAGCAGCAATTCCGTTTAAGAGATTTCCGTTTACTGAGAGTCTACTGTAATAAACCCTAGCCCAGCAACGCACTTTGTTTGCGCGAGCGCACGCGCGATACGCTTAAAAGGACGCGCAGAGGACGCGTCTTACCAGGCTCGTCCTCTGCGTCTTGTGAAATCCGACGGGGCCAAAGCCGTACACGGCCAGGGAGATGATGGTGATCAGCACCTGGACCGTGGTCACCCAGTAGGTGAAGTACGGCCTGCACGAAAAGAGACGCGAACATCGTGTTGACGCGAGTTCGTTCTTCGACGTGACGAGAAACGCGTACACCACCCTTCGCGACGACGTGTGCAGGTTTCGAAGGACATTCCAACCAGATCGAGAAGGAGTTTTTTTAGATAGTGACTAGCTCCTTCGACCAGGCTGTGGAAAGGGGGTCCAATGGGTACTGTGAAGTTCAATTCCGACTGGTTTCTAGTCATGATCAAAACTGCTCTTTTGCGGTATTCAACAGGAGTGGAGACAGAAGGTAACGAGCTCCTCACGTGAATGAAGAAAGAAAAAAAATTAAGGAGGGAGTGCCACGCAGTACGAGAAGTCAAATAAAGGAAACGATTATCAGTCCAACGCACGATCCCTATGACAGAGCTCATGTTCAGCGCAGGCAAAGATACGGCAGCACACTTGCCCAAACATACTCGGTCAATACGCTTCGTCTTTATGCCGTAAGAAAAAGGAACTTCACGGGGTGTTCACATGCCAAGGCAGGCTGTGTGGCATAACTCCCACTTTATTTTCTTCCTCCGCACGCAATCACACCATAAGCGAGCACATCAGGAAGGGGCATATTACAGCCTGCGGGAAGTGCTGGGTACGGGCGCCCCCATTGCATCAATAAATAATGAAACGATGAAGCGATAATGAAACAAGCTCAACAGCATGCCTCCATGGAAAGCGAGAGAGAAAACCCCACCTGTGGTCCTCGATGTCGTCCAGCTGCTGGCGCACGTCGTGCGTGATGCGGTCGCGCCGGAAGCTCCTCTGCAGCATCCTGCCCACCAGGCCCATCCCGTACTGGCGCCGGTTGGAGTTCTCCAGGCACCAGTCGAGCACCTGGGGCGACAACAGAGACGTTGTACGAACGCGACATCAGCAACGTTGTAAGAACGCAACAGCAGCGACGTTGTAGGAACGCGGCGACGTTTTGATGATGGTGTCGCACAAGGTTTAAAAGGGCCCTGCAACACTTTTCCAAGTAAACGTCCAATGGCTTCATTAAAGGAGCTTGTTGCCTCACGCTTTAAGCGCCTTCTCTCTCCTTTCGTACCAGCAAGCGCACTGAAAGCTACGCAGGTGAGAGAGGGATGACAAAGGGGCAAGAAGATGCATCTCTTCGTCAGCGCACGTCATGGCCTTGAGCACTTTCTGTTCTTTTTCTTCTACAAAGGTGCAGGTTGCTTTCACTGTGATTGCGACTGCGTGCGGGGGCACGTGGCGGCATCTCGCGGTGGCCACGGTAACTATGCAGCTCACGATGCTCAAATCAGCCAATGGCTGTGGATTTTAGGTTTACGGCACGGTCATTTGGGTATATGGCATCATTTGTTCAAGAGAAGAGGGAGCGATTTCTAGCTGACTTTGAGAATTAGTTGTAAATTCCAGGCCGCGTGCTGCGCTGTAATGTTTGGCTCGCCTGTTCTCAGGAGCCTCGACTACCGATCGACGGCGTTTTCTGACCGTGCCGAAAAAGTGTTGCAGGGCCCCTTTAATGATGCAAGCACCAGGTATGGTCAAACAGTGCGAATGAATAACTTTGATGCAGCACGTAGAAGGGACGATCGTGGTTGGCCACACGGATATCTACCCTACCCTTCATGATGGAATCATCCCGGAAACATGCTGGAAACGTGACGACAATGTGATGCGATCATAATGGAAGCATGATAGATGAGTGCGCTCATGATGGACTGTTTTAAGTTCCATACAAGAAAGGCAATGCTGCAGAGGCTATGCAAAAAGTGCAGTCATGGAAATTCAAACGACTTCAAATGTTTTACAGCAAACTTGTTTTTTGATCTCTGATGCCCTCTACAAAAAACTATACTTTGCCTGTTATAGCTCCAACTTTGAAATTCAAGGTTACTCGAAATTGCACAATAGTTGTTCAACCTTGCAATTATAGTATGCGCTATACAACGTTTTAGTCATGAGCACCAGCGGAGTGGAGCGAGGACTTGTTCATTCACAAACAGGTTCAGATTTGCGACGACTTCCATGCAATAATTACATTAACCTTTGCAACATAAAAGCAGGAGACCTAACATTACATCCGGTTAAAGGACGCACACTTATTACCAGTAGCTTTCTCTCATGTGTGACACATGATTTCTCAGTTGCAAATGTGGACAGTGAGCGAAGCCCCTCCAGCTTTCTTAACGTCACCCTCTATATAAGGAACAGCAGCAGAGAACGGGTCATCAGGGCGGCTAACGCACTCATGAGTCGACTCTCTGAGACTCAGATCGAGCCCCTAGCCTGAGTAAGTCCAGCTGTGTGATATTTTGGTGAGTTTGAGTCTGAGTGAGTCCACTTGAGAAAAATTTTAGTGAGTCTGAGTCCGAGCGAGTCCAGTTGATGAAAATATCAGAGAGAGACTGAGTTTTAGAGAGTCCATTTGAGAAAAATTTTAGTGAGTCCGAGTCCGAGTGAGCTTAAGTGCAATGTACATTCCTTGAGCGAGTCCGAGCTCCACTTTTTCCGCCGACCCATGCGGGCCGTACCTTATCACCGATGCGGTTCATGCCGACGGAGAGGCGGCCATCCGTGACGTCCTCGTGCACTGAGGCAGGCCTCTTCCACCTTGTTGACTCCTTCCGCTGGCCCTGCACCGGCGTCACAGTTGTTCGGTGGATCGCCGGATGCGGAGCCGGCTCCAGGGGGGTGCGAGGCGTCGGCCAGACGGGTGCCGCCGCTGCCGCCAGGACCGATGGCGTGGCGCTCGGCGTGTTGTCGAAGAACACGTCGTCCACCAGCACGTCGGAGGCGGCGGGCATCTGCAAGGAGGGTGTGGAAAACTCGTTTAGGCCAAACCTGTTGACAAGTGCTTCGAGTTAAGAGCTTCTACTGTGAAAGGAGAACTAACATTTGGGTAGCATAAGCGACAAAACAAGTGTTGCTGAGTCCTGGCATCATTATCTTCATCAGCCTGACTACGCCCACTTCAGGATAAGGGCATCTCCCACGTTTCGCCAATCGACCCAATCCTGTACTTGCTGCAGCCAAGTTATCCCCGCAAACTTCTTAACCTCATCTGCCCACATGACTTTCTGCCTCCCTCTCACGGGCTTGCGTTCTCTTGGAATCCAGTCTCTTAATGACCAGTGGCTATCTTGCATTCGTGCTACATGCCCTGCCCATGCCCATTTCTTCTTCTTGATATCGACTGAGACTTCCTTAACACCCGTTTGTTCCCTGACCTGTTCTGCACTCTTCTTGACTCTTAAGGTTACACCTACTATTTTTCTTTCCATGGCTTGCTGCAGACTTGGCATACTTGCCACTAACTTTCTTCATAGTGATGGAAACGTCCAAACGGAAAACTGACCATCGCAGTTCCGGAGGCAAGAACTGCGCCGCTGTCGAAATTTACAAGACCTCGTTCTCAACCTGCTAACGAAATAACTGTCTTCATTGAAGGTGTTGCCGTGCAGGCCTTAGTCGATACGGGAGCTGCTGTGTCTGTGTTGAGCGAAGCAATGTGCCGCAAGTTAAAAAAAATTACGATTCCGCTTTCTGGTCTTTCTCTCCGTACGGCAACCGCACATCCCATACAACCTTCCGTGACGTGCACGGCTCGGCTACTCATTCAGGACGTTTTGTATGTCGTCGAATTCGTCGTCTTTCCACACTGCTCGCACGACGTTATATTGGGCTGGGACTTCCTTTCCACACATCATGCCATTGTTGACTGTGCCCGTGCCGAACTAGAATTATCAGCGATCTCCGACATCGATTCTGGCAAGTCATCTTTTCCTCGTGTCGTCGTCGCCGCGGACACGGACATCCCACCTATGTCTTCTGTTCGGGTACCGATCTCCTGCGACTATGCTTTCTCTAGCGCCATGTTCACACCGTCAGAAGCATTCACTTCTCGTAAGAACTTCATTCTCCCCTTTGCTCTTGTCACGATCGAAGACTCCTGCTCAAATATTTATGTCACGAACCTGCTTTCGGTCGCAGCCACAGTATTCCGCGGAGAATGTATAGGGCGTCTTGAGGAGATTGATTCTGTTTGCGCTAGCCAACTGCTCGATCGCACAACAAGCCTCCAGGTCGCCAGCGTTGATCTCGTTACCACGTCCAACACATCTTCCCTAGACGCTTTCCTTCCATCAATTGATTCGGACCTTCCTATTGCTCAACGCACCCAACTCTTGAAGCTTCTCGACCGCTTTCGGACGTCTTTCGACTACAAGCAAACCAGTTTGGGTCGAACGTCTGCCATCGTCCATCATATAGACACCGGCAGCCATGCACCCCTGCGACAGCGTCCATACCGGGTCTCTCACGCTGAACGCCGAGTTATTGATGACCAGGTGACTGATATGCTTAGTCGTGGCGTTATACAGCCGTCCCACAGTCCTTGGGCCTCCCCGGTGGTACTTGTGAAAAAGAAGGACGGTAGCATCCGATTCTGTGTTGATTATAGGCGCCTTAACAAGATCACACGCAAAGATGTCTATCCGCTCCCCAGAATCGATGACGCGCTCGACTGTTTGCAAGGCGCGGAGTTCTTTTCTTCACTGGACCTTCGATCGGGGTACTGGCAGGTACCTATGGATCAAGCTGACCGCCCAAAAACTGCGTTCGTAACTCCTGACGGCTTGTACGAGTTCAACGTGATGCCGTTTGGCCTTTGCAACGCCCCCGCCACCTTCGAGCGTCTTATGGACAACATCCTTCGAGGTCTCAAGTGGAACACGTGCCTTTGTTATCTGGACGACGTCGTAGTTTTAACGCGATAGCGTTAGAGAGCTCGTGTCGCAGAAATTCCGTTGTCGGTGTCGGCACCGTTGGTTGTGAGCGAAAAATCGACCGTGAGCGAAAAATCGAGAAAGCAGCAAATAAAATAAAGAATAAAAATTTCGGTTTCATTGAGGATCGAACCCAGGCCGTTCGCGTGGCAAGCAGGTGTCCTACCACGAAGCCACGAGGTTACTTGCAGCTACTTCGGAAAAAAACACTACATAAATGCTATGTAGTGGAAGGAGTCTCCTTAACGCATTTTGTTCGACAGGTGTCACGACGAAAACGAGCCCATTCGGCGATTTGTAGGCGCATTTGGGAGACCATCAAACTAAGTCGAAAAAGGCCGGGATAGTGCAGCCATCGCCACTAAAAACACACACAAACTTTCAAACAGCTCTAAAGATGGACAACTATGTCCATCTAGCGGAAAACATATCAACAAGCAAACAGCAAACGCTAGATAATGTGCTGCCATCTGTGAGGCATTGTGAGACTCTTCATGACCTCCGAGATGGCGAGCGCGCGGCGTGTATCTTAGAGGCCATGCGACTCTTGCTTTAGATCGAAAACCTGTGCCATACGCGCGCGCGCGCGCGCGCGTGTGTGTGTGTGTGTGTGTGTGTGTGTGTGTGTGTGTGTGTGTGTGTGTGTGTGCGTGCGTGCGTGCGTGCGTGTGTGTGTGTGTGTGTGTGTGTTTGTGTGTGTGCGTGCGTGCACGTGTGTGTAACAAAACACATTAATAAGTATGCACTTAGTGGTTGAAGTGCGCACTAGGGGCCGGATTTCGCTATTGCGTTCAACTCTTAAAGGCGAAGCTTAAGGGTCCTCCAATTTTTTTCAAAGGACTTCGACACCCATCTTCTGCGCCTCGCAAGTGTCCTGGAATGCCTCACACAGGCTGGTCTACAACTCAATATGAAGAAGTGTCACTTCGCCGCCAGGAAGCTCACCATCTTGGGACATGTTGTCAGCAAGGATGGCATTCTACCCGACCCTGCAAAGCTCCGCGCTGTCGCCGAGTTTCCCAAGCCGTCGACCCTGAAAGAACTCCGGAGCTTCATAGGCCTCTGCTCATATTTTCGGCGATTCGTTCGTGATTTCGCATCCATAATGGCCCCTTTAACACGCCTACTTGCTGATAGCCAAGGTGTCATGGCATGGTCTTCCGCTTGCGACGCCGCATTCGCGAAATTACGTCGTCTGCTGACATCGCCACTGATTCTCCGTCACTTTGACCCAGACGCCCCTACCGAAATCCACACGGACGCCAGTGGAGTCGGCCTTGGCGCTATTCTTGCTCAACGCAAGTCTGGCTTCGACGAGTACGTTGTTTCTTACGCAAGTCGCAATCTCACCAGAGCTGAAGAAAATTATTCGGTCACGGAGAAAGAATGTTTAGCCATCGTTTGGGCAATTACAAAATTTATACCTTACGTATATGGCCGCCCATTTGATGTCGTGACTGATCACCACGCCCTCTGCTGGTTATCTTCACTGAAAGATCCATCTGGTCGTCTAGCTCGATGGGCATTACGTCTCCAAGAATACGACATCCGCGTCGTCTACAGGTCAGGCCGTAGACATTCAGATGCCGACGCTCTTTCTCGCTCTCCCCTTCCCCATGACTGTGGCAACGGGTCTGTTTCCAGCTACGATTCTGCGGCCCTTACACACGCTGACATGCCTTTTGAGCAGCGTCAGGATCCTTGGATAGTCTCTTTAATGGAGTTCCTATCTAAGCCCTCACCACGTACCGCCACTCGCTCGCTGCGGCGCACAGCTCGACATTTCACCATCCGCGATGGGCTCCTATACCGCCGCAACTATCTATCTGATGGTCGCTAGTGGTTGTTGGTGATTCCTCGCCACCTCCGTGCCGATATCTGTGCCTCCTTTCACGCGGATCCCCAATGCGGCCACGCTGGTGTAATCAAAACCTATGCACGCCTCCGGCTGCGGTACTACTGGCGTGGCATGTACCGCTTCGTCCACCAATACGTGAGTTCATGCTCCAAGTGTCAGCGCCGGAAGAGCCCCCCACGTATAGTCACTGGACCGCTCCAGCCGTTGCCTTGTCCCTCCCGGCCTTTTGATCGCATCGGAATTGATTTGTACGGCCCCCTTCCGTACACGCCAGACGGGAACCGCTGGGTGATCGTCGCTATCGATCATCTGACACGCTATGCTGAGACTGCCGCGCTGCCAGAGGCCACATCACGTGAAGTCGGCTTATTCATACTTCACCAACTTGTTCTTCGCCACGGCGCGCCTCGCGAGCTACTCAGCGACCGCGGACGCACGTTCCTCTCTGATGCCGTACAAGCCCTCCTCCGTGAATGCAACGTTGTGCACCGGACAACCAGCGCCTACCATCCACAAACCAACGGAATGACTGAGCGCTTTAACCACACACTAGGCGATATGCTGTCCATGTACGTCTCCGCTGACCACACCAACTGGGACCGCATACTACCCTTTGTTACGTACGCTTACAATAGCGCTACTCAGTCTACGACAGGATTTTCTCCCTTCTTTCTTCTTTACGGCCGCGAACCTTCATTTATGGACACCATTCTTCTGTACCGCCCGGACGCTTCAGAGTCCACAACTCTATCTGAAGTCGCCACCTACGCCGAGGAATGCAGGCAGCTCGCACGTTCCTTAATCGCACAAGACCAAGCACGCCAAAAGGACCTCCATGATGCGAACCTGCCTCCCCAGTCATATTCGCCTGGAACATTGGTGTGGCTTCGCGTTCCCTCCTCTGCTCCTGGCCTTTCCACAAAGCTACTGCAGAAGTATGAAGGCCCCTACCGCGTCCTAAGTCAAGCCTCTCCCGTCAACTATGTTGTCGAGCCCGTTCAACCATCCGCAGACCGGCGCTGCCGTGGCCGTGAGATTGTTCACGTCGACCGACTGAAGCCGCATTACGACCCACCAGTCGTCCCTGTTCCTTAAGTCGCCAGCATGGCTCCTTTTCTGCGGGGGAGTGATTTGTAGAATGGATAGGGCGCAAACAGGGGCGCCAGTGAAAGACGAAGACGAGGACGGTTGTTGGTGCTCGTGCTTGCTCCGTTTCGGACTGCTGGTCGCTGAACCTGTGCTATTTATTTATTAAACGCCTCACGGACTCAACGCTAAATGCGTACCATCAATAGTTATACCTCAATACAACAAAGTCCATCTGACATGAAAATAGCTTCGTTAAATCTGTAAACTTGTTATAAATGTCTACTTGTATAACGCACTTCATTTACTTCATTACAAATGATAATTCCTTGCATGCATAGTAATGATATCAAGGCTCAAGTATTATTGACAGACACTGCTGTCTCCAATAGTGTACGCACATGAAGCAACAAACACAGACACTCCATGCCTGGCGTGGTTCCATTCCATGCGTGCTTGAGTACATTGCACATAAAGACCTTATTACATGTAAAGAACGCATAAAGACACTAACCTGGGAGACGCTGCCGAGGCTGCTACCTTCAGGCACGGCTTCGGGGACGTTGACGTCTTCCGCTGAAGGCATGAAACTGCGGCGGAGAGAACCCCGCCTGGCCAGCTGTGCACTTCCCGAAAGCCGCTTCCGCACCTCCTGGTAAACGGAAATTGAGCCGTTTTTGCAAACGTCGTCACAAATCACCACACACCTAGCTAGCGCAGGAACACTGAAATTTGCAGGTATACGGCAGATACGAAGAGCAAGAAACTGTCTTTCTTTAAAGTTTGCTCCGAGCTCACACTTTCTGTTGGACAGTTTTTATTAGGAGATCATTTAATTAACAGTGATTCACCTTCAATATACATATCACGACTTATGGGTGTAGCAGGAAACGAGAGGCAAGAAAGCAGTTGTGCGTACGCTTCAGAGCCATTGCATGAAGTGCTTTGCGCTACCATGAGAGGGCGGTACAAGTACCATCTCATCATTTGCCACCAGTTTTGTCAACTAGGTGTTTGAGTGTTTAACTGTTATGCAATTACGTAGCTAGCGCCTTGAAATCAAGGTGCCAGATGTCGAACGAACTGTGGCGCACCAATGAATCAACCTCTTTCTACCCATCGCAAGTCTGCATCTCTTAAATGAGAGCAGCATTTTGGGCTAGTTGGTGATCCATGACATCAAAGAAATTGCGCGACAAAGACACGGACATAAGACAAGTACAAACACAGCGCAAACTTTCAAATGGATTTATTGTGCCACTATATAAGCAGATCCAGTGGCACAATAAATCCAGTTGAAAGTTTGCGCTGTGTTTGAACTTGTCTTCTGTCCGTGTCTTCATCGCGCAATTTTTTTAATGTTCTGCATCTCTATTTGAGCTGCTGCTTCGCAAAAACAAGTCACTATAAACGAAAGAAAAACAAGTCACTATAAAGGCTTGCTGCACAATTACCATGAATGAGTAAGAACCCAAGCGATTCAGTTTTCAAAAGTATTTGGGATTTATTATTTTAATGTTTTCTGACCTCATTGCTAAGGGTGTTTCACTGCAATTCCCTTCTTCGTCGATCACTGAATAGCTTTGGCAGCACATCATCCACGAGTCATCTAGGAACACTCAAGCAGTCTCTTTCGCCAATCAGCGACACCGCTAGATGACAAACTTTCAACTCGTTTCAAACTCACTAAACCTAAGACGGATTCTAAAACCAAATCCCGTTAGCCCGCAGCAAATGCACGTCCCTCTGAGTTTCAATTTCCCGAAACATTGTTTCCCTCACCGTCGTGAGGAAGGAGAGGCCATCCCAGGTCATCTTGTAGACCGGGTCGCGGTGGAACGGCTCGGCCGCGGTCTCCCTCGCAGAGACGGTCCTCCGCACAACCGCATCCTGGGTGTCGTCCGCGCGGAGAGGTTGTAGGTGCGACAGGTGCCAGTCCTTGGATCGCATGTACTGCTCCTGTAAGAGTCATCGCAAAAGAAAAAAAAAAGAAGAGGGAGAGCGAAATCTTTATCACACCGTCTTTCAGAACATACAGTAAAGCCTCAAAAACACATACTCATTTCAAATGTACTAACGCTTAAGGTACAGCTGCAACAAATTTCCAACCACATCTCCAACCAAGTCACCAACCAAGTCCCCAACCAAATCCCCGTACAGCCTAAAGTCCGCTTTAAGCCATACTGGGTCATCATATGCCTACTAGTTTGTGTGTTTGCTTCAATTGCTCTTTGCTGCACAAGAGTCAACTGCGTCCCTCAACTCACGGTGTGGCCGATGCTGCAACATGTAGCAAAAGGTCTTCCACCCTTTCGGTAAGCTCAAGGCAACCAATGATTCGGACTTTATAGCGAAAGTGTAGCGATGCCTATTTTAATAAACATCAGAAATGCATAAATGCACGATGGCTGCCACCAACAAACATTACAGTACGACTTACTGTCGACAAAACCATCCTACACCAGAATAGAATGCAAGACAACCAGAACATACCATCATGTCCCAATGTAATGAAAAATTCCAAAAAAACTAGGCTTACATTTTTGCTTCAATAGACTTCACAGAAGCATAGAAGCAAAGCTCTGTAACAAAGATATTGCGCACTTTAGCCAATCTATTACTGGTGCACAGGAAATCAGGCTGAGCATTGAGGTGCTGTGACATGCAGCTTGACTACAAGTTACAAATTTTGGATCCAGCATATTTGTTGATACCCAAACTGGTGTACTTTCTGATTGTAGAGTTTATTCATCTTAAACCAAATAAAAATTTCCTCAAAGTCATTAAATATGCTCAGGGGGTGCCAACTTGAAGTCTAACGCTCTAAGAAACTACGCCCATTACATGATGACAAAAATGTGTTAACTTGATGCCACAACACCAGTACCTGGCATGGCTGTGTGCATTTGATATCCATTCTGTATTCACCTCTTAACTATAAGTGCCTTGCAGCAAATCCTCCAAATCGGTAGGTTTCAAGCAACGAAAAAAAATTATTCCTTACCTGTTGCACCGTGTATTTCTTTAACCTCACAAGCATAGTCATGCTACACCAAAAGCTACACTTCTTCAAATTAACAGTTAGACCGAATCAAAAGCGGAGACATTGGAAAATCACTTGCAAGTGTCACAGCATGCCACGAAAGGCACACTTGAATAGCAGCAATCAACACAGTCGACCGAGTCTTTACCGGGTACCCGAAATTGGCTCATTGAGAGAGCAAACACTATGAAAAGGAATAAATGGCAATTTTACGTAGCTCAAAGCTCCCGTGCGAGCCTGCTGCATCAGCAAAGCAACTGTGCAGCTGTAAGAATGACACATGTGCTAGCTTTCCGGAAATAAAGTATGAGCGTGCGTGACCTACATACATGGCGCATCAAAAACCACAAAAAGAAAAAAGAAGCAAAAAAAAAACTTTAACATTGCATCAGAGCATGGCAATGCATCAGACACAGATGTGTAGGCAAACCTCAGAGCGTTTTTTTATTCCAGGCCACTTCCTGATTTCGAGATAATGGTTTGCATCACTAAGCCAGCCTACTGTGTATAGTATTATTGTTATTATTATTATTATTATTACTATTATTATTATTATTATTATTATTATTATTATTATTATTATTATTATTATTATTATTATTATTATTATTATTATTATTATTATTATTATATTTACACTGTTGCAATGAACCCTGAATTGTACAATACTCACAGACTGAAATGCGACATCATTTTTAAGGAGCACAATGACTGCTATGAGCAACTGCTCATGATAACCGCATCATGTTGCTGCAAATCTGGCTGCTAAAGACAACGCTGGCTCTGATGTAAGTGTTCGAGTCAAAATTATGCTAATATGATGCGAGCTGTAGGAGCTGCAAGCAAAAATACGTGTATTAGTTACCCCTAAATTTTTGCGTTTCATTTCGCGAGTACTATACCCACCTTACGCCAGGTTTTTCAGTGCCGGAAATTTGAAAAATACGACAGTGGTGAATGTTTGCTGGCCGGATTGTCACCATCTTAAGAGAGGAAGCAAGCATAATTTGTTCTCATTCAGAAAAAAAGAAAGATTGTATTGCACTCAAGCAGTGTTGGACCATGCATCACCCGCTGTCACTGTCAGATACATTGTTACAACTGTATGAGTGCGGTGTTTTTAGACCACCCAGAAATTTTTTTCTTTAATTGCCAGCTATAGAGAGCGAAATTCTAGTCCCTGAACTTAAGTATTCAAAGCGATATACATTACTTGCACAAGTAATTTAGGTGGTATAGTGTTGCCTAACTAATAAAATTTACTAATTACCCTGTTAATAATCTCGCTGCCACACACGTTGCCATTTACAAATTGTCGAGATTCAGTTTGCAAGGCATATTGAACTGGGACGATCTCTGAGCATGGCGTCGGTCTCGAGATGTGTGCTATCAGACTTGTGGCAAAAGTGTGTGGTGGTTCCACCGACTTTTGAAACGAAATGCTGTTTTCCACACAAAAGTAACTACAGCGTATTTTATTGCACACTACGTGAAAAAAAACTTCATGAAACTGACGTGAAAGAGTATGCCAAAACTGGTGTTGAGAGTTAATGCTAAAAGTTAGGCTAGTTCATTTTGACTTGAACATATTTTACTACCGAGACAAGGAGGAAGAAAGGTGCACACAGGACAACTGCTAGACTTCAACTGGCATTGGAGCTGGTACAATACACTAAAAAAGTCCAAAATGTGATATCCGTACTATTTCATTGTCACTAGCTTCGTCACACATGCCCCGGTTACAATTCTTAATCAAAACCAGAGTTGTGTGCTAAAGTTACGTGAGCACACTTGCCTTGATCTCGCCGTAGCGCTTGCTCAGCAGTCGCTTTCGCCGCAGCGTCCATCGTTGGCAGCTCTCGGGCGCAGACTCCTCGTCAAGACCAAAAAACGAAGCAGTATTTTTCCTCACGTATCTGCAAAAGTAGAAATGACGATTAAAGTCTTTACTAACAGACATTGTAAGAACGCTGGTCTAGAAAAAGAGGGGCCATGGCGGATCCCTAGTCAGCGGCGCCATTGGCAGTCGCAGCTGCACCGGCCTGTTAAACAACAGGAAACAAAACAATGCTTCAACGCATCCTGAAGCACTTTTCCGGGTAACCGTTGAATGATATTGGGATCGGATTTATTGCCTCACGAATCGATCACCGCAAAAATTTTTCGAATCCTTTAAAGGGTTGGTGCCACTAAATTTGTGGCTTGCGCGTTCCTTGCTGTAAGCGTTTACTATAGCTCCAGGAAGCATGATGCACGCACCAAGATTCATGTATTCTCGCTAAATAATTTAATATCGCTGTTTGATGTGGACAACTTTCGGTTTTGGTTTCTGGGCGCCGAGGTTGGGCAGTGACGTAGAAGTGTAGGAGGCGTGGTCACGTGACCACACAAGGCTGTGACGCACTTAGCCAGGAAGCTATCGAAACTCGGCGAGTGATGTAGCAACCGATGCTTTGCCGGTACTATAGTGAATTGGAATATATTCTAGTTCACTACAGCCGGTACGTACGTTGCAGAAGTGGCGGAGGTCAGGAGGCCACTCACGTTACTACAGCAGATCTGGTGTGACGTCACTACAACTTTCGTTGCCCATCCTACAGATCTACGTCAGAGTTGGCGCGCTAGCGATGGGTTTCGATCGGGAGAATGGGCATTTAGGTACACTTTGGAAGTGAATTAAAATATATTCTAAACGTTTGCTGTGTCCGACCCTTCGTGTGGAATGTCCTTGCATACAGAGGAAACCCGCAACAGGCTTCTTATAGCCTCGGAATTTGATGGCACCACCCCTTTAAGTACAAGCGGATTTACAGGAATTTGTTGCACGCTTTAAGTGCTTTTTCTCGTCTTTCGTCCTGACGAGTGCACCGGAAGCTACATGGGGAGGGATGACACAGGGGAAAGAAGCTATGTCACGCTGCCCATCGTGAAACGTGTGCACTCACTCCCGCTTTGATTCCTGTGATTCCTGTGTTGCTACTGTGTAATTTTGGCACACTACAGAGCACGGCGCCAGCACGCGGAGGCATTCCATGGCAAGAGCCGCATCTGATCCAAACGTCGCTCTTGATTTATGCCAGTTATCGGCTGATAGCAGCAAATCCGCTCTATCTATGACGAAATAGAGCTGGTGCCAGACTCCGAAGAGAGTGAGGACGGGCCTTTTCGTGAAGAGAGGGCGCTTGAGAAAGTGGCAACTTCGCGCCCTGCTTCTAAGCTCTGCTTGCTGCGCGTGACTGCAAGATTTGGCTGAGCTGTTCACATCAGCGTCTGCTTTCCGCATCATGTGTTTTTTGTTTTTTTTACCAAGCACGAGGGGTGGTTCAGGACACCCCTTTAACACTTTCCTGTCCGCGCCTATACTCATCAACAGTATGCTGTTGATGGTTTCAATAAACATTGTATAGCGTTCGGAGCGCTTACGGACAGCTAGCGCTATCCAGCGCATAAAAGGATAACTATTTTTCTAGTTTCGCTTTTGTGTTTCCTTGTTTCGCCGCGGGGGGATTTTTAAAGCGCCCTTTAATGGCGCCGCTTGACGAGCGCTCGTAGTTTCCGACATGGCGTCGACGTCGCGCGTAGCTGCCTTTCGGAAACGGCGAATTTCAACGGATTCCGATGAGTCTGCATCAGAATTTTGTGATGGTGGTAGCAGCGAAGACTCGGGAGATGACTTTGATTCATCAGACTTTAGCACGGATGGGTGAAAGTGCGTCAAGTAGCCCCGGAACTTGATGAGCAACAACATCCAAAGGCTCCTGCGGCTGTTCCCGCTACAAGTGCCTCTAAGGATCAACAGCACAAGCCCCAGATACAGGAAACAAAGATACAGGAACTGCAAACTGTGCTATCAAGAACGGAAAGTTTAACAAAGAACGAACGTTTTCTCCGCACACTTGTGCTTCACCACATCACGCAACTGCTTTGTGCGGTGGTACGATAGCCACCATGGCTAACATTTTTGTTTTGTATAAAATTACCTTTTACAGATAGAAAGTTCATATTTGCAGTAATGTTGTATATAGCCTTCTTCTTTAAAATGTATATTTGGAATTTTTTTTAGGTTGCGTTGGTGCAAAGCAGCATCGATGTTTTTACGGCGTTTTCTCGTTTTTGTTACAAATATTTTCATTAAGTATTTTTTTACAAAAAATTCTTAATAAATGTTTGCTTGCAAATAATACCATTAGAAAGCACAATCCTTCTGCTACAAATTGATACTCTACATTATAATATGAAGCATTTGGTGTAGCAGTAAAAAAATTGTTTACTAGACCACCCAAAAACTGCTTATTTTCCTGCGGACAGGAAAGTGTTAAGCGAGGACGTGTGGGTCACCGGGCTGGAACATTTAACACCGTAACAGGGTTAAGACAGTGCACAAGACAACAATGCAAAACGAGTGTGCACACCACGGGGGAAGGGAGGGAATGATGTGAGGAAACTACCCCGCATTTTTGCAATGATTATGCATAACCTGTGAATTTACATTCCGGAAAACCTGGGACATCACACATTTACTCATATCTGCAGAAGTTGTTTGTTATGCTAGAAAGACCTGTAGAAGCCTTAAGAAGACACCGAAGATAAGTATAACTTGCGGCAGTAAATTACCATCCCGTAGTAACGAAAAGGAATGGCCACAAGCACCACTAGCCTTGTATCTTTTTGTCTCGTACAAAAAGATACAAGGTTGGATCGAACATCCAACACACCTCTTGATGGTCTCACTCCGCGACAGCTTGGGCCTCCGTCGGACTTCGACGTCGTCGTCTGCCGGCACCACGGCCGTCGGCACCACAGCAGACGACAACGAGGATTGCGCAGACGACCCTCGCGAGCCGCCGTACGGTTGCTGCGATGGTGGTGGGTAGGTGTGGTGCATGGCTGCTGTCTGCTGCGTCAGCTTTGGCTGTGGTTGCTGCTTTTGCTGTTGCTGATGTTGCTGTTGTTGCTGCTTCTGCTGCTGCTGCGTCCGCGCCGGCGGGAGGGTACGCGGCGCGGGCACGGGAGGCTGTCCTCCGGCCTCGTACAGCGGGTTCTCGATGAGGTCTAGCGTCGGCGGTCGGCCCCCTAGAACGAGACGGCCCCTCCGGAGGCCCCGCGGGGGGCACTCCATGTCAAGGGGACCGCGCAAGTCGCCGCGCCGTCAATGGTGACCCCGGATTCCTGGCCTCCTATTGGTCGACAAGCGAGAGAGAGAGAGAGAGAGAAAAAGAAGAGGGGCACAATTAGAACTCTTTCACAAGTGATAACTTGATAAGAACATCTCGCACTGCTGGTTATCCAATAAGCAAAGATGGCACAGGCCTTACGCTAAGTGCATACACTGAAGCCTCATTGACATTGGTACATGAATTGGCAAAAGCAGAAATGAAACAATGCATTCCAGGTAGTCTTGACAGAAGAATAAATACCAGCATGGAAACAATGGACGCAGAAAAAGAAGGCGACAGGACAAAGCTGGACTAACAACCGCAGCAGCTTTGTCCTGTCGCCTTCTTTTTCTGCCTCCATTGTTTCCTTGCTGGTATTTCATATTCAATCATGTACCAACTGGCCCAGCTATTGACACTGTTGCTACATAGTCTTAACTTGTCCATTCCAATGGCTTCCAATACAGTACATTATAGTACTGTACGTTATAGTAGTTTAGTAGGTAAAGTATTGCGCTGCTAGGATCAAGGATGCGGGATCTATGTTTGGTTCTGACCGATGGCAGCCCCATTTAGATTAGAGCAAAATGCAAGAGTGCCAGTGTACTTCCATAGGTGCATGCTAAAAAATCCAAGAAATCAAAATTCACCCCAAGTCCACAACTACAGCGTGCCTCATACACTTATCGTGCTTTCGTCACCTG
This sequence comes from Rhipicephalus sanguineus, assembly GCF_013339695.2. Lineage (NCBI taxonomy): Eukaryota > Metazoa > Arthropoda > Arachnida > Ixodida > Ixodidae > Rhipicephalus > Rhipicephalus sanguineus. The sequence goes on along the minus strand of NC_051182.1, from coordinate 136,232,132 downwards.
AAAACCTCGTAATTTAATTAAAAATTTAAAAAAACTAATAATCCATCTTCATTTCTCACAGGTACAACTGCTGCAGCAGTTAATTGAGACTAGCTTAATGCCGTCGTAAATAGCTTTCTTCAAATTTCAGACTTACACCCTCATAGTTCTCTGTGTTGTAAACATATTGCTCAAGCTTCTGTCTTATGTCAACACAGTGAAACTGGCATGATGGCATTGGCACAATGGAAAGGACAGTTGAGTAGTCACAGTAAACTCAGTTTATAGCTTATTCACAGCTGTTAGAGTTCAGAAAAGCAAGAATAATACGGAGAACACAACACAATCTGCGTACCTAATCACAAAAGATGCCATTTCAGTATAATACTGAAATGGCATCTTTTGTGATTAGGTACGCAGATTGTGTTGTGTCGTATTTCATCTGAAGACTCTGTCAATGCATAACTCATATCAAAATACACAAGAGAAGTCATACTACTACTAGTACTGCTACCACTACTACTACTACTACTACTACTACTACTACTACTACTACTACTACTATTACTACTACTACTAGTGCTGCTAATGCTGCTACTGCTACTTTACTACTAATAGTACTGCCGCTACTATTGCTACTAGTACTACTGCCCCTAGTCTTACTACTACAACTACTACTACAACTACTACCACCACCACTACTGCTACTAGTACTGCTGCTGCAACTAGTACTACTACTATTAGTGCTGCTAATACTGCCACTTCTACTATTACTACTAATAGTACTGCCACTCCTATTGTTGCTAGTACTACTGCCTCTAGTCTTACTACAACTACTACTACTACTACTAGTACTGCTGCTGCTGTTGCTGCTACTACTGCTACTACTACTACTACTACTACTACTACTACTACTACTACTACTACTACTACTACTACTACTACTACTACAACAAGAAAGATGCGTACGAAAATGGTTTCGTATGCATACGAGATACATACGAAAATGGCATACGAAAATGATGCTACGCTCACATCTGGGTGTTCTGTTTCAAGAGCTCACGAAATTCCCTGTCCACAAAAGGCAGTGCCGTTCACATCTCTCCTTCGAGAGCGCTGACAGTGTAGCCAGCATGTGGCAATCTTTGAAGTCGCACTGATAAGCCGCAGATAAGAAGAGTGGCGGATCGCATGCCGGGGCAATATTTGACGCGCAACCACAGGTGTATCGTGTGCACAACTTTCCTGTTACATTCCGAAATGGCCGAGAGATTGTGACACAATACGAAGGAACCTTAAAGCTGCCATTTTTTTTATTTTTGGTGCTCCTGTAATATGAAGATTGCTGTGGGTTCGATCCCCGCTGTAGCGGTCACATTTCAACGGAGGCAAAATGTGAGAAGCTCGTGTACTTAGATTTAGATGCATGTTGAAGAACCCTGGGCGATCGAAATTTCCACAGCCTTCCACAACGGCATGCCTCATAATCATATCGTGTTTTCGGCACGTAAAAGCCAAGAAAGAACTATTATTATTATTATCCTAGCCTGAACACAGCGAACTGTCTTCTTATCTTTCAGGCAAATTTCATCAATCATCAAAAATCAACGAATTCAAAAAATTCAAAACCAAGATGAAAAATCGAGATGAATTCAATCAATCAATTAAACGCACTACCTTGTCTCACCCTTCATTTGTGTACGTATGTCAAGCGCACCTACCTATGTGCAATAATCAACTAACTCACCCGGCTAACTGCTTATCTATCAAAGTTGCAAGCCCAAAGCCCCCAAAAAATGTCAGAAATAGACCAGTATGTTTCAAGCCAGATTCACAAGAGAGAATGCAAGAGAGACAGTGTCCTACTTGTCGTATGCCGGTGTGGCAAAGTGTCGCCGATAGCCGTCCATTGTCACAACGCAGCTGATAGGAAACAAAGGTGTGTGTGTTGATGACCTGCCTCCTTGGCTACGACATTTTCAATGTTATCACCGTTCTGGAGTGCGGAGGTTGTGTGCTGCTACTCCACCGGCAGCAACTCGTTCTTTCGGCTGCCTACGTTATCCTTTATCGTGTAGTAACTACATTTCAATTAAAAACTACAAACGATAATCCCTATGGCTTTCTTGGCTTCTAATTCTTGCACAGCATATATTACAACCAAATCGATAAGGTCAAAGTCTGGGCCAGGTACATAATGCTGGAAGAATGAACAGTCCCTTTGACTGGTTCATTCTTTCAGTGTTATCGACATATCATTCTAAGCGTTGTAAGCACACGAAAAAAAAATACAAGAACAATCCTCCAAAACTACCAAACGTAAAGAAATCATTCTGCCTCTTTAGCGGCAATGCAAGTAACAGTACATTGAACAGGTTCCTGCCAAACCCCATATTGGACACTGTCAATGTGAAGCCAACATTAAATTCAAATTGAACAAATACATTCAACTGGCTCCTGACGCACCCTGACTTGAATACCGACAATGCGAAGCCGATGATGAATTTAAATCAGACAAATCTGCATCTTAAAGATGCAACTTAAATGTATAGTACTCAGAAATTGCAATGTGACATCGTTCTTTTAGTAGAAAAACTGCTATGATCAATCGCTCGTGATAACCGGGTCATGTCGCTACAAATCTGGCCGCTAAAGATGACGTTGGCTCTGATGCAAGCATTTGAGTAAAAATTACGCCGATGTGACACGAACTGTAGACACTGGAAACGAAAGCATGTCCGCTACTTAACCCTAAATTTTCACGTTTCAATCCGTGCGTATGCACCTTTAAAGGGCCCCTAAATCGGTCCGAGTTCAAAGACGAGAGAGTGGTTACCTTTCTCTCCTTTACTGCCCTTCCTACAGGCGCTGTCTCCTCCTCGCCACTTATTTCTTCGTACAACACATGTACAATGTCAGTGCTAAGCGTCGAGACTGTCAGGATTTCGCACCTTTCGGCTACATGCTGTCCGCTTGTGCAGTCGAAAACACACAAAATCAAGGTAAATCAGTTGACCGCACACGATAGTCATGCGAGACAAGGCGGAACAGGCGTGCAACTGCACATCAAAGCAGGGTAGGATACAATTCACAACTGATGCCCCTTGTACATGGACCAATCGAGAGGTTATTTCTTGTTGACGTCACGTGAGCAGACTGCTGGCGTCACGAATTGCACCGAAAAGATGAGTTTTGACTTGAGAGTACACGATCGTTTTTTTTTTTTGTATCTTCAGAGGTTGTTTAGGGGCCCTTTAATGAAGGAAGAAGGTACTGTGACAGCAATATATAGATACGTCCAAGTGCAACTGGGACAACTGCATCTAGACTTTAACCCTGTTTCCGCCTGTGCCCTTTTTCGGAATCAGTCAGTACCGACATGTTGAGCTCGCTACTATTCTTGACATTAGCAGTGTCGCTTCCTGGCTCAATCAATGAAACCAACAGGCCATTAAGCCAAGGAAAGCATAGCGTACATTATTTGCATTTTTAACAGTAGCGTAACAGTTGTGACCTAAACTGAGAGGTATTAAAATAGACTAAAAAAAAGCGCCCATTCCGTTGGCAGGATCCAAACCCACAACCTTCGAATTATGCGTCCTTTGGCTAAAAAAAGAAGTGTTCCACATTCGCTGGCTTGGCTACGAGTGCCGCTGGCTAACAGTCCCGGGGTTTAAACGCAACTTTTCTCCTTCTTTTTTCTTTTTAGTGTTATTTGTACCTGCATTCAATTACCGCTGATACATTATTGATGTTAATATAGTCATTTACTTATATCTGTTTCTCAGTGTTTATAATTTTGTAATCATACTGGCTTTGCTACTGTTGTTGCCGATCAAGCACTTATGTTTATAGTGTACAGGAGGTCCCAATTCAGTTTATACCACGAGACCTCCTGTACATCCTTATCTTCTACGCTCTACTGTGAAAGAATGAAAGTTGATTGAATTGATTGAAATAAATGCCCAACAACATGGACGAGGGAGCTCGTCCACGTTATTTGCTCCGTCGTTGTTCAATTGGTAGGGCATCGGACGCGCAATTAGAAGGTCGTGAGTTTGGATATCGCCGACGAAATTGGTGCTTCTTCGTCCACTTTAATTCATTTCAATTAAGGTCACAACCATAGCACTGCAGTTAATGACAACATATATCCCCTATGCTTTCCCTGGCCTAATCGTCTGTTCGATTCATTTCGTTGTGTCTAACAAAGAAACGAGCCCCTCGAACGAGTCCCCTTCTTTCGTACTTCCTGGGTCAATGACGCTCGATGACAGAGTGCCGGGTGCAGAAAGAGAGGAAGGACGGAAAGAAAGAGAAATGTAAATAAAAGTGGAAGCAACCAGCGTCGCAATTGACTATGGTCCCGGAGATGAATCAAACATACATTCTGACAGGCCCATTTTCCTTCACTGCAGTAACTGTCGCAAATCCGTCAGCCACATGCTGCCTTTTCGGCCGAACAAATGGACTCGTTTGTCTCGCGGGACCTGTCGGAATGATTGAAGCTGTTTGCACGGGCGGTATTGTTTAGATCTAAGAGCTTCCACTATGGCTACGGATCGTTCCATAAGCCTGTTTTTCGTCGGTTCTGTCACGCACGTTTTGTCCCTTTCTTTTTCTTCACGTATACGATGAAGAATTTCGTAACTCGAATGACTGACTTGTCACGTAAAGCATAACGTCTGAATCTGAATGAATGGATAACGATGACCTAAATGAAATGGCATTCGCGAAAACTGGCTTTGTTTTCAAACGAAGCTTTTACGAGTCACCGATTTTGGTGGTGGCAGCATCGGACGCAGAAAACCCGGTGCCGGCGGGCGTACAGAAATGCGACCCGAGAAGCTGCACCAGTTACGTGCGTATTTGTATGCGCCGCTTTCCAATAACTGATGCACTCTTGATCGTAGGCTTGTCGGTGATCTGCCATTTCTGATATGGCAATCTGATCTTTTATCGAGGTCACTTATCAATTCGCGTTGCCACATTTCATTGTTGCCTGGATATGAATGCGTGACCGTCGTTGTTGCCAGTGGCAACTGAAGTGTTGCACTGCTAAGCACGTGGATGAGGCTCAATTCCTGGCATGGAGAAAGGAAGCAGTTAGGAGGGAGCAGTGCGCAATGCAGTAGGAAGAAAGAAAAGTAGTAAGCCAGGCACATACGTTCCAAGCTTCACTCGCCCACATTTTCCCGATAGGGCAAGGGCTCCTAATGTTTTTTTGTTTTTTTCTCTCGCATTTGTTACCGACAGGCAGGGTATAACTAAGCCGGGCTGGGTCATGACGTCAAGAATAATGAGCAGGTTATTTCCAACCCGCATGCAGTCTTGCACATGGTACAACGTGAAAGCAGCGTGACACTGGGAATAATCAATAAACGAAAGGGTTCATGCGGACTAGCATGCATTAGATTTATCATCGGCTCACTAAAAAAAGAAAAGAAAAGAAAAACGCAATGTAAACACACAAAATACGACTTGACTTACAGGCGTTTGTCAAGTGTGATACTTATCTAAGCATGAAATGATGAAAAATTGGTGAAGCATAGTTTGCAAAGCCTTGAACAGTGTGGGAGACAGACCAGAGAACAAACGGCACAACGCATGCAAAAGCAATCAATAGATGCACAGCGAACCATCGATCGAAACGCAAACAGAAAAAACAACCGGTCACAAGGTCTGTAGCGCATAATTATACGAAAGCGGGGCTGTTATTCGCGTCAGTTTACAATGCGTTTCGAGGAATGTAGTTATGTACTGACTGTATTTGTTATATGTGCACCAATCATTTGCTTATCTATTTGCAATATGCATTATGATGAACTGTCTATAAATTCATGAAGTTTACATAATTGGATGGCAAAATTCTGGAGACCAAATTTAAGGCAAGTGGTAGTGTTAGGATAAATCAATGAGTGAGTGAATACACTTTAATAAATGTCCGGGCGAGGCGGGGGGAAGAGGGGATTAACCCCTGTCCCGTCCCACTCTCCGTCGATGATGATGGCGTCAGGTGACGGCATGAAGCCCTTGGACACGGGTGGCATCCTCGGCTTGCCGGACGGCCCAAAGTTGGTCAGTCAGTGTATTTTATAGGAATTATTTGTAATTACAATGTAATTACATAATTATTGTACAGATAGGCATACTATATTTCTTTACAAACTAAATTTAACGTCCTACTCAAATTACATGCAATAGCTATTTGCTGGCAGCGAGTATTCCTAAAAAGGTAAAAAAAAAGGTTTTGAAGTTCCTGCTGAAATGCCCCACACTCAATGTCTCGTTAAACATGGTACTGCCTTCACCAAAGCGATCATGAGTAGCAAAATATTTCAACCAGAAGGGATACAAAGGAACTTGAGGCAACAAGAATGCTTAATTCACCATGAGCTCAGTGTTCATGTCCTATTCCTTAACAATATCTGGGGTTTAACGTCCCAAAACCACGATATGATTATGAGAGACGCCGTAGTGGAGGGCTCCGGAAATTTCGACCACCTGGGGTTCTTTAACGTGCACCTAAATCTAAGTACACGGGCCTCAAACATTTTCGCCTCCATCGAAAATGCAGCCGCCGCGGCCGGGATTCGATCCCGCGACCTTCGGGTCAGCAGTCGAGCGCCATAACAACTAGACCACTGTGGCAGGGCTTTCCTATTCGTTGCCAACAGTGCACAGAAATGGCAAAAGTAGTCGCACCTCTAAATTCAGTTTCTGCTTGGAATCTCCAAATTCAGTAGATTTGTATGACAGAGTAAACACAGCCTCGAAAATTGGTGTCAATACCCAAGAACAACATGCCACTGGTGGGGACCTTTATCTCATAACTACAGCACTTTAATTAAAAACTACAAATAACACCCCCTGGTCTTTCCTTCGCTTCATTTTTTATCGTCAGAATACACACATTAATAAGATAGTCACTTAGTTCAGCATCTAGTGCACCCAATAATAATTGCTGGAGTTTTACATCCCAAAACCACGATATGATTATGAGAGACGCCGTAGTGGAGGGCTCCGGAAATTTCGACCACCTAGGGTTCTTTAACGTGCACCTAAATCTAAGTACACGGGCCTCAAACATTTTCGCCTCCATCGAAAATGCAGCCGCCGCGGCCGGGATTCGATCCCGCGACCTTCGGGTCAGCAGTCGAGCGCCATAACAACTAGACCACTGTGGCAGGGCTTTCCTATTCGTTGCCAACAGTGCACAGAAATGGCAAAAGTAGTCGCACCTCTAAATTCAGTTTCTGCTTGGAATCTCCAAATTCAGTAGATTTGTATGACAGAGTAAACACAGCCTCGAAAATTGGTGTCAATACCCAAGAACAACATGCCACTGGTGGGGACCTTTATCTCATAACTACAGCACTTTAATTAAAAACTACAAATAACACCCCCTGGTCTTTCCTTCGCTTCATTTTTTATCGTCAGAATACACACATTAATAAGATAGTCACTTAGTTCAGCATCTAGTGCACCCAATAATAATTGCTGGAGTTTTACATCCCAAAACCACGATATGATTATGAGGCACGCCATAGTGGAGGGCTCTGGAAATTTCAACTACCACCCGAGGTTCTTTAACGTGTACCTTCTAGCATTTTCACCTCCACTGAAACTGCAAATGCTGAGGCTGGGATCAAACCCGCGTCCTTCGGGTCAGCAGTCGAGCACCGTAACCACTGTACCACCCGTCTTGCCTCGTGCGTCCAATTTGATTATTTCAGTTGCATTTAAAAGGAAACAGATATAATGTACCAAATGAAAGACCGATATTTTCAATCTACCAATTCTCTTTGTCGAAAAAAAAAGAAAGAAAATTTCGAAAATCACGAGAGAACTAGAAAGGAAGCTTCAAGAACGAAGTGTTTAGCTGCGCAGCTTGTTAAGTCGTTCATGTAGCTAAACACAACAACCAACAGTCCGAATAAAGAAAAAAAAAAACAAGATAACGTCCGCCACGGTGGTAGGGTGGTTACGGTGCTCTGCTGATGACCCACCGGTTGCGGGTTCGACCCCGGCCGCAGCGGTCGCATTTCGATGGGCGCGAGACTGCTAGGGGCACGTGTTCGGTGTGATGTCAGTGCACATTAAAGAACACCAGTCGGTCGAAATTCCGGAGCCCTCCACCATGGCATGCCTCGTAATCATATCGCAGTTTTGGCAAGTAAAACCCCAGATATTGATTATGTAATAAGATAAGCTCCCGTTAATAACAAAGGTTAAATGAAATCTAGGTCATGTCAGCGACAGAGTGCTTGTTCCGTTTCGAAATCTTTCTCTCTATTTTTCGATTTCATTATCGTAATTTGCACGTTATAGATTCTAGACTTGAACAACACAAGCAGCACAGCCTTCCCGGAATGTTTTTTTTTTCTTTTTCTTTCGAGAAGACTCGGAAACGAATTAAACAAATTAAAAGCGGTGTTCACGACTGAAGTGAGTCGAATGAAACAAAGCGAACCGAAAACGAACATATTACATCACAGATATGCCGACATGAATAAGCCGACACAAAATGCCGTTCGGCGAATTCAGTGTTTCGAAACGGTGCGTCATCATCCTTCCGTTGCCGGCACTGCTGGAGACTCTCTTATAAAATCAATGCTGACACCGGGAAAAAAAAAGAAAAAATAATGACGGCCGTGGTGCCGAAATTAAAAGGCACAACAGTACCACCACGCACCTTGGAAACAAAGCAACAAAACAAAATTTCAAATTCCGCATAAGGCATGGCGCTGGCGAAAAAAAAATGTAAATTTCCGCACGCTGCTTCTTGATCAACAGTTCCGACAAAAACGCAGCCTTCCGTGTATTTTTATTTTTTTTTTGAAAACAAAAAAGGTGGCTCTCAATAAAATTAGGACACAACCACCAGTAAACTGATGACATAAACCGAACACAACAAATGGTGTTGATTTCAAGTAAACGAGGAAAGAAAAATTTGTTCGCAAAACCGGGCGCAAAAAAAATTGAAAGAAACTGAAAGCTGGCTTCACTGCCTAGTACGTGCGCACCGCAACGGAGCTAGCTTTACAGACGAATGCTGGTTATCAAAAGGTCAGGTTTAAGGAGAAAAAAAAAAACGACAAAAACGGCGTTTACGGACGATGGAGGATTAAGTCGATGAGACAGGGACTTGATTTAACAACGATTTGCGATTTTGAGTGGTGATATCTTGGACAAATCAATATTTGCGTGTACAAAAAGTAATGTACGTTGCATTGCAAGAACGCTTCCAGGAACACAATTCTACAATTCCAACTAGCGCTCGGTAGTACCTGTACAGAATGGTACTTATAACCATTTCCAGTATTCCGTAACGATCTTTCGATAACGAAAGACCTTAAGAACACAACGTTACTTCGAAGAAATATTCCATGATGATCGCGTGCCTACGGTAAGAGCTACAGATTTGTGGAAAGCCCTTATCTATAAGCCTGAAAACGCGCGCTCGAAATGCAACGTAACGACGCCAAAATAAACATGTTTCAACAAGTTATATTGGTAATACCGACGTGCCCGCGGAGGTATCAGCTGTTACTCCTCAGAAAAATTAATGTACGTTGTTATCAGACAATAATAATTGCTGGGGTTTATAACGTCCCAAAACCACGATTATCATTATGAGGAGCACCGTAGTGGAGGGCTCCGGAAACTTCGACCACCTGCAGTTATTTAACGTGCACCTAAATCTAAGTACACGGGCCTCAATCGCATCCATAGAAAACGCGGCAAGGATTCGATCCCGCGACCTTATTCATGTCAGCAGTCGAGCACCGTAACTTACTAGACCACCGTGGCGGGTTTAAAGCACGTTATCAGTCAGCTATCCTGGACTATAATCGAGCAGTTGATAGCGACCTAGATTCTTGACTTCCATGTTTTGCTTTCCTTCTAGATTGATTACCGAATCGGAGCGCCGTGCAAATTCTCAACGCCGAGTCAAAAGAATTTAACGAAGAAACTAAAACCAGTAGAACAAAAACGCTAAGTGCGCCGTTCCTAAATTTAAACCGCGGACCTTCGCAACAACCTCTTTCAAAACAGCAAGGGCGATTTAGAGAGCGAATAAACAGCCCACGGTCCCAGCGCGCAGTCTAAGCTTCGACCCGTAGCCTTAAGCACAACAAACAAAGCCGATTCTATCGTTGTTTCTTTCATCTATCGTCGTGGAGGGGTAAGCAACAACGATCACAATCTCGCCCCAGCCCTTTCCCTTTGCCAACAGCGCCGAATGATGTAAATAAACGAAAAAACGGGGTCGAAAATATCGCTCCCGAGAAAGAATCGACAAACCACCTAGGCCTAAAAGAATGTAGCCACCTCGCTTGCCTTTACAACGCGCAGCGCACCTTGGTAACACCTTTACCGATTAGAAAAAACGACAACACATGACGCGACTGCCACATCGAAGGTGTGAAGAGCTTAGGTAGTTATGTGTTTCGTGCAGTCGGTGTTTTTTCTTTTCTTTTTTTTCTTCCGCTGGGGTGAACAGGAGGGCTTCGGTATCACAGAAAACACTCCGCGCGCAGCGGATATCGAGTTCTTTTTCTGCGGCCGCAAAATGCATCGTTCTGAGGTAGTAAACCTCACGAAATAAGGTAAAGTTTCCGAGAGGCGATCGGCGAAACGTTAGCGGCAAGCATTCCAGCCACGATTTATCGAAAAACACAAAACAAACAAGCGTAAAAAAATAGCAAATCATGCGTCGTTCGGAGCCAGCGTCAGGTGTTTTTTCTGCGTTGCATGCTGACCGATACGTGCAACGTGAAACGTTACGATTTCTCGGACCGTATAGCTTTTCTCCTACGCGCGTAGGCTAGGAAAGTGGAGCGTCTCTGAGAAGCAAAAGAGAAAAAAAAAAGAAATCAGGGCAATCTAAACGTCGCCGCGAAAGAAATAACCGTAAAAACTGCGGGACGGCGGAATACATAATCAACACGGTTGACCCTACGGGGCTGGCTTCGCCCGCAAACAGCTCAGCAAAGCCACGCCTCTTCAAGGAAAGAAACACTTAGTTGCGCTTCACCGTAGCTTCGATGGTTCCTTTCCTAAACCATCGACGATTATTAGCCCAGTCGAAAGGGCAGGGAGGAGGAAGTGGGGGTGGTGAAACGACACGCGAATTTCACGGATCTAGAAAACGGGAAGTAAAAAATAAGGAGGAAGAGGGGCTTGCTACTTACCACGTTAGGCTTACGGTCCACGGGTCAGCTCTGGCGCGCGACATTGCTCGTCGCGAAGCCTCCCAGCTACGTCGTTTTTCGCGTAACTCCTCTCGGCTTTCAGGGCGCCAGTGTTTTCCAAAATGTCACCGATTCCACATGCACACACACACACGCACACACACACACAAGTGCGGCACAGGAAACCGCGGTCAGGGGGTTTTTTGCGCCCTTATCCGTACCACCGTCCATGCAGCATCGCGGCCACTTTTTTTAGAGGCGACGCGCTGGTGAGTTCTTCGTCTTCAACGACGATTCGGGGTGGCCTAGCATCCCGCAACGTCGCTCTTCGCTCGACGATACACGGTGCAACCGAAATTGGTCTCTAGGCCGCACGGCAGCCATGATTTTCCTTGACGTTTTCGGATTGAAAGGCAAACGCCGCGCCCTCTAACCGGTTACCGCTGACACTACGCGGAAACCGGAAAATTGACGTACCCCTCAAGCGCGCGTATTACGTGTCTTCGGCTGTTGCGAACAGCAAAAAAAGTTCCGCTCTAATCCAGCGCTAATTGTGCGGTTGACGTAACGCTAACGTAGTTCTTGTGGGTCTTGGTGTAATTCGAAATTCCGCGTCGTTCTTGTGCATAGGCCCTGGTGTAGTTCTAAATCTCGCGTTATAAATCATGCGCTAATGTCGTCCTTGTGTAGGTCGGGGTGTAGTTATAAATCCTGCGCTTAATGCATGCTCCCGTGAAGCCTGAGGAAGCGCGTAACACGGTTAACTCAGCGTACAGTGTTAACTCAGCGATTCCCTTGGCATTCGCGCGCTTGCCGAGGTGGTGGCGCCCTCTCTTGCACGGCGCGGGTATCAGCCAGATGTTTCGGAAATGTTTCTCGCGATTTTAGGCCAACTATTGCGACTAATTCTGGGTTATTTCTGTAATTTATAATATTTTAGACTTTGTTAGTTTATTTAATTTTGCACTGGTTTTGATATCTGTTAGCCTTGTCATAGAACATCTATATAACAATTGTCTTACGACTGTGTTTACTACTGCGTGACCACGCGGCCTGAGACAGTGGATAGACGACAAGCCGCGGGCCCCTTATGTGCAACGCACTTATAAAAACTAAAACTTTCCCTACATCCACAAAATGAAGCAATAAAACACTAACTTTTCGCGGCAACCGATAGTCAGCGTCGGCCGGTATAAGGTAAAAACCGGGCCCCGGCGTATGAGAGTTCGCTGCGCCACAGGTTCATTTTTCTACGCGATTTCACCGGGAAGTGATCAATCACAGCGAAAACGGTTCAATTATTTATTCCGTTGCGTTTTGCGCTGCCTGACAGATTCTTCTGTGGTGGCATATGCAGCTACATGTATTGTTTTTAATTTCCGTCGATCACGCTTCCTGGAACACGGGCTGATCGAAACAACGGTTCCAAGAACAGCAAGCAAGCTAGCTGATCGGCGTACGCGCACCTTTGAAAGGATCTGGTCTGCCGTTGGTTTCGCGTCAGACGTGTAATGAAATGTTGTCTCGAGGAAATGGTAATCAAGAGCAAAGGCTTCGAAAAAAAATGGCGAATTTCAGATTGACGAGGGTGGCTGCGTGCTGGGCTTGTTGGAATGTCAGAAACTTATGTGATATGGCGTGTGTTTGTGCTGGAAATTTGGTCACGTCGTCCAATGAACTCAAGGGCCCCACAACTGCGAACGCACGTAATAAAGACATACCTTAGGAAGCATATCGAATTATCGCGAAATAAAGAAGGTGAATTTTTTAGATGGGATCGTTTCTTTGTAAGACACAACCATATTAAATGAAACCTATTGGAAGCATAGGGGTCAGCTAACGTTTTATTTAAACTGTATAGTGTAGTAATTATGACGTAATTTGAAATTAACTAAAGAGGGACGAAAGACCACCCTTTCCGTCATTGAGATCCGAATTACCCAACCTTCGAATTAAAGACGCACTCAAAAACACGCAGACTTTGTAGAAACACGGAATACGTGTTTATATCGTGGTCCCTCAGGTGTAACATACATTATCTCCCGCGAGGTACGCTTGAACAAATCACCAAACTGTTGATTAAATTTTGTAAGAGATATCAATAATTGTTGGGTTCGTACGTATACATCCCAAAACAACATGATTATGAGGGACGCCGTAGTGGGCTCCGGAAAATTTTAACCACCTTGGTGCTCTTTAACGTGCACCTAAATGTGAGTACACGGCCCCCTAGCATTTCGATATCATTGAAATGGGGCCACCGCAGCCGGGATTCGATCCCGCAACCTTCAGGTAGTTTACTGTACTTCGGGTCAAAAAGATATCACCTGATGCTTAGCAAAACTGAAACCGAAACTAGTGTTCTTGACCACTTATACAACGTTGGTAAAACGTAACGAATTTTACATCTTTGAGAGAAGAATTAGTGTTGAATAACTACGCTGACGCGTGATATTATGTTACTGCTGCCACATTGTTGCCCGCTATTGCGAAACGCAACACAAACAGCGAAGCGTCCGCGGCGTGAAACTAACGACATCGCATCGTTGTCGACATCAGCGTGAATCGCGAAAAAATTTTGTTTGTTATTTTGCGGCGAGTGTGTGTGTGAGACAAAATGGCCGGCCCACCAGCGCTGGACGACAAGTCCCTCTGGCAGGACGAGAATGACACCCTGGGCGAAGAAGTCCTGCGCATGTCCGCGGACGAAATTATCAGTCGCACGCGACTTCTGGACAACGAGGTGAAAATCATGCGGAGCGAGGTGATGCGCATATCCCACGAGCTCCAAGCCCAGAAAGAGAAAATCAAGGAGAACACCGAGAAGATCAAAGTTAACAAGACCCTACCTTACCTCGTTTCGAACGTCATCGAGCTCCTGGACGTCGACCCTCAAGAACTGGGCGAAGAGGACGGCGCCAACGTGGACCTCGACTCCCTGCGCAAGGGCAAGTGCGCCGTCATCAAGACCTCCACGCGTCAGACATACTTTCTGCCAGTCATCGGGCTCGTGGACGCCGAGAAACTCCGCCCGGGAGACCTGGTCGGAGTCAACAAGGACTCGTACCTCATCCTGGAGACGTTGCCCCAGGAGTACGACTCCCGCGTCAAGGCGATGGAAGTTGACGAGCGTCCCACCGAGCAGTACAGCGACATCGGAGGCCTCGACAAGCAAATCCAGGAGTTAGTAGAGGCGGTCGTACTGCCGATGACCCACAAGGAGAAGTTCGTCAACCTGGGCATAAGCCCTCCCAAGGGTGTCCTCCTCTACGGTCCTCCGGGGACGGGAAAGACCCTAATGGCCAGGGCCTGCGCGGCGCAGACCAAGTCTACCTTCCTGAAGCTAGCGGGCCCTCAGTTGGTCCAGATGTTCATCGGAGACGGAGCCAAACTGGTCAGGGACGCCTTCGCGTTGGCCAAGGAGAAAGCGCCCGCTATCATCTTCATCGACGAGTTGGACGCCATCGGCACCAAGCGTTTCGACTCCGAAAAGGCTGGAGACCGGGAGGTTCAACGTACCATGCTGGAACTCCTCAACCAGCTCGACGGTTTCAGTTCCAGCGCTGACATCAAAGTCATCGCTGCCACCAATCGGGTCGACATCTTGGACCCCGCGTTGCTCAGGTCCGGTCGACTGGACCGGAAGATCGAGTTCCCGCACCCCAACGAAGAGGCCAGGGCGCGCATCATGCAGATCCACTCTCGAAAGATGAACTTCGACAAGGACGTCAACTTCGAGGAGCTTGCAAGGTGCACGGACGACTTCAACGGGGCGCAGTGCAAGGCGGTGTGCGTAGAAGCCGGCATGATAGCCCTGCGACGTGCCGGCGAAAAAGTCACGCACGAAGACTACATGGACGCCATCATGGAAGTGCAGGCCAAGAAGAAGGCAAATCTCAACTACTACGCGTAGGCCGGGAGGTCACACAAGATGGTTTCTGTCTTTCCTCTTTTTTTTTTTTTCGTCTGTGCTTCATTAAAACCAGTCCTTTCATTCTACGGCTCCTTCCTGCTTCCAGTTTGTGTTGTAGTTTGGTGTTTTGGTACGTCAATACACGAAGTCTTCAGTCTCATTAAGGTTACGTATCTGCTACGTTGCTACGTGCATCTTGGTTCAGGGTGTTTGCGGTGCAACACATTCCTTGGAAACATTGCAGGACCATGGTTGTCCTTGTGTCACTAGTGCATGAATTCCACATTTTTGTTTTAAGTTCTGTGTGTACATGAAACAGAGCCATGTCACCCTTTCGTAAGTTCGCGAATGTCACCTGCATCGTACGTGGAATTCCTTTGGCAGCTCTATACAGCCAGCCACAACGTGCTTCAGAAATTTACACTTCATTTACATGAATTAACTTGCATTTCATTGTGTTCATTAATGGAACACGTGGCTTCATCAACCTTGAGTGGGGTTCGATACACATGCACTTGGAAATACCAGCGATGCATGAACTTATGATAAATCATCGGACAGGGGAGTGTTTCTGGGGGCAATGTTTCAACGAGTGGACTTGTCTTCACCAGTTGCAGACCTGACAAAGACAAGTCCACTTGTTAGAATGTTGGTTCCAGCGACAGCCGCTGTTCAATCGTTTTTTATATCTCTTCATATCTTCCTCTGAACTTTTGCCTTGTTCGGATCAACACACGGACTGCAACACATGAATTCCGTATGTTTGAATGAGTTACCAACACATCTTCAATTTATTCGGGTGTTCTGCGTTGTTTGCAAGTAAAACCTGCCATCAAATCAACCTTTGGAGCCCCCCCCTTTATTTAAATACACGCTTAGGGATTTTCAACTTCTGCACTGTCAACTGTAATGTGCGTATGCCAACGTTTAAATGGAACTTCAACATCTCAGTTTAGAAAATCCCATGCAGTTATGATATAATTACAAAGTATACAATGTGAGGGAAATTCTTCAGGGCGACATGAATGTTATTAAACACATTTCAGCATGGTTTATATTCTTGGCACATCAGAGTTGATTGACAAACACGCCCACAAGCAAGAATTGTTCATAGCCTGGTATGTTCAAATAGCTAAGGTTAATCTCATTTATATTCTGATAGGCACTGCTCACGCTTAAACGAAAAGAAAAAAATGTAGCACTAGTGTCGTTCTTGTGTGGGCCCTGGTGTAGTTCTAAATCCTGCGCTTAATGCAGATACAGTACCGTGAAACCTGAGGTAGTGAGTAGCAAGGGCGACCCAGCGATTCCCTTGGCAATCGCGCGCCTGCCGAGATGGTGGCGCCCTCTGTTGCGCGGCGCGAGTCTCAGGCGCATGTTTCAGAAGCGTTTTTAGCGATTTTAGGTAAGTTATTGCGATGAATTCTTGGTTATTTCTGTAGTTTATATTATTTCAGACTTTGCCAGTTTATTATGCACTGGTTTTGAGCATTTCCATGTACTTGTCACGTGGTTAAATAAACTCAATCTCATTGTTAGCCTGGTTTGCGTGACCATGCGACATGAGACGGTGCCCCTGAAGTGATCCACACTTAAAATATCGAACAATTAATCTTAATACGATTCATGATAAGATTTACGCACCTTAAATATTTCAATAGCCACGACGCCCTGCAAAGTAAGCTACACCGCACAGCTTCAAATCAGACGTCGGTATAATTTCCGCGCCAATTTTCACGTCGATGATTACCGCGACTTCGTTGCCGCGGTTTCCGAAGACTTGTTGCTGCTTGAAATGGCGTGGCCGTCGCGGCAGTACCCGGATTGAGTGACACGCAACTTGTAGATGTCCTCTGGCGCCTAACTCTTCTGCGATACCTGTGAATGCTCGCCCGAGACGATCCAAGATGAGCTCCTCGGACGCCTTCAAAATCCTCGTAGCCACCGATTTGCATCTCGGCTACGAAGCGAAGGACGCCGAAAGAAGTAAGCGCGCGAATGCCTGTCATCGTTAGCGACTCGTTGTAAACAATCGCGCGGCAGCTTTTCTATGCGCGGCATTATTCCTTCTTAAAGCCGCGATCGTTGAGTAAAGAGTGCTGTCTTTAAGCAACGATATGTGTTTGCGTGTTTGATTGCTACGCATGTTGTTTCGTGTCAGCTAATACGATAGCGTAACTGTACGTCTTTCGGCTTCTTAGATGCTTTCGTTGTTTTGTGCACGTTATGAAACGTGCCATAACTTGCGCTCTGCAACTGGCATTCGTTCGTATTGACGTTGACGTTGTTTATAAAGATGTGTTGAGTGAGTTTATGGGTAGCGGTGAAATCGCGGTGCGCGATTCTAAACCATCGCGCTGCCACCGCGCATTTCAACGCACTTTCTTTCAAAAATTTTTGCAGAGCACGACTCGATCAGGACGTTCGAGGAGATACTGCAGATCGCGACTCAGCAGAATGTCGACTTCATACTGCTCGGCGGTGACATGTTCCACGACAACAAGCCGCCGCGTTGGGTTGAACACGAGACGTTACGGTACGTACGGTGCGCGTGACTTGTAGGAGAACTCGCAAAGCAGAGAGGGAGGGGAGGCTGTAATCCGCCTCATTGTCCAGAGTCTCACTAGCCGAGAAGGTAGGGTTATTTTGACGTGCAGAAGAGTAGCCTACGACGATTGTTTCTATAATCAGGCTATAATCTGACGTCCCGCGGATGGGAGCGACTAAAAAGCCACCAAAACATGGCCGCGTTGCCAGACCACTTTTTGGTGCTGTCCCTAGGAAATTCCAAGCGAGATGTATACCTAGCCTATAGGCCCGTGGCTCTACGTGCGTGTGAGACGTTGCTATGCAATCATGTGAGTTAACCATGGAAATGCAGGTGGATTGATTTAATGGACGCACGAATAAAGGTGCATACTTGCTGCTTTCTTTGGGAAGGGTCACTTTTTGACTAAGGGGCAGCAGTTCGCAAGGAGGGGGAATCAGTTTTGTTTCAGCTCAATGAGATCAATTATGCACTCTGCGAGTGCAGGCGTAGCCGCACAGTGCATTAGGTTTTATTCTTGTGTTAACGTTGCTGGCGTATCAAGCGCATTAGTTTACGAAGCTGATTCTTTTTGGACGACGAAGTTTGAGACATGATCGGAACCGCTAGCACGCTATATATTCATATGAGCTGCTGTTTGGGCCTTGTTTTGTAGTTCCAGAAAAGCTAGCTTTTCCCAAAAGGTACCTTGGAAAAACGTTTAGCTCTAATATTCTGTGATAGTCACCGAATGATCAATATTATCGCTTGTTTTAAACAAATGGTTGTGGCGATCGAGCCACCACGCGAACGAGCGTCACGCCGAAGCTGGCCTCCCTACTTGGAGCACAGCATGTGTGTACTAGGAGGCGCAGCGATGCAGATTGCTTATTTCCTCATCAGATCAGTGGAGTTCCCGGTATACATGTCTCCCATCGCATGCGTGCGGTATCAAGCAGATATATAAAACACCATTGTGAATAATTTTTTCTGTTGTATCTTTATGAAATATTCTTTTTCATTGCTGTGCTTTTGACATATCCTATCATCAGTGAAAAGGAGTAGCCGGTGCTATACAGAAGCACCAACATCTCCTAAATATTATATAATAAAAAAAGGATTTGTTTACGCCCGGAAAATCAATGCTCCACCACATAATGCTTCGCTGAACCGACCAATATGTTACGAATGCACACTGTCGGCTAAGTGTATATACAGTAAAACTCGCATACATCGGAATCAAAGGGCATATCGCTAAATAGTTCGATATACCCGTAGTTAAAAATGCATAAAATGCCTGTCTGAAGCTTAAATATTCATTCTAGAAGGATACGTTGATGGGCGTCTCGGACTGTCCCTCGAGACAATTGTTCGTTGCTGTGAAGCCGTTAAAGTTTTCCTATTACTTATTTTTCATCAACCTGGTCGTGTGAAACGTGTACGTATATCGGACCAGAGAACACTTTGCGCCACATGAAGCAACCTGGTGATACTCTTACCGGCAACTAATTGCAGCCACAGGTAGCAAGCTTCACAGCGTGGCACTTAGTTTTCGTCGCATTACACCCCTGTGTAGCGGCAAAACTTGCAAAGCAATTCCTTCATTGTGGAGCGCGAAGAAATCTGTGCTGCGCACGCCACCCATATTTTGACTCGTACCCTGCTTTTTTACGCCACGCATGCACTGCCCCTTGGATTCAATGCACTATATATTTACATTATATATATCTGTTACAAGATGACAGATTCACTATAGTCAGCTTTATGGCATTGCAGCTGTGTTATGCCACAAAGCATGTACTGTGCATTACGGTATCGACGATTCGCTGTGCAGCGAAGCCCACCAGCAGGGGAAATCGTAACTGCCACATACGTTGCCTGATGCTTTGTCTTCTTTAATTATAAAACAGGCGCCCACGCAGTCTCCAGTCACCGTCATCATCATCATCATCATCAGCCTGTCTACGCCCACTGCAGGGCAAAGGCCTCTCCCATGTTCCGCCAATCAACCCGGTCCTGTGCTTTCTGTTGCCACGTTATACCTGCAAACTTCTTAATCTCATCTACCCACCTGATTTTCTGTCTTCCCCTCACGCGTTTGCCCTCTCTTGGAATCCAGTCAGTTACCCTTAATGACCACCGGTTATCCTGCCGACGTGCTACGTGGCCGGCCCACATCCATTTCTTCTTCTTAATTTCAACTATGATATCCTTAACCCCCGTTTGTTCCCTGACCCACTCTGCTCTCTTCCTGTCTCTTAAGGTTACACCTATCATTTTCCTTTCCATCGCTCGCTGCGTCGTCCTCAATTTAAGTTGAACCCTCTTTGTAAGTCTCCAGGTTTCTGCTCCGTAGGTAAGTACCGGTAAGATGCAGCTGTTATATACCTTCCTCTTGAGAGATAGTGGTAGACTACTATTCATGATTTGATAATGCTTGCCAAATGAGCCCCATCCCATCCTTATTCTTCTAGTTATTTCACTCTCATGGTTCGGCTCCGCGGTTACTACCTGTCCTAAGTAGACGTACTCCTTTACAACTTCCAGCGTCTCGCCACCTATCGCGAAGCGCTGTTCTCTGCCAAGATTGTTCCACATTACTTTAGTTTTATGCATATTAATTTTCAGACCTATTCTTCTACTTTCCGTATCCAGTTCAGTAATCATGAGCTGTAATTCGTCTCCCGCGTTACTCATCAATGCAATGTCATCAGCGAATCGCAGGTTACTGAGATACTCTCCATTAACTCTTATCCCTAATTCTTCCCAATCTAGGGCCCTGAAAACCTCCTGTAAACACGCGGTGAATAGCATTGGAGAGATCGTGTCTCCCTGTCGTACGCCCTTCTTTATTGGGATTCTGTCGCTTTCTTTATGAAGGACTATAGTGGCTGTGGATGCGCTGTAGATTTCTTCCATTATGTTTATATAGGCTTCGTCGATGCCCTGATTCCGCAGTGCTTGCATGACTGCTGATGTCTCCACCGAATCAAATGCCTTCTCATAATCTATGAAGGCTATGTATAGGGGTTGGTTGTATTCCGCGCATTTCTCTATCACCTGATTGATAGTATGAATATGGTCTATTGTTGAGAAGCCTGTACGAAATCCTGCCTGGTCCCTTGGTTGATTAAACTCTAATGTCGTATTAATTCTGTTAGCAATTACTTTTGTGAATAGCTTGTAGACAACGGACAGTAAGCTGATGGGCCTGTAATTTTTCAGGTCCTTGACGTCCCCTTTCTTATGGATCAAGATGATGTTGGCATTCTTCCAAGATTCTGGTATCCTCCCTGTCGAGAGACACTTCGTATACAGGGTGGCCAGTTTCTCTAACATAATCTCTCCACCGTCTTTCAACAGGTCTGATGTTACCTGATCCTCACCAGCGGCTTTGCCTCTTTGCATTCCCTTTAGGGCTTTCTTTACTTCTCCTGTTAATACTGGTGGGATGTCAGATTCCTCTGGGATATTACTGCTTCTTACGTTATCATCCTGACTGTCTCGGCTGCTGTACAGATCTCTGTAGAACTCTTCCGCTACCTCAACTATTCTATCCATATTGGTTGTGACCTTGCCATCCTTGTCCCTTAATGCATACATCTGATTTTTGCCTATGCACAGTTTTGTCTTCGTAGCTTTGAGGCTTCTTCCGTTCTTTAGAGCATGCTCAATTCTCTCCATATTATACTTTCTTATGTCGGCTACTTTACGCCTATTGATCAACTTCGAAAGCTCCGCCAGCTCTATTTTGTCTGTTGCATTTGAGGCTTTCATGGCTTGACGTTTCTTAATGAGGTTTTTCGTCTCTTGGGATAGCTTACCAGTGTCCTGTCTAACGACTGTACCCCCGACTTCCACTGCACACTCCTTAATGATACTAGTCAGATTATCATTCATTGCGTCAACGCTAAGGTCGGTTTCCTCGGTTAAAGCCGCGTACCTATTCTGAAGTGAAGCTCTGAATTCCTGTACTTTCCCTCGCAGAGCTAGTTCATTAATCGGCTTCTTGCGTATCAGTTTCTGCCGTTCCTTCCTCACGTCTAGTTGAATTCTAGATCTTACCATTCTATGGTCACTGCATCGGATCTTGTTAACTACTTCCACATCCTGTATAATGCCCGGGTGGTCGCACATTATGAAGTCTATTTCATTTTTAGTTTCGCCATTAGGACTCCTCCACGTCCACTTACGAGTAGTCCGTTTTCTGTAGAAGGTATTCAAGATCCGTAAATTATTGCGTTCTGCGAACTCTACTACTAACTCCCCTCTGGCATTTCTGGAGCCGATGCCATATTCCCCAACTGCATGATCTCCAGTCTGCTTCTTGCCTACTTTTGCATTAAAGTCGCCCATCAGTACAGTATACTGTGTCTTTACCTTACTCAGTGCTGATTCTACGTCTTCGTAGAAGCGTTCAACCAGTTGATCATCGTGGCTGGATGTTGGCGCGTAGGCCTGTATCACCTTCATCCTGTACCTCTTATTAAACTTAATCACGATACATAACACCCTCTCATTAATGCTATAGTATTCCTCTATATTGCCAGCTATATTTTTATGAATAAGGAACCCCACTCCTAGTTCTCTTCTGTCAGCTAAGCCACGATAGCATAGGACGTGTCCGTTCTTCAGCACTGTATAAGCCTCCTGTGGCCTCCTAACCTCACTGAGCCCTATTACATCCCATTTAACACCCTCTAATTCCTCGAATAGTACAGCTAGACTCGCCTCACTAGATAAAGTTCTAGCGTTATATGTAGCCAAGTTCAGATTCCAATGGCGGCCTGTCCGGACCCAGAGATTCTTAGCACCCTCTGCTGCGTCGCAGGTCTGACCGCCGCCTTGGTCAGTTGCTTCGCAGCCGCTGGGGACTGAGGGCCGAGGGTTAATTGGTGTATTCATGTGGGAGGTAGTGGCCAAGTACTACACCAGGGTGGCCAATCCTGCTCTGGTGAGGGAGTGCATTGCTGGCTGTGGTCGCCAGTGAGGCTGCACCCCAGGCCTTTTTACACAATTCCATCATCACGCGGATTTTTTTTTTTTTAATCCGGTTGGGAATTGTCTGGCACCGGGATTCGAACCACGGACCTCTTGCATGCGAAGCTGATGTTCTACCCACTACGCCATCGCTGCAACTCACCAGTCACCGTACGAGCACCCAAACGTCTAATAAACGCGCAAGTGCACAGCAAAGGTTTCTTCAATTCTTCTATACCTGTACGCAAACGAATTAGCTGCAACCCTCTTCATTAGAGAACAGACCAAGCCAATTCTTGGAATAGTGTCATGGAGAAACTTAATTATGCCAACAGAGATCATTACAAGATACCAATGAATCAGGTGGCCTGAAGCATGATCGCATAGTGCTACGGATGTCTACTTCAAACAGCAGCTGCTACATTTCAGGTTAAATAATAAATGTGCAGATGATGGATTTCTTAGCGCTGCTGATAGTCTTAACAATCTGTATCAATTCAAGCGAACACTCGCGATGTAACGTGAAGCAGGACATACACAGAAATTTTAACGCAACGCACGCTCTCGAGTGCCTCAAGTTTCACCTCACTTGGCGACTTCCCTAGGGAATTTCTGGGTGCACGAAGACGCTAGTTTTGCTCGGTGGCACAGGGTAGCCACTATGAAATGTGCTTACACCGCTAACATTGGGCGATGTTTTGGTGGCTTTTTAGTCTTGTGCCCGCGGATAGCCTGCGTGTACCGAGTGACGATGGGCTATAGCTTAACGTCTTGTGGTATACGCAGCCGGTTTTTCTTGCTGATTGGCTGGGAAGTACACTTCCAAGCTAATCAGCAAGAAACACTGGCTGCGTATCACGAAAGAGAGGAGGCTTGCTCGTTATATATATGGCTAAGCTTTTCACGAGACTTCCATTCAGTAAAACACGGAACACTGCCCGAGCCAAGAAAAGCTTCAGCAAGAGGAAGGCTGCAATGATGGGTTAGCTGGCGTTTGTGTATATCTTCCTTATAGCACACAAAACCACACAAGAAAGCAGAAAGGACACTTTAAGGGACACTGAAGGCAAATAACAATTTATGTTAGAGTGAAAGGTCGGTGCTTGAGGACGTCAACAATGTCATTATTGTACACAGCAGTGCTTCGGCAATCGAGAAATTACAGGGAATCTAGGACACCATTTGCGCCGCCAGAGGGACATTCTGGAAGACAAGCCCGGTGACGTGGTAGGGCCTTGGTGCAATCACTCGCAAGTACTGAAACTATCCATGACAGAAAAATACATTTCAGTGCATTACACGACGGCATGAAATGCAACCAGTGCATTTCGGTATTGAACCATTCAAAAAAAACTTTTGACATTACCCTTGAGAACGGCATGTGTTCCGTTTTCGCCAGGCTGCGCTTCGCTACAGCCCCTTGCTCCAGTGCACCTGCAGCCGGGCATTAGTGCGAGTAAAGGACAGGCATGGCTACGTCAGGAGGCCGTTCTCGGAGGCAAGCACTTTGAATCGTGCTAATGGTACACGTGTCACTGAGGCATGATTTCCTTTCGGACCAAGCATTTCCTTGGCACGAAACAAGCACTGCGAGGTTTCTTGAATGTTATTTCAACAATAAACGTCGACTTATTAGTTGCCCTTAGTGTCCCTTGAAGGCAGCTTGTCTTGTCTCCTCTCTTCGCCCACATTGTTTGGTAAGAAAACAAGGTATTGTGAATTAAATGAGGGGGCTTTTCGTGTAAGTACCTCTGACGAAGACAAGTCTTCTGTTACCTGCTCTCTGCCAGCTGCATTGATTGTTTATCACTTGAGACTGCATTGATTTACGGCGTTGACACTTTTGCAGCGGTGGTTTAAAACAGCAGCGCTTAAAGGGACCGACAACTGCCTAGAACATGAAATGAGATGACTCCACTAATGGAAAGATTGTCTGCCGCATTGACTCAAACCAGCCCTGTTTTTTCGTGAGAGGTAGATTTATATTTTTGTTTCTTAATTGAAAATCACAAAAAATGACCTGTGGCGCCTCTGGCGGCAAAAACATGGAACGATCCAATGAACCCGGCCACGTGACCATTGATTCCTGTACGCAGTCGACGAATTTTTTGTTAGTATTGAAATATTGTTTGTGTCTTTATATTAAAAGGTATTACTCCATAAAAATATACATATAGGCCTGCGTTAGTAGTATGCATTAAAGTGGCGCTGCCTTCGCACGACGTAATGATCCCATGCTCGTCAGCACGTCTTGATCAACTTTTCAGTGTGCTCATGCAACCGTGCACGCAGTTTCCAGGTCGCTAAGATTTTGGAGCGACATAGTTTTGCTACCTACACTGACGCGCGCTGCTACTTGGCATGGCAGCGCATATGCGTAGTGACCTTTTCGATGACTTGACTTGGCTCGTGCATGGAGAGAGTAACCACGCCGGGACAAGCCACCCATGACACAGGCGCAGGCAATCTTGGACGCATGCGCACACAATGCGGTACATATACAGGGAGGGTGTACAATGCCACATCATCTCATCGTAACAGCTTGTTATTTTCAAAAATAGTTGAAAAGCTATAAATAAAGGTGGTTAAACGTAGTTACAGGAACTCCTGTAAAAACAGAACAACGATAGCCTTCACAAATCGCGAGAAGGGCTGGTGGCATCGCTATCAATCGTCAGCGTTGCTGGGGGTAAGGTGTGTCAGTGTTTAGAGCCTTTCAGATCGAAAAATACTGCTGTAAAATAACCACGTGCTTTTGGGATTAACTACTGCAGCTACAAACACTGCGAATGGTGAGCTTTCTTTTGCGCCGTAAAAAATGGTTCGAGTAAAATCAGTTGTCGGTCCCTTTAAAGGGACCGACAACTGCCCAGAACATGAAATGAGATGACTGCACTGATGGAAAGATTGTCCGTCGCATTGACTCAAACCAACCCTGTTTATCTCGTGAGACGCGGATTTATATCTTTATTCTTCATTGAAAGTCGCGAAAAATGACCTTTGGCGCCTCTGGCGGCAAAATCATACACGGTCCGATGAAGCCGGTCACGTGACCATTGATTGGTGTATGCGTTCGATTACTTTTCTGTTAGTACTGAAATATTGTTCATTTCTTTATATTAAAAGATATTACTTCATAAAAATGTACATATAGGCCTGCGTTAGTTGTATGCAACAAAGTGGCGCTGCCTTCGCTTGGCGTAATGATCCCATGCCGCGAAAAGCCATCCATAACACAGGCGCAGGCAACCTTGGTCGCAGGCACACACAACGCTGTAGAAATACCGAGAAGGTGTATAAAGCCACATCATCTCATTGTAACAGCTTGCTATTTTCAAAAATGGCTGGAAAGCTCAAAATAATGGTGGTTATGCATAGCTACGGTAACTCCTGCGAAAGCAGAACAACGACAGCTTTCACAAGGGCTAGCGGCATTGCTAGCAATTCTCAGCGTTGCTGGAGCAAGCCTTCATGCGTGTTTGGAGCCTTTCAGATCGAAAAATACTGCTTATAAAATAACTACGTGCTTTTAGGATAAACCACTGCAGCTACAAACGCTACGAAGGGTAAGCTTCCTGTCGCGCCGTAAAAAACAGGGTCGAGAAAAATCAGTTGTCGGTCCCTTTAAAGAAAACCGATGCATCATGTTTGCAGTGCTGCAACTCTGCAGTAGAAACGGTACGCCAATTTCATAACGCATACTTTTTTGAGGCACTTCTAATGGCTCATTCACATCAGGGGTAGCATCATCCAGTTGGCCATGCAGCAACTGTTCACACAGGGCTGCCTGCCTTTGTCGAAAAAACGCCAGGCCTGCATGGAACATGCAGCACAGTCACAGCGAAAGCTGGAAGAGCAGCCTTTCTAGAACCCCTTGTAAATTTTCTAAGCTCTTGTGGGCTTGGCCTTTCATTTGACACAAAAAAAGACGCCTGAAAATTTTCGTGTCAGTACCCCTTCAAGAAAGTTTTTTTGTTGTTGTCTCAGGTTACTACGTCAGTACTGTCTAGGCGACAAGCCAGTGCAGTTTGAGATCTTGAGTGACCAGGCAGAGAACTTCGGCTTCTGCGCTTTCCCCAATGTCAACTACGAGGACGCCAACCTCAACGTCTCGCTCCCGGTGTTCACCATCCACGGGAACCACGACGACCCGACCGGAAGTGAAAACCTCAGCATCATCGACGTCCTCGCAACATCGGGACTCGTAAACTACTTTGGAAAGGTTGTAGCTTTTTTTTTCTTTTTAATGGCACGAGCACCGAGCCACGTTCTTGTTTCTCTTTCAAACACTTCCGGTCGAGCACATACTTCCGGTTTTACGAATGTTCAGAAAAGGTGCTTTAAGAAATAAAACTGGTGCGGAAATCAATGGTCCTTGTTCAAGTTAAAGGGGCCATGACACCCAATTTTCCATCATAATCTGTGTTATGTGGATTACTCCGTGTGCATTCACAAATACGCTGGCGAAATTTTAGCGCATTTGGTCGAGCACTTAATTTAAAATGGAATATTTTTATAAACAAGTGAGCGGCCCGAGAGTCAGGCAACACTGGTGCCCTCGTGAGCCGTGACGTAACAAGTAGCTAGCTGTGCAAGCGTCTGCATTGCGGCGAACCATGTTGTTCCGTGGTCAGCTGCTCGTGATATCGAGATATTTTAGCTTTCTTCAACTTGGCACTGAAATTGAACGATTTGCAGCATCTTAAACTTTGGTAGAAGATGACGGCTCCGTTCTGTGCTACACGACGTCACACGCGCCATTGCAAAATGGCGGTCGCCGGCGGTGGGCGGGGTTTACAGCCGGCGACTTCTAGGGCTTGTTTTGCACTGAAATATTCGATTACGGCCCACTTTTGAAATCTGTATAGGCATAATAGACCCTCTACTTCTAGTTCTCGCTGAAAACCACAAATCTTTGGGCGACCATGTCATGGCTTCTTTAAGAGTTATATCGGATACATGTGGTGTCGAAGCGTAAGTTTATTTAAGATAAGGGCCAATTAACTGTCAGGATAATTTACGAAAACTAATTGAACGAGTTCATTGAAAGAGCAGGCAGTTTTCTTGTGAGCAGCTTGTTGTGCCACCTGGCGGAGCAGATCTCAATCGCGCACTTCTTTTTACGCGGCCTCCGAGATCCACTTTGAAAATGCGACACAACGCAGTTAACCCAAGGTACTCAAGTACGCCGAAGCACACGAACACTGAGGTGCGAGCGCCACTTACCAGTCTCCCAAGTGAAGGAGTAGGGTCTCCTCCAACTTCTTTCTTTTTTGTCGTGTTTTTGTGCTCCTCAAGGAAAATACGAATTGTCAACTACCCATTTGTCACACAACACTGCGAGGAACTCCATGCATATTTCTGAGAAAGAACGCTTTCTAGTTGAAGAAAAGGTAATCCTTGTTCGAGTCGTGAATGTCGAACCACCTGGTGTCTTTTCGCTGCGTTAGCGGCCGTGTACTTCAAGTTGGTGGCTAAACCGCCATTGCGCTGCAGTCTGCTTGCCTCCTGGGTAGTCTAGGTCAGGGGTTAGTCTAGGACAGCCCACGAACCTTTCTTTAGTGGCCTGCGGCTCACACATTACTGTCCTATATATATTTTTTCTTTTTTTAATAAGTACGCTCATGAGGTACACAGGCGTACTCATCTCAAGCATTTCTTTCGTGAGGCGCCCCAAGCGGCCACCATGTGTTAAAGCATAACCATGGAAGAAAAGCTTTATTTCAGAAGCGACGTCCTGATTTCAGTCATTCAGGAGATAAATATCGGTGTGTTTCTCAAATCCTGACGTGAAATTGTCTTCAGGACCTGTGCATATATAAGATATGGGAAAGGCCTGCTTTCATGTGGCAACATTAGTAAGCGTTTTGATGATTAAACTGCCCCCCCCCCCCTTCCCTCCGCCACTTTTACCTTCTTCACTATCACGGACCTTGTGGAAGGCTAATTTCGTAACTGTGGCCCGCTAGCTCAGGTGGGCTTGAGAACACTGGTGTAGGTAGTGAACTTACTACACCTGAAAGGCATTGGTCCCGGGTTCGAGTCTCGGACAAGGACATATTTTTCTCTCAACTAAGAAGCTTCCTTTATGAGAAATCCATGCAGATTTCCTCGTAGCTCTGTGCTCCAAATGGGCTGACATTTTTTTTATTTCGAGAATTTTACTCCACCTTGCGGGCTTCTTCAGAACTGATTTTCTATTTTCTTTCATTGTTTCACTAAGGAAGAAAAAGCTATTCAAAGATACTTGCATCAAGTTGTCATCAGTGTACTTCACATACTCTCCTTTTCTGAATGAGAGAGCAAGCAATTTCTGCCTCTTTGTGATATAAAATTGTAACTTCCCTGCTCAGTGGAGTGCTCTGATATTTGGCTCACACATAAGAGCCTTAACTGCAGATCGGCATCGCTTTCAGGCTATGTTCAAGAGATGTTGCAGGGCCCTTTTTTGTGTGTTCTTCGAAGTTTGTTGTTGGGGTGGTAGAAGGAGCAGGCAGGCATGCCCCTTTAGGTGGCAGTTGTCAGCCTGTTCCCTCCCTATTTCCTCTGGGTCCTTGTGTTTTCTATGTGTTCAAACCAAATAATAATAATAATAATAATAATAATAATAATAATAATAATAATAATAATAATAATAATAATAATAATAATAATTGGGGTTTCTTGGTTTTAGTTAAAATGCATAGAAATGATCTGTTTTGTCTTTTTGATGCTTTGTCTAGTCTTGGTTGCCCAACATCTGAGGAGTGTTCTTTGTGAGTGTGTCTTCTGTACAAGATTAGCATTACGCCAACTCTGCCATTACTGCACGGCAGGTGACGGACCTGACGAATGTGCGGCTGTCGCCCGTGCTTCTGCGGAAGGGACGGATGCTCCTGGCTCTCTACGGCTTGGGCTGGATACGGGACGAGCGACTGCACCGGCTGTTTCGCGAAAGCAAGGTCAGCATTTAAAACCCTTTGCAGATGAGAGTATAATTGCATGATTGACTATGTAAAATGGTCAATCATGCAATTACAATCAAGATTCATTCGCGTCATATTGTTTCATTGGATTTCCACTGTGGGTGAAGTCACCTTGCAGTCGATGCGAAAGCCAAGACAATCCGTTGCTTGGTACATTTAGTATCACTCTGTGTGATGCGGGATTTGTTTTGCCAGTCTGTTTCGCGTATCAGCATATTTGTCGTTGAGACAGATCAGTTGACGCGCTTTTGGGAGGTGGCTTCGGCCTGCGATGGGTGCTGCGATTTCGTTCGTTAGCTTCACTGACTGAGGTGGTCATCCTCAATTTGGAGCAACCATGGTTAGTCGGATAACTGCAGTTAGGCTTTGCTGTCTAACTGGACGTAACTACGATTTGTGGCAACCGAAGCTCGTCGTAACTGGGGTCAGTGTGCCCATGTAACTTTTGTATAAGAAAACCAGACCAGCAGTCTGCCTACGTCTTTTTTTTTACTGCCCCTGCATATTTAGCACGTTAAATAAAGATGAAATGTATGTCCACAGTCTCACTATTTAAATAGCTTTGGAAGTCTTGCATCTCTTGATTTTTCAAAGTTTCGTAGTAATCAGATGAAATCGATCTGGGACCACTTTGGGCCTAAATTGTAAGCCTATAGCCTTTGGAAGTCTTGTATTTAATGGGCCCATGACATGGCCAATCAACAATTTCTGGTTTTCAGCGAAAAATAGAAGTAGAGCGTCTATTGTGCTTACTCATATATGACAAATAGACCGTAAATGAATATTTTAGTGCAAATTAAACCCCAGAAGTCGCCGTCTTTAAACCCCGCCCGCAGCCTGTGACCGCCATTTTTGCCATGGTGTGTGCGACGTCATGTGCTGCATGGAGCAGAGCCGTCGTCTTCTGCGAAAGTTTCGGGCACTGCAAATCTTTCAGTTTCGATGCGAAGCTGAAGAAAGCTGAAATAGCTTGATTGCATGCGCAGCTGAACACGAAACGAAATCGTTCACCAGAATGCAGACGCTTGCACAGCAAGCGGCTTGTTACGTCACGACTCGCGAGAGCGACATTGTTGCCTAACTCTCAGGCCGCTCGCGTGTTTGCAAGATGTTGAATTATAAATTAAGTGCTTGGCCAAATGCGCTAAAATTTCTCCAGCTTGTTTGTGAATGCACAAGGTTTCTGAATGCACCCACATAACACAGATAATAATTGGAAATTGGGTGTCATGGCCCCTTTAATTTCGACGTGGGGCTGTGTCTTTGCCACGTGTGCGCCGCAGGTGAAGATGCTGCGCCCCCGCGAGTGGACCGACAAGTGGTTCAACCTGCTGGTGCTGCACCAGAACCGGGCCAAGCACGGCCTCACCGACTACATCCCCGAGGACTTCCTCGACGAGTTCCTCGACCTGGTCGTCTGGGGTCACGAGCACGAGTGCCTCATCGACCCGGAGTTTAACGGCAGGTGCGTGAGTGTGTATGTGCCATGGTGGAGTCTGTGTATTGTCGCGTAGTCGTGACATTGATAAAAGCAAAACGCAGCCGGTAAAAACGAAACGCTTTATAGGGTGAAATCGTGCCTAGGAAATGAAAAGTGAAAGCACCACCAATACACGCTGTACACTGAAAGCGGCAATCACAGTCGTCGGCCTTCGGTGAACTGGTCAGCTGTAAGGCGCATCGGCGTTTATACACATGGCACCGAAGATTCTAGTGTTATCGCTGGTGGCCGCGTTAGCTTCAGAATTAATTCTAGTGTCAGCGTTGGAAGCGTAATCTAGTCAGTAGAGTCTAAAATAATTGGGAATGTAACACAAGGCAGTTGTTACACATGTAACGGGTCAATTACATATAAAAGGGGAAAGAAACGCGCGTGGCAGTATGTTAACCCGGGTGACCTTTAAAGCGAAGCTGTCTTAGCCTGCCCTAAGCCGTCGTCGTCGTAGTACTAGTAGTAGGCGTCACACAGGTCACGTGACCAGCGAGGTAGTGATGCAAAATGATGATGCTAAATTATGATTTTGTTCGAAATGATGATGATGCATGTGATCTCACTAACCAATCACATGCACTCGAATGCTTACAGCTTTGCTGTTCGGTGGTTTTCGCGGCGTGGGACAGGCTGAATTTTCGCTTGTTTAGTTTCGTGCAAGGAACAGTTTCACAGCATTTAACAGCTGAACACCGGTAACCAGTTTGGCTGTAAGGAAAATGCAAGGAGGGAATCGGGTTTTTATTACCTTTTCGTAGTAGGATTCTCGCACAATACACAGTGTAGGGGCCTGGGTCAGCAGCCGCCCGGAACCCCTCAGAGACGAGGCCGAGATGTGGTCGGCAGCGACTGACCGTCAACGGCCGCTGAGCGTGAGCCACAAGCGCACCCGTGTCCATCGTTCATTTCTTCTACTATTGGCACGCTCGCCACTGCCACTCCCATACTGCCCCCTCCCCTCCGGTGAAATTAGGGCGGAGGACACGGTCAACGCCACGACCGTGGTGAAATGGTGCACGAACTGTGCCGTGTGTGGTCGCGCTGGTCCGCTGTTGTGTATGCGAACACACACCGGCACAGTTCGTCCATCATTTCACTACGGTCGTGGCATTGTCCTATGCAAGTGGGGGCTCAGTATCCAATTTCATGTCGGCTGTTGTCATGGCAGCCACCTTGCTGCCGCTGTCTGTGCTTGCCTTTTCGTCCTCGTTGTTGATTTCTGGTTCCTCCTTGTGATCAGCGTTGGCATCCTCGGAATCTGCTTGCCAAGCCTTGCCGTCATTGTTTGCCTTGTCGTTGTTGTCCTTGCTGTCAGCTGACCCATCCTCGTTGGCAGCTGCCGTCGAGGCCCCCTCAGCGGAGGCTGGCTCTTCCTCCTCCTTCTGTTCACTGTTTACTTACTGCGCTTGAAGGCAGTAGCCTTCTTGGCACCATGCGCCGCCTCCAGGCTGCTCTCACACTGCCCACCTGCAGACATGTTCTCCCGCTGGGGATGTGTCCTGGCTGGTTCAGCCTTGGCCTTCTTTGTCTCTTGCTCGGTGCGATCTGCCATCTCACTGTCCGGGTTGCTTTCCGACGTGTTTTCGCGAACATGTGCCATTGCGTCCATGGCGCTCTTCAGTTGCCTGACACGAATCACCCCAGTTTCCAATACGATCCTGTTTAGCAGCTTCTCAAGCTCGTCGTCATCCTGGGCTTTCTTTTTATTCATTTTCTTCTTCTTCTCCCTCTTCACAATTTTCTTCTGTTCCTCCTCAACATCACCGTCGGCTGCTCCTTCCCAGTCCACCACGCCGCCTCCTCTCACGTCATTCTCACGTATGGCGTCCTCCCTCGCTCCATCCATTTGAACGACCTTGGTGATCCCGAGACTCATCGGCCTCTGCTCCACCGCCCTGCTGCTCGTCGACGATTTCCTCGTCCACATGAGTATGTTGCTTGCCTCTGACGTTCTCCACGGCCTCCTTGTCACTGGACAGCTCGTCGGCATCCTGTGCTGCCTCGTCGCTCAATCCGGCCATGTCGTCTGTGCCTTTCGTGCTCTCCTCGACGTCAGCCCTGGCACGCTGCTACAGCGCTCGAGGTGGAAAATTCTTTGCGGCAGCATTGTTAAGGCCCATGTTGTCCACGAACGGGATGCCGTGGGATGTGAAGTCATCAGCGAGGTAGCCGTGGAGCCGAGGTAGTCGTGGAGGCACAGGCTGGCTTGAGAGCAATGTCGGCAGGTGGTGGCGGAGCGTAGTGCTGCTTCCAAAAGAGCGTCTCTGCAACTGGCCGAGCGAAGCCTGCAAGTTCCTCGAGGGAAGAAAAGGAACGGGCAAAAGGCATGGCAGAACGTGCGAAACCTTCACATTTTCCGGGGCGCTGGGATCAGCGCGACCAAAGAGCTCCTGCATGGCTCGAACATATTCTCTGAGGCCCCCATGTGTATGTTGTGTTTGGGCGTCCAGCTCGCATTGGATACGGTAGTCGTAGTCTACTGGTAGGCACTCCGCTTGGACGGCCGTGATGAACTGGTCCCAAGACAGGACCGGCGGCCGTAGACGCAGCCACTGTGGTGCTGTACCGTGCAGGGCAACAGGCAGGACCTGCTTGAGCACATTGAGCTCTGAGACGCGAGAAACGGATCTGTAAGTGGAAAGTTTGTTGAGAAAATTGATGACCAATTTCCTCACGTCTTGTTCAGTAACTGTTGGAACGTCCACCGTCATCGTCCTCAGTGCCATGGGCTGGATGTGCTTGTGGCCTCCATGCGTAGGGGCTGTCGTCAAGTGCGCGAGAAGGGCTGCGATCTGGTCCAAAGAAGAGGCTGTCTCGACCAGTGGCGTAAATCCATCAAAACAACAGGGGGGGTCCCGGACTTTGCATGGCAGCCATCTTGATTATTAGAAATGTGCATTTTATTTTACACAAAAATGAAAACTTTACAATAAAACAAAAAGAAAACACACAAATATTCATATATCGCGTTATTGCAATGCTCTTGACGATCTGCACTGCGCGACGAATGAGTCATACAACGTTCTGAACTAGTTTCTACAACACAGTTCCAAACAGCCGATGAGTATTCGATGAATCTACACACTGGATATGAAACAAACGTTAAAGGAACACTGACACCAAAATTGAAACCTCGAGGTGTTTGTATTGTTTGATTGTCTGTATGCGTGCAAGGGTACTTCGGGCCGTTTATAACTGGCGGACGTTAGCTTTCAGTTATCTTAATTTGATTTTGAAGCAAGCGTGAATGCTCATCTGAGTTGACAGCACCTCGCGACATCTTCACTAGTATGACGAAACATTGGTATTAATGAGAACTAACACACAGCAATGCCAAGGAAAGTATAGGGGGTGTTATTTGTAGTAATTAGAATATAAATGTGAAGAAAGTAAAGTGGACGAAAAGATAACTTGCCGCCGGCAGGGACCGAACCTGCGACCTTCGAATAACGCGTCCGATGCTCTACCACTTCGCTACGGCGGCAGTAATCTCCCCGTCCACTTTATAGGGTATATATGTGGATTGAAACTTCAGGAAACTTAGGAGTGTTAGGATTATTGGTCAGCTGCCTGCTCGTATATAGATCACGTGCTACGTGACGCCAAGAAGGCAGAAAAAAGAGTGTTCCACACTTGACCCCAC
This sequence comes from Rhipicephalus sanguineus, assembly GCF_013339695.2. NCBI lineage: Eukaryota > Metazoa > Arthropoda > Arachnida > Ixodida > Ixodidae > Rhipicephalus > Rhipicephalus sanguineus. Next base: position 136,197,435 of record NC_051182.1, on the reverse strand, counting down.
ACTATTCCCCCTCGCCTCGTTCTCTCCGAAAGAGCATATGACAAAGAAAGTTAGAGGTGACCGAAGTCACTTTCATGTCCCTTTCATCAGGTGCATACACAAAATATTTTTACAGATATCAAGAACTCGTTGCGCAGCTTATGTTTGCATAACAAAATTAGAGCCCGGTATACACATAAAGCCTTCTCCTTGCTTTCTCACCGCGGGAGCGGTTGATTGAAGGAGCCATGGGGCGACGCCCTTGGACGGTTCGCTCTGTGTTACATCACTTCCTGCTTGATGTCCGAATAAACAAGAAGAGGGCATCATGCCATCATGGGATGTTTTGTGTCATTATAATATACGGGAGATTCAAGTATGCGCTTTTTAATATTTTTTTTCTTCGCAAATACGCAACTCTGAGCCTTCACATTGCGAGGGTGCATGGTTTCTAAAGCCCTAACCCCCCGTACGCGTTACAACGCGTCAGCTCGTGGCGTGTGGACTCGGCGCCGCGCCCTTTCCCTATGGAGTGAGAGGACGCGCGGCTACACGTAGCTGCGCGACCTCTTTTTCCATAGCAGTCGAGAAGGTGTTGAGAGGAGAGACGAGCTGATGAACGAAGGAATGAGAGAAACGAGCGAGGGCCTTTTTTGTACCATCAAACACGTGTAACTCAGCTATTACAGCAGCGTTTCGAAAAATTCTCACGGCTACGTGTTCGTTGATTGTAAACACTTTTGTTCATGAATAAACAGACTGTCCGAAAGTTAGCCACCAGCCTGGAGATCGTGCGTGGGGATACTTTCGCCTGCTGGCATATTGCAGGAAAGCTGGGAGGTTGAACATTACAAAGTTTCGAGGTTCCTTCGCGTGATTCAAGAACCGCGCTAGGAAAGCCATGTAGATGGTGCGTAGAAGAGTTTTCGGGTAGCTCGTCACTGGACTCAATGCCTTGATAACATGTCACTGCTGTGCGTGCGCTTCTATCAACTCCAAGGCGATGACGATTCATGCTAAAATGACTGGGCGTGCAAGCACGGAAACAAGAAAGAAGTCAAGACACCACAAACTCCGCTTGCGGCTCACTAGTTCGTCTCTCTGTTATTATTCTAAGGTGATGAAAAGTTGGCCGAAGCGTCTAAATCGCTCTTCTGAATGGCATTAATTCCTTCGGTGCGTGATCCTGGAACCGGTGGATGAAACCACCAAACATTCCTTGCTTTTTAGCGAATTGTATGAATTAGGGTAGTCCTAATAATAGCTCCATTGAATCTAGTTGCAACGTAATTCACGAAACCATTGATTTAAAAGTTATCTAGAAGATTTCTGTTAGTTGTTTAACGTAACGTGGTAGTTATCCTCCTGTCTAATGACTGCAAGCCATTTTGGGCTTTCAAGGCGGCATTCAAGTAACTGTCACTTCCCCCTTTTTTTAATCAAAATAAAAATCCTTGTATGTTGCACTAAGGGTACCCGACAAAACAAAATTATAATCAATGATCAATTACATAAAAGGCTCACCTCATCAGTGTTTTTGGTGACATTGTCTTCCGAAGAAGGTCGCTTGGAGTTCGGCAGAAAGAACGAGCTCAGCGAACTCTGCCGCTTGTGCGGCATCTTCCCGGTCCAGTTGAAAGTCACAAGCACATTACGCCAAGAAGGTTGCGCGGCCGGTTGCAGTGCTGGCAGCACTTCTGTGGACGCGTGCAGGCTGAAACTGCCGAACGACTGACAAGTGATGTCGTATTTGTCGAATATTGGGAAGCAGCCCCCACTTCGAAGCAGCTTTAATTGGAAAACCCCGCGGCGAAAAGGAGGAAGAGGGGCAACCCGGGGGACGCATTTTCGGGGTTGCAACCAAGGCGGTTGAAGGCGACGATGAGTACGGGAAGAGCGGAGAACGTCCTTGACATTCGTCGTTTTACGACCCACGCGCCCACCCCGTGAAAGAACACTGAAAGCCACAGGGAGCGTCACCCAACACAGGGAAAGCGTTTTCTCCCTCTGTTCTTCAAGTTTGTTGCACGTGCGGGGTGCAGAGAAAATCTTTTGATTGTGCTTGTGTTTCTGTATTTCTATTTTCCTTTTCATTTTCCCTCTCTACGAGAGCACTGTAAATAATGAACAAACAAAGCAGTCTTCGTGATGCGTTCAAACCAAGCGGACGTGTTGATTCTCTGTCGTCGTCCAACCTACTAAAGAAAGTTTTGCCCCCCTGCTTTTCCGCCACAAGGTGAAACCGGAGGACAGGCGTCTTCGTTTGAACTACAGTGTACTAGAATTGGGCAGTGGGCTCACTGCCGTATCTCTGCGCCGCGCCTCCACGGCCCTCTCCGCGTCGATTGCTTGGGCGCCCGCCAGGGGTCTCGCCGCCAGTTTCTCTTGTAGAGTGCCTCGATGCACCCTATTTGCCCTATTCTCCTGAAGACTTCTCTTGCGGGGTGTGAAGCGCGTCCTCTTGGTCGGGGTTACGCTGGTTACGCTGTAATTCCGGGGGGGTATCAACAAACGCAGGGTTGGAGGCGGGGAGAGGGCCACCACAATGACACAACAAGAGATCACAAAAAAAACAACGGAGGGAGAAGGGGGTTGAGCATTTTATTCTTTTTTAAAGCTTACCCAAGTAGTAGAAGCTACTGTTTCCATTCGTGCATGCCCTGCAGCGCATGTTCCCGCCATTCATTCGCTTGAAGGACCTTTGTCGGCACCACGCGAGCAGCTTTGCTGCACTTATGTATGCTTGTTTTAGGGGCGAAGCTCCTTAAGGCGGCACCCGTTCGTCCCTCGTCGTGCTCGTAGTAGTGAGTAACAAGTCTTACCCTTTGACCTCCAAGGTGGTGCCGGTGGGAGATTTCTCCTGTGCGTTGTTGAACAATAAAAAATTCGCAGCGTGCGCGTTAACTAAAAGCCGAATTCTTCTGTCTCTGTAGAAGTGTAAGTGTTAGCTAAAAGCCGACTTCTTCTGTCTCTCATTCCCATTAGCAGCCATTGTTTACCTCCAAGGTAGTGCCTGGTGAGATTTCTCCTGTGCGTGATTAAACAATAAAATTTTTGTTCAAAACGCCGTTGATTGATGAAATAAACCAACGAAAGACGCCAGATGTTTTGTAAAAACAAAACGAAAGAACGCCAGATGTTTCTAAAGCAAAACGAAAAAGACGCCAGCTGCTTAACGAAAGACTCAAGGTGTTTTCTAAAGCAATGGTTTTCTAAACAATGAAAATTCACAGCGTACATGTAAAATTAAAGTGAGCTGCAAGTCGTCATAACTCATCGAACCTTTAGTATAAACGCGCCCGATCTCACGTCGGTGATGATGTACTGGGCAGAATTCACGGAAGATTCACGGTTTACCGATGAACCTCCGCAGCTTCGCCCACTCATCATCATTCACTCCGTGGATATGCTGTGATTTTTTTTTCTGAAGGAGCGGCATCTGTGTCTATCCGTACATTGCAACTGTCTCAAAGACGGCCCGCCGCTGCATCTGGACGGGAGGGAGGCGCTTTTTACAGTCTCCGGCGGTCGTGCACATAGAGCATGCAGCGTACGTGCAGAGAAATTTCTGGTGCAGCGTTTGACAACAAAAAACAGCTGGACGCAACGAAGCTAAGAGTGACCGCGCAATGTCAAGTGCGATAACAATAAAAGCAAGAAAATACGAGGGCGGTGACAGCAAAACCTTACTCGTGCTTTGGTAAAGCGGTCAGGGTACTTCTAAAAAATGATAAAGAATTCTGGCTGCTTGTTTCGCTCGAAGTCCTAAGCACAGAACTACTGCCAGATGAAACGGGCTGGATAGAGATCGATGTACAAAAAAAAAAAGAGATTTAGGGGGGATGATTGAAGTAGCGGGGGAGGCCCACGGGGATTGGGCTCCTTTGAGATGCTCCAGTTAGATCGACGGTTGTCATCGGCAGTTTATTGTTTTATCACGAGTGACCATGCATGCATTGTTAATCCATATTGTGATATGGCCAGCATTTGCGCATACATAGGCAGGGTTCCGTGTAAATAAAATTAGTTTGTCAGCACGTGACGCTGTCGAGTGTTATTTTGGTGGTGCAATTCTGCGGTGTAATAAAAATGTACGCACGTAATGTATGTTACTTGTTATGTACTCATAATAGCTATGTATAGGTTGTTTTTTTTTTTTTCATTGGACCCTCGCGTACAAATATATATAGCCTACGAGTCCAACCAGTTTTGGTAACCTTGTATGATCTATGTCTGCAAATAAAAAAATTTAAGATTACGGTGCGGATACATTTAATACAAAGCCAAGTGATTCCGCCGATTATTGATTCGCGAAAAAAAAACAGCATTAAGTAGGTTAGTCGCAGAGACCAGCTCATACGAAAGCAAATAAATAAAAAATGAGGCATTGTTTATATCCGGTATAGTGGGGCTCGAAAGGCGGGAGTGAACTCGCTAGGATCGCTACAGTGGCGAAAGGGCATTGAAAATCGTATCGACCAGCAGTACAAAAAAAAAAAAAAAAACTTGAACGCCCCACACGCAGGAGCATTCATATTCATCATAGCCTATTAAAATATCGCCCACCCTCTGTAAATCGGTCACAACGACAGCACTTTATTTCACAACTCACAGAAATTTGCATGAAAAGAAGTTTCGTGTGTTGCGCACCGTAATTCAGACTTTTCTTGCGTGCAAAACAGCAACGCGAACTAGCCGCGCCCTGCAACCCGCCGGAAAGTTTCAGGTGACATAGAGCTACTGCATATGCTACCTCTGACTCTAAGTGACTCTAAGGTGACGCTGCGAACACTTCTAGAACACTGTAGTTTGAACGATCGGGTGGATCGGGCCCAGAAGTTCGCCAAAAACGCGCGCGCAGCCAGGGGCTCCGGAAGTATACATATGGGGGCGACGGAATGAACAGGGGTACTGAAAAATGCGTGCAGTTTCAGTTGGGTGTGAAAAGATGACTCATTTGTGGTGATATTTGCAAGCAAAGGCCGAATATCTTTTACTCAATTTCTCTCGCCCCAGACTCGGTGCTGAAGAAATGTCTTCACGAATCTCGTTGCTCTCAGCGAGTTAGAAGGCGCAATGATACGTCACCACGTGGATAAACGGCCGCTGCATGGCAGCGGCTTTCGTGATTGGTGCTATGGATGTGGTTGCAGACTTTGAACATCGCAGGGAAGATGTCGTAAAAATATTATCGTAAGTTGTTGAATTGTGCTTATTTCTTTCGTTGTATCTGAGAGCTCGAACTCTGGGGCGATTTTGAATGGCACGTGTGAAAATAAACTTCAAGCAAGCCAAGATGGAAGATGTTCGAATGCAAAATCTCAGGGGGGGACCATTGCATAGGGGGTCCCCCCCAGTCTCAACACAGGGGGGGTCAGGACCCCCCTGACCCCCCCGGGATTTACGCCACTGGTCTCGACAAGTTGCGGTCGCTCACCACCGGTATCCGCTGTAGGCCGCTCACCACCGGGTCGCCTCAGTGTCCATGGCTGCAGGGGCGGGGTCCTTCTCGTTGGGCGCTAAATGTGGGGGCTTGGGCCAGCAGCCGCCCAGAACCCCTCAGAGATGAGGCCGAGACACTGAGCAACACGTCTTTATGCTTCAAAGACCCGGCAGCGACTGACCGTTAGCGGCTGCTGAGCGCGAGCCGCGAGTGTGCCCGTGTCCGTCGTTCTTCTCTTATACTATCACTCGCAGCCGCTGCTCCCATTACAGTTGTTTATTAACAAAATTTCTGAAACGTCGTAGTGACATTAATAAAGGGGGTGCACATACAAGGTTGGCGTGGTTTAATTACATTTCTGTGATTGAATGAGAAAACAGAACATAAAATATAACAATAGTAACATACCATAATGCATTTAGTACAATATGTAAGTAGCAAACAGCTGAAAAAGTTATACAGTAGAACCCCGCTGTTACGTTCCCGGCTGTTACGTTTTCCCGGCTGTTACGTCGTTTTCCGCCGGTCCCGGCATAGCTCCCATAGGATACAATGTATTGGGAACCCCGCTGTTACGTTGTAACTGTCGGACCGTTCCCGTATGATACGTCGCGAAGTGCGCCCGGAGCCGACCGAGTGACTACCAAAGAGAGCGGCCATGGCGCATTTTCACGCAGCTTGGCCTCGTTTGACCGTAATATTAGCCGCATGAGAGGCGCAAGCAACAGAATCTTTCAATTGATGCAAACAAAAGCATGGCCTTCGAGATTCAAATTGCAAAGATGGCGTCTATGACGTAACTGCTCGCGAAAGCAAGGCCTTCGAGATTGGCATTTACTATTGACAAAAGCATAGCCTCTGAGATTTGCATTGCACAAACATGGCGTGTATGACGTAATTGCTTGCGAAAGCAAGGCCTTCGAGATTGGCATTCACTTCTGCCATCGCGTTGGCGTAGACTCATCATCATCGTTATTTGTCGGAGAACGGGAGGAGTTCGAGCTGGTTGGAGCTCGCATGGTCGTGCGTGCGGTTCGCGGTCGGACTCGCCGTGCCGGTCGTGATTGCGTGTGCTTAGTTCTTTCATGCCTACAGCTGTTGGTGTTAAAAAAATCACATACGTTGATTACATTTCTGTGGATAAGGCCGTCCTAAGCTCCGCGTTTCTGTCCATCGACTAGATCGCGGCTGAGCGCGCCAATTTTCGTGCTGCTCGTAAGAATTGAAATAAAATTCTGTACCACTAAATATTTTGCCGTTTTTCCTGTTTTTCGGCTGTTACGTTTCCCGTCTCTTACGTTTATTTCCTACGGTCCCTTCAAAAACGTATCAGTGGGGTTCTACTGTAATACTCATCATAAGCTGCAACGATGAGACAAAAAAGAAAATCCCTTTTATAAGTTGAGTTTACTATATTTTCAGGGCAGGCCCGTAGCCAGGGCGGGGGGGCCCGGCCGAAATTTTTGTGAAATAGGTGTTTTTACCAAAAATAAATAATAAAAATAGGTGTTTTTCTCAAATAGTCAAGGTTTTCAGCAAGTGGGCCCACCCCGAAAAAAAATTCCTGGCTACGGGCCTGCTTCAGGGTGTTAGTTCCATTCCCTAATTGTTCTTAAAAAGGAGGTGTAAGCGAAACTAGTGGGTTCTGAAGAAGTATTCATGCTTTTTATGCATGTGTTGACAACGTTTAGAGCAGTATGTTGGTACCAGTACAGTTGGGAGTTTTTGTATAACTTCCATTTATTGTTCATTTGCCTTGTGATGAATCATCAGCTATCCCAAAACATAAAAAGTCTTTTGAATGAATGCAGCGCAGTTTAGACGAAGACAGGAGATACAGATAAACACAGATGAGTGCTGTCTCCTGTCTTCGTCTACATTGCGCTGCATTCGCCCAAAAGTATGTACCAACTCGCCCAAGTCAAGGTATTATTGGAATAAAAAGTCTATCGCGTTTCCTGTCCTGTAGGTTCCACGTGACTCAACCCGGCAGCCCCGTTGCCACGTCTCTGTGTCCCGGTGAGGCGGCTCCCAAGCACGTTGGCATCTTGGAGATAGCCATGGTTGACGGCAAAAAGTCGCACAAGCTCACGAAGGTACGCTGTGCTCATCTGTGCTTGAGAGCTTGCCAGATGATGTGACACAGGTTGACGGGTGGTTTCCAGAGTCCGCTCAAACGGTATGACCTGAAAGAAATGCGGTTAAACAAGTTGAAAACGAGTTGAGTCGATGTAGCATACTTGCCGTATTAAAACCGTAGCGACTCACACATGCACACACACGTAATTCACAACTGAAAGATTAATAGAACTTCAGTAAAGCTTCAACTTGGGCTAGTTGGTCCTTTCGCTGAGCGCAACTGCATTACCATAGAGTAGTATAACTTGTCGGGTGGCTTGCTTGACACTGAATGCATGAAGTAAGGCGCAAGCACATGCAAACTTCTAAGCATACGCAAAAAGGCAACACTAATAACGTGCCTTTGTTCATACTCTTGTCTTTTCGTACAGTGTTACATGTTTGGACATGCCTGCATTTTCATCTGTTTTGGCAAAAGATTAGTTTACGGGTCTGCGGAATAAATAAGGGATGAAAATCTGCCGGAAGGATACGCAGAGATTACCTGTTGCTGATACCATTTTGGACACTGTTTTGTTTCTTCTGCTGTGTCACACGACGGCATGGCTCAGCCACAGCTGGTAATCTATTTTCTTCATCGTTCGCCTACATTGCCTTCCCAAGCTTGTTTTACAGACCTGGGAATTAAAGTTCTAGCTTCAAGTAGTGCTGTATGTGTTTGTGTGCCTCCTGTTGCATTTCGTACGAATCATTGCACTTTCCATCAGTATGGCAAGTGCCATCCCAAACAAGGTGCAGCTGCCACCTGGCTAAAGTGAAATGAACTCCTAGACAACTATAGAGAGCAGCTCTGTGCACACTAATGCCAAATTCTGATTACAGATTCAGGGCATCCCATCAACACTACCTGCAAGCTATTTGGGCATAACTGAATCCCTTTTGCCTGAGCAAGGGTATGAGCGTACATACAAGCTAAACTGTAACTGTTCTCACTTGGTCGCTGCCAGCGCCTTTCAACATACGGCGACTAGGTGAAGTCAGAATGCTCGTCACTCCACTGAGTTGTCGCGTCGGACACCACACGTGTTATGCAGTTGGTTGTGATCAATTGGTAGTGATTGACTGAGGAAACAGCCTCTGGCTCCTTCGATTGCGATCAAGCCCGATCGGCATCGAATATCTCAATCGAGGTTGTCTCTTCTACAGGGGCCATAGAAGGCAGCCAGTGGCATTCGAAAAATTCTGTCCCGATTGGGCCTCGATTTAACTTTGGTCCATTAATTACGTCCGACTGGTTAGTTTAGCATGCATGAAAGCCTATTTTGAAGCAAAACGGAAAGGCGAGCTAGTTGGTAATGATTCATAATGGTGTAATAGTAGCGCAAAAAAAGACGAGGACAAGAAAGTGAACACCACAAGCGCTTACTCACAACTGAAAGCTTTAATGCTTGAACAGAAAATATATCTAAACTTGACGATCGACTAATTCCCGCGCATGCGCATCATGGGCAAGGCAAAAGGCAAAAACCAGAACAAAACACACATCACCTTCAACCCTCCGCCCCCCAACAGACTACCCCCTTTCCTTGAGTAGAATTACTTCCCTCTCCGATATGGCTAAAGAAGGATGGCTAACGCACGTAGACGCCCTTGTGCTAATATGAAAGGCTTCTGCGAGTTCTCGTGTCGTGCGATCGCGGTGTTTGAACAAGACCTCCGTTGCGGGGAATTGCGCTTCGCACCGGCACTCAGCGCAGTGCATGGCCAAGTGCGTTAAGGGTCTCCCCTGCAAGGAAGACTGGTGCTCCCTTAGACGTATGTTCAAACATCGGCCTGTCTGGCCGACGTAGACACGACCACACGACAGAGGGATGCAATAGACGACGTTGGCCCTGCATGACACAAACCTAACTTTGTGGTTCATAGAGCAACCGTGCATCCCGACGTTGTCAAGCCTGTTGCCGACCATTGAACATAGTCTGCCTAGCTTGTTTCTAGCAGAGAAAACCACCTTCAGCCCAAATCGCTGGACTGTCTTCTTAAGCCGATGTGAGAGCGCGTGTACGTATGGCATAACAGCCATTTTGTCATTTTGATCTGTGTTGACGGCAAACTGGTGAAGGACGGCATTGCTATGTCGTGTCTGAAGTCCGCTGTCAACAGATCGTGTGCGCATTTCGCTCTTCGCAGCTTTCAGGAGCAGGTGGATCGTCTAAAGAACACAGCCTTTCCTATATCGGTAATACAAATCACCTGCCAGCGCCTCATCAAACAGATAAAAGGTATCGATGCACGCGGCCATAACACAGATCAAAATGACAAAATGGCTGTTATGCCATACGTACACGCGCTCTCACATCGGCTTAAGAAGACAGCCCAGCGATTTGGGCTGAAGGTGGTTTTCTCTGCTAGAAACAAGCTAGGCAGACTATGTTCAATGGTCGGCAACAGGCTTGACAACGTCGGGACGCACGGTTGCTCTATGAACCACAAAGTTAGGTTTGTGTCGTGCAGGGCCAACATCGTCTATTGCATCCCTCTGTCGTGTGGTCGTGTCTACGTCGGCCAGACAGGCCGATGTTTGAACATACGTCTAAGGGAGCACCAGTCTTCCTTGCAGGGGAGACCCTTAACGCACTTGGCCATGCACTGCGCTGAGTGCCGGTGCGAAGCGCGATTCCCCGCAACGGAGGTCTTGTTCAAACACCGCGATCGCACGACACGAGAACTCGCAGAAGCCTTTCATATTAGCACAAGGGCGTCTACGTGCGTTAGCCATCCTTCTTTAGCCATATCGGAGAGGGAAGTAATTCTACTCAAGGAAAGGGGGTAGTCTGTTGGGGGGCGGAGGGTTGAAGGTGATGTGTGTTTTGCTCTGGTTTTTGCCTTTTGCCTTGCCCATGATGCGCATGCGCGGGAATTAGTCGATCGTCAAGTTTAGATATATTTTCTGTTCAAGCATTAAAGCTTTCAGTTGTGAGTAAGCGCTTGTGGTGTTCACTTTCTTGTCCTCGTCTTTTTTTGCGCTACTATTACACCATTATGAAAGCCTATTTTGCTAAACTAAACCATCGTTGTGCGAAGCATAGAGTTTCATAATACTAGTACTCTAGAGGGAAATCTGGCGCTAGTGTCTGTGGGAGCTGCAATGCATGATGCTTCGGCCAGCATGGAAATGATGGTTAGTACTTGGATTTGCCTAAGCTTCGCTCTTTCGGCTCCATGTGTTCTGCAGTCGCTTTGTTGCAAGACGAAGTTCAGCAAAAGTTCAGCAGTCCCACTTCACCACCTTCACCCTATTAGGCCGAATAATTGAAATCGGCTCACGAGGCTCGCAATGAGCCGTTCTTTTATCGAAAACAAAAGCCAAACACCACAATAGACAAAGCCACAAGCACATTCGCAGCCACGAACACAAAGACTAGGCAAATCCATGCGTACAGTAGACTCTTGATAATTCAAACAAATCTTAAATTTTGGCCTGCTGGTTGGCTTGCTATGTTTTCAGTGTATTTTAACATCACTTAATTCAAACTGCCCCATTGCACAAATTCGGTTAATTCAAACTTTTTGCTTGTTCTTGCATGGAAATATCTGCTGCCTTTCTTGGTTCTAGCTGAAAATTCACGTTTTTATGTTAACTAGCAGTTGCAAATAAAGCCAATCGCCTGCCGACAAAACAGTCAAACTAGCCAAACCGCGTGCACCAACAGTGGCATACTCACTGAGGGAAAAAATTTTTTTAAAAAGCCGAAGCGGTCTTGTGCCGAAGGCATTTTAAAGTCACTTTCGCCACAGTTCACTATTGTGGTGCAGGAAAGCGTCCTAAGATTGGGAAGGGAGTGTCAGCGGTCAATGGGCACAACATACTTTGTCCCTTAATTATGCATGCGTGCACGCATTGTATAATAATGAGTACCAGTATGATTGCTGATGTCTAAAAATGTTATTGGCAATCATGCAGAGCTGTCTGTGATCTTGCTGCGGCCCTGAGAAACAATAAACATCACAGCACTGGTTGGTATGTTGCCCCTAGTCATGTTTATGTGAACTTCTGATTATTCAAACTTCTGATAATTCAAACAAAATCCCGAGCGCCCCTCGAGTGTGAATTATTGAGAGCCTACTGTGCTAACCATCATGCCCATCGTGGCTGAACGATCGCAGCGCCGCAGTTTCCCCTAATAAATATTGTAGGAAGCTCTACGGTGTGAAGGGTTCATGGTTAATCCCGGATGGCTGGTTGCCTTTCCCAGATTCGCTTGAAGACGGTGCGGCCCTTTTACATCAAGACGGTGTCACTGTTCGACCTCGATGAAAAGATTGCAGCCATGGGCAAACGGGCCAACGTCAAGACCTTCTCCGAGCACGCTCTCGAATTCTGCACCCGGCACATCGAGGCCATGATTGAGCAGAGCATCCGCGATCACCCCAGTAAGTGCAGTGCATGCGTTATATGCGTGAAAGCTGTGCATACTCGCATAACGGATGCACTTACGTGACTAACATAGCCTCCCCTGCATCGGTCGCTGAAAACTGAGGCTCATCGGTCTTGTCGACACCGCAAAACTTGGTCTAGGAAGATGTCTGTCGACTCTTCTTCTTTTTGGCTGCCTGATAAGTTGATTGAGAGAGTCCTACTAACATTTCTGGATATTTCTCTTGATTGAACGCATAGCCGTAAGGGTTAGTATGCATTCACAGAAATAAATAACAACGCAAGTATGTGAGTACAGGTGTAGACCCTGGGTGCGCCTCACCAGCCGATCGCTCTGCCGTGTGCCGGCTCCGTGGTAACGTGTGCTTCATGGGGCGCTTGCTTCGTGGAGCACCAGTCTCCTCTGCTTGGAGGCGCTCACCATTTTGCCAATTCTTGCCAGCATTGGCTGTATTTGGCCGTGTTTCGAAAGCAGTCATTAGCCAGTGCTAGTCATTTACCAAAGATTCACCAGTGCTTAGCAAAGCTGGTAGTATGCGTCTAAATACAGTAGGCCATCGCAACATTATTCACTGTCCGGTCAGTGTTCCCTGTATAAAGAGACGCTAAAGAGAACACAAATTTCTCTCATATTAGTAAATTGCTCTTTCACAATACAAAAATCGGCAAGCTTGCAACAAGAAGATGCTTGGTAAGCAAGAAAATGCGCGAAAGAAGATGTGGGTGGCAGCGCCACATTGAAATTCCCACACCAATCGCCATAACCTCATAGATTTTGCCAGTCTCTGCTAGGATCTACGTAGTTCCTAATTAGTAAAAATGAAGTACAACGTCCTCTGAGCAGGCCTAAGACTTAACATGCCAAGTTTCAGGAAATGTCTTGAACCAGTCTCGCCAAAATGCGAAAAATACACTTTGAAATCCGTGACGTCAGGCGCCCAGATTTCGGCGCGAAATTTAAAAATGAAACTTTGACCTGGATTTTCTCCTCTGTTATTAAAATTGCATTGGTGAAATTAACAACATTAGAGTTTTCAGAGTGAAATTTATCAGTCTGAGATCATTCGTTGTTTCACTTTAGTGTCCCCTTAAATATTGCTAAGGGATGGGTGGGGGTTGTTGCGCTAAAATATGGCTCCTGCATACAAAAATTTCTTTCAGGCAACGGGCCGCAACCCAAGCTGCCCCTCATCCGTCTCCGTGTTGAGCACGGCATCGAGCACGAGACGTTCAGCCCACACCTCGTGGCCCGCATGTTTCCCGAACGTGTGGCCAACCTGCGTGACATAGTACTCTTCACCAAGCGACGTGGCACCGTCACGAAGGACGACGGCGCACTCGACATGAACTGCCTGCAGGAGGTCGCCAACGCGGAGGCGCTGGCCCGGTCGCGCGTCGAGGACCTGGTACGCGAGTACTTTGAGAAGGTGGACGACTCAATGCACATGACCGTCCTGACCGACGGGGCGATGCAGCAGGCCATGAACCTGTTTGTGGACAAGGACTGCACCGACGCCATCATGGGGGCAGTAAAGATGCAGGAGGTGGGTGAGCCTTTGAGATTGGTCGCCCGGTCTCGCAGCTAATATCAAGGCGTGTGTCAGTACGTGTTGTGACGGCGTAACGGATAAAAATATGTAGACGATGTGATGAGGCATCTTAAAGGGTTACTGACACCATTCTTCAATGGCTAGTTTGCTCTGCCATACAAAGCTCCTGTAAACAGAGACGGCTCTGAACAACTGTGAAGCTCATCAAATGCTGACAAGATATTTTATCTCGATATTAAAATCAATTTTCCCATGGCGCACCTACCAACATCGACACTAGCTTGACATCAGGTTACAGCGCCAATTCTGGTGACTTCACGCAGCAGTCTGGCTAGTTGTGATGACGTCAGGTACCAAAACTTCTGAAGTGGCCACTTGTGTGTCACCAACGGAGCCACAGTGCGGAGCGGCTGTGGAAACATCATGATATCTTGCGCGAGCGCGTGGCGAGAAGCTCATACCGTGTTGTGACATCAGCGTACAGTAGGAACGGAAACTAGCTTTTAAAAATGTACTGTAATTACTTTTTCAGGTTGTACTCACGCTTAGCAATACATTTTCTACACTCTTGAGGGCTTGTCCTCTCATTTGATGCAAAAAAAACTACGGAAAATTTTCGTGTCAGTACTTCTTCAACTTCAATACTTGTTTCAATACTCGTACACAGTTCCATATAGAATCATACGAATGAACTGACAAGGAAGAGACGGGTGATGTGATGAGTCTGCTTAACTCGCAGTAAATCTTGAGGTGTGTTTCAATATCATTATAGTTGGCTGAATGGAAAGCAAGCTGGACAGGGGGGATTGCAAGTATCATTCTAGTTATGATGAAGCATACAAAGGCAGCTTCATGAAGACAGCATTGCAGTTCAAAACGATCATAGCTTGCTTACTGTTCAAGCAACATGGTGTCTGAGCAGCCTGCTTGTAAGCAAGGCAGGAAATTTGTCAGGGTACCAGAGAGTGTATTAATTTTTTTAATAGTGAAGCTGTTTAGCAAATCGTTCCTTGTTCACCCTGTACAAAAAAAATCATCACCATCATGAACGGGTATGCACCACAGAAATTGGGTACACCCCACTACTCACTGCTGGTCCACTAAAAATGAAGAAGGCAACAGTTAGCCCAACAAATGGCTGCAAAGTGACGGCGGTGAGCTGAAGACCCCGAGTACGTACAAGGAGAGAATACTAGGAAGCAGGAAAGACAACAGCGGCTGCAAGAAGACCTTGAAGCGATGGAAGGCTTATGCCAACGACGACGTGCCCGTAGATCTACGAGAGGTGCGAACGCTTGGTTTCAGTGTGAGGTTCTGTGTCTGGAGTTTGGACATCCGCGTCGTGTCTGTGACTGTGTGTGGTTCAACTCGAACCTCTCAGCGCTGAGAATCAAGATAGAAACAACCGAGCATCACTTAGCTAAAGCCTAGCTACGACCTAGAAGCAACCTAGACATAACTTGCATCACCTAGCTAAGGTCTAGAAACAACCTAGAAGCAACCAGATTAGCCTTCCGAATCGTCCAGTTTCGCTGTTTTATGCCTTGCATGGCTTAGTGCAAGCTTAGCCTGATTTTTGTAGCGTTAGCTACACTGGCCTAGCAGGAGTGGTTTCATGTGCGCGTACAAGAGCAGTGCTGCGCATGCGTGAGGAGCAGTGATGTCACACAGCTGGTGCACCGGAACGCTGGAACAGTAACGCTATGAGCCCGTGGCTGCAGGCAGGCTGATCGCGTCCCTGTTGCGTGTGCAGCATCCACTGACCGAGTGCGTCCACTGTTGCCACTGCATGAACGCGCAAACTGCACCACGGGCGATAGCGTCCCTCTTCATCGAGCAAGGTCTGCGACGTCACGGAGGGAGTGCGCAGGCCTTCTCTTGTCTAGGTGGTGTTGACCGGGCACGAGACGATGTCATACCTGGCGCCACATAGACGATGTCATACCTAGCGCCATATAGACGCTGCCGTCTCTATGGCCCCAACGCCGGCGCTGCGACGGGTGTTGGGGCCACAGAGATGGCAGCGTGTTACTACACTGACCACCGAGCCGTCTTTGTGGCAATAGAGAAATGGCGTTGAGCAAAAAATAAATATACATGTGTCACGTAATGCGTACACCATGTGTGTGTCATTGAAGCAGCAGTAAGCATGATAATCAAGCTAATCCTAGACAACCAGGAGAGCTAAGAATAATCAGCTGAACCTTAGCTCACGCTACGTATTGGCCTCGAGGCCCACCACTGGAAACGCCGGTGCCACCATCAGTGTGACGCGCATGGCAGAATCACGTGGTTTCAGCGGCCGCGTCGGCTGCTTGTGGAGCGCTGCCGCGTGCTTTGAAAACGAGTTCCAAGTACCACATGCGCTGCGTTCTGTTCAAATAAGGAAGTTTTCTCGCATTTTCTGCTCAATTGAAACCATTGTAATAGAGTGGCTGCCTTCGAAGGCGACGAACATGGGGCTCTACCACTCGGTGCCGCAGTGCCGCGCTTACGCAATGGAGCCCAGTGTCAGCCTGCACCGGTAACCGCGGGACAAGAAACTGCGTGAAGCATGGGTTGTAAAACTAAGAACCGGCAAGTAGCCATCGGCTACGAGTCTTGTGTGCAACAAGCACTACCGCGACGAAGACTTTCGTTACTGCGCCAGGCCTGCGATGTTCAGTGAGTAGCAGACAGCGCGCACTGAGACGATGGCTCACGCGCGCTTCCCGCTGGCAAATGATGCTTATCTGCCACAGCATGGAAAAGGCGCTACCTTTTACCACGTGCGATACCATCTCAGAACCCTCCTGTGCGACCTCTTGATCGTCGGCCCCGTGCTCAGCATCCACAAAATCGGCTGCAGATGCACAAGTCATTGTTTAGATACGTTAAATTAAAGAACGCACAGGGTCCCTTATGCATTCGTTAAAGATGACTAGAAGGTGAAAGCCATCTTCTTCATGTCAGTCGATGTATTGATTCTCCCGCGCCCCCCTCCAAAAGCGTTCTGCACCTAACGCGGTTTTGCACGGCCTCCGTGACCGATCACAGAGGCAATGCAAAGCGACCATGACATTGAATACGTCATCATGTGACGTCACGTTATGTGACGTCATAATGACGCTACATACTTTGGCGATCTGTGATGTCATGATGACGTCATATGATAACGCCATCATCGATCACGGAGGCAATGCAAAGGGACCATGTGTGAATACGTCATCATGTGAAATCACGTTATGTCACGTCATGGTGATGTCATAATGAAGTTACAAATTTAGGAGGCCTGTGACGTCATGATGACGTCATATGGTGACCTCATCACGTGACGATTATTTTTTGCGTCACTCGTCTTGACGCCGCGACGGTCAATCTTCCCGTTTGAAGAGGCATCTGGCTTTCGCCTTCATAAGCTATGCGACGTTTGCTGGTGGACACGCATAGCGAGAGAGTCAAATGCTGCGGCTGTGTGCTGCATTTATGTTGGCAATAACATTTTTTCAGTCAAGCTTGCGTGCCCCTGACGCATACACTATGTCCCAAATTTATTTGTGTCACTCTCAAACTGACGTTGGGCCTCTCCAACCCCATGTATTTTCTTGGAGCCTCATTTATTTACATGGGAAAGATGCCACCCTGTTGGCATTAAACACGACACTGCTGCCAAAATTGCTGGGGTACTCGTCAAATATTTACTATCTTGTTTTGCAGCTGCTGGTTGCTGCAATAACTTCTATTTTATTCACCGCTACTTCAAGTTCACGTGGTTTCTAGTTCACAGCCGACGTTTGCAGAACAAGTCCGGCAAACGTTACTGTATTTTCTTTCTTTTCCTTGACGTTGCCTGCTACTACCATGCTTGGTCTCGTAGACTACTTCTCCTTCCACCAGCAATCTCGAAGTGGTGAAGCTTTGGTCTATGAATTTCTTGATGACAGAGAGCGGCAAGTTCACTGGAATGCAAATGGAACGACAATTAAGGAGCATTAATAAAAGGCGTCGCATTTGCTCACGTTTTGTGTGAACACCAAACGAAGCGAATGCACTGAATAAAGAAACAGAAGCAGCGGCATTGGCCCACTGAGAAGGCCGATCAATACGCAGTGCGAGACAACTTGTCAAATGACATTGAAACATACACAAATTTAGACCGAAAAAAAAAAACACTGAATCGTCGGGACGGCACATCACAAAGTTGCCATGCGCACCGATGCCGTAGCTGTAACGAAATTGTTTTTGAACTGCTCTGATAGTGTCTGCGCAACAGTAGTTGTTTGTGTACTCACAAATTCTCAAATTTTGCGGCCTTAAGTTCACAGCGCGGTGCCAAAACGCACTCGTAGCAAAAGCGAAACCATCAGTACGAGCACACATGCAGACGCTCATACATGCAGATGCACCGTCAGTCGTCGCGAGCTCGTGCGATCGCTGACTTGAGGCTTCTTTCTGTTATGCTCCGTTTGGTTATACAGGCAGTCTGCTCTAACGAGATATTTCACATATTTTACACTCAGCGAGTGACTACCTTTCACGCAAGAAGCCGGTTCAGGGGGTCTCCAACGCGGTGACCGCGTGAAGCGGGTGCTCGGTTTTCTGCAGAGAGACAGCGACTGTAGACTATCTTGTGGTTTCTGTTCGTCGAAAAATTATTCTTTTGACAGGAAAGAACATATTTCTTTTTGAAAGTACCTGCAGAAATGTTCCGGAGGCCTTCCGCGAGGTTATTTTATAGAGCGCCGACAGCAAAACCTATGGGGCGCGCGCCGGCGGCATCCTGCCTAGCACGCAATCGAGGCGCGTCCGATAGAGGGCGACTCTGTAACTCCTCGCCGCCAATATCCTAGCATAGCCGAGCTAAGCCACTACAATTTTTTTAGCACTTAACACGTACGGTTGGGTTTGTTAGGGGTTTTTGTGATCGAAGTGTTGAAATGTAGCATGAATAGTACAGTAGAACCCTGCTGTTACTTTCCTCACTGCTGCGTTTTCCTGGCTGTTACGTCGTTTTCCGCCGGTCCCGGCATAGCTCCCATAGGATCTAATGTACCATTGCTGAGGCCCTCCACGTAGTCAAGTTCTGCGCCTTCCATAGCGCCACAGCAGCGGCGAATGAGGCTGAATGCTGACGCAAGTTCTGCAGCGGTGCATGGTTGCTTCGAGCCGTCGTTGGCATCATGATCGCTGCTCAGGTCCGCCTTATCGGCACCGGCAACGTCAGCCACGATTTCGGCATCGGTGCGGTCCGAAACTGCTCGTACGTCTGTCATCAGCGCTGGCGAAATCACTTGCAGTGGCCCCATCAGCAATGGCACCCAGAAACGCTGAGAGTTGGCGAAAGTCATTCTTGAGGCACCCTATGTTGTTGTCTGCTGTGACGTCACTTCCGAAGTCGTCAGGTGATGCTAGAAAGCCAGCTTTACCAAAGCAGTTTACGATTGTGGTTTTCTTTCACATCATTCCATGCCCCAGTCATCATCTGAATCGCTCCAAGGAGGTCGATTTTCAGTTTGACCCCTAACCGAGGGTTTACCGGGAGCCGTTGCACCAGACGTCGCCTGTATCTGACCTTAAAAGCTTTGATGACGCCTTGGTCGAGAGGCTGCAACCTTGCCGTGGTGTTGGGCGGCAAAAACTTGATAGCTATCCTCTTCAAGTGGCTGACGACGTGGTGCACAGAACAATTGTCCACAAGAAAACAAATGTTGCAATCCGACTTCTCCAATTCGGCATCCCATGTGCAGATCCATTTGGATAATAGGTCCCGCGTCAGCCAAGCTTTCTTGTTGAACGCATATCAGACTGGGAGGCTCTTCACGTTCTTGAAGCAGCGCGGTGACTTGCTCTTGCCGATAACGAACGGCCGCAGCTTGCAGGAGCCATCCTTGTTTGCCGCGAGCAAGATCGAGACGCGCACTTTACTCATCTTCCCCCCATGACACGAGGTCTCTTTCAAATCCAACGTCTTGTTCGGCAACATCTGCCAAAACAGCGCTGTTTCGTTGGCGTTGTAAATATCCGACGGCGAAAAGCTGTCGCGAATGTTCGGCCACTCTTCAAAGAGCCACTTCTCTGTGTCCTGGCTGTTTGTCACGCCACTTTCGCCGGACAGGGTCTTTCCAACGATGCCGTAGTGAGTCTGAAAGCGTTGCTACCAGCTGGTGCCACCAGTGAAGCTATCAACCCCCAAGGCCGCAGCAAACCACTGCTTTTTCCATCAGGCCGTCAATGGGAATGTTTTTTGCCCGAATCTCTAAAAACCAAGCGTACAGCGCTTTCTCAACATTGTCGTATGCAGCCTGAGAATGGCACGACTGGGCAGCCTTTGCCTTTACATCAGCTTTGTTCTGCAGAATTGTGCTCAATGTGCTCAGAGGAATGCCGAATGTTTCTGCGATTGACGACTTTTTTTCGCCGGCCTCCACGCGCCGGATGATGTTGGTTTAGGTCGTCAAATCTAAGTTCTTCCGCTTTTCCGTGTCCATGGCGACCAGGGTCAACAGATACCGCGCACACCGTGGTCGCGCCGGTCGCGCACAAGCAAGCACAAGTTGGAAACATGGGAGCGGCGAGAGGACACTATGGCAGCATGCTACACACAAACAACAAAGCAATGGCGGCAACGGGAAATGGGTGGCCACTCCTGTCGAAACATGCTCTCGGCAATGGCACTTGGGCTTTCGCAGCAGGCAGCCGCAATATTGGTAAAAAAATAAGAAAAAAAACTCCAGGGGTGTACAGTTTGCAAAGGCATGGCGTGGACGCGGTCACATTTTTGACGTGCACTCATGAAGAGGGTCCGTAACATTTTTGGAATGCGACCGAATTGTGGTCATTATCACGTCTCCGCGCGGCGTTTGATACATCGAATGCATCGGCGTACGAGTGTTTGATATACGTGCACACGTGTCCTATACCATTACATAGGTTTTTCAAGGGGATTTTTCAGCTGTTCGATATAGCCAATAATTCAATATGTCCGAGTTCGATATACCCGAGATTGACTGTAGCTCTCTTTTTGACCGTAGTTGGTACTTTCTCTGCGCTCAGCGTTCATTTGTTGCCGCTCCTTAGTCGGGGACGACTCTCACCTAGGCGGCCTCATAGTGCCGTGAGCTGACTTTCGCTGTCAGCGCCACCGCTCCGCAGACTTCTGCTCTCAGCGTCACAGACTGAGTGATCCTCGCCGTGACGTGCGCAGACAGTCTCGTCACGTGGACACCACCGTCACTGGTATGAATTGTCCGCATATACAGTTAAACCTCATTATAATGAGATGGGCTATAACAAAACAATTGATATAACGAGCAAATCACAATTCCCCTTGGAAAGTTCCCATAGAAACCACTGTATCTAAGACGTCTTTTTAATGACTTAAAATTTGCCTCCTACGGGATGTAATTAACAAATTTTGTTAGGTAATACAATTTTGGGCCAATGTTACGACAGTGCGCATCGCGGATTTGAGATGGTGCGCAATGCAACAGCTGTATTTAATTAAACCTTTGAGGGTCGAATTTTTTTGCGAAATGCAGTCCATAAATGTGTAAATTTTTTATTGCTGAAATAAATTCTTCAGACAATTCTAGTTCTGCAAAAGATTGTCTAAAATATTTTTGCGTGACCACAAAGTGACAAAAAAAATTATTTTTGTTGTTGCATACACATGGTTTATTCGTAGTAACATCAAGCAAACTCCTAAAAAAAGACTTATACGATATTTTATAAATTAAAATTATGCATTGTATAAAGCATAGCTCACAGACATACAAAAATAAGTGCACCAGAGTACTTTTCCGGTAAAAAATGTTTGTGCTCCCCAAAACGGGAAACGCAACCATGGCAGCTGGTTTGTGTAATTTAGTGCCATAAGGCAACAGATGTAATCGGGGCCCGGGGAGCAATAACAAGAGGGTTACAAGCAGCCATCCTTTGAGAGATTAGAAACCAGACTGCGATCAGCTTTACGGGTGCGAGAAGCGATAACCACCCGAAGGACAAAACCGAAACCAGTCGCACCACGTGTACGCGTTTCAATGTGCGAGTGAAAGCTGCCGCGCCGTGTTTGAAAGCAAAAAAAAAAAAAATTACACTATCTCTCACTAAAAAGGAACCTTGTTGGGGATGCGAAGCTGCGCATGGGTCGACTTAAAGTTCCGTTCATCACGGGCACCTTGCCCGATGTAAATGCGTCCTTGCAAATGGAGCACACCATGCTCCACTTGCAAGTAGTTGCACTCACTGTAGTTGCTGTTGCTGTTACTCGTCCCGAACTCTTGTTGGAGCACGGCACGCGGGTTCATAGCCACGCCACATGGGAGCACGTGGATTCATCGCGCGTCTGCAGACTCTCTTTCCCCGACGCCATGACATGATTGCTGAGAGAGTGTAAGGGGGAGAGGCCACAGCATCTCACCCAGCCCCTTACACAGGCCCAAACGCGCTAGCGCGTGCCAGCACACATGGTTCTAAGGGGCAGAGGCCACAGTGTCTTACCCAGCCCCTTACACAGGCCCGAACGCGCTAGCACGTGCCAGCACACGTGGTTCCCGAGCGGACGGTCGCCAATGGAAGGACGAACACAGCCCCGAGCAAAAGCTGCTTCGCATCTAAAAATCCAAGGGAGAGACATTGGCGCATGAAAAAAGTCCACGTATTCCTGAAGTGTGGCAGCACATTCGAAGCAAGAGAAATGATCGAAAAAGGTGCGCGTTTTAAACCAGCCGCACTGCGGGCGCACTCGGATGGGCAAGCGATAGCCGGTGCGCCGCTTCAGGAAGCAAAAAAAGAAAAAACATTGGCGCATGAAAAAAACTTGGCGTATTCCTGAAGTGTGGCAGCACATGCCAAGCAAGAGAAATGATAGAAAAAGGCGCGCGTTTTAAACATACAGGCAATGCCGTACATGTACGGCGAAAACCTTCAAAGGGTTAACGGTTCAAAACACCGCTCACGAGGCCGGTGAAGGTGGTGTGAACATAGCGGCCACAGCTGAGCGAGCCATCGTTCGCATCAGTA
Source organism: Rhipicephalus sanguineus (assembly GCF_013339695.2). Classification (NCBI taxonomy): domain Eukaryota; kingdom Metazoa; phylum Arthropoda; class Arachnida; order Ixodida; family Ixodidae; genus Rhipicephalus; species Rhipicephalus sanguineus. The sequence continues at coordinate 136,174,946 of NC_051182.1, read as the reverse complement.
AGATACATTGATGACCAATTGCGGATCTCTTTGCAGCAAAGTCTGTTTGAAATACGAGTTATGTTTTTTGAATTGCAATAAAGTAGTTGCATGACTTTTCTTTTTTATCTCCAGAATACAGTTATTCTGTTATGTACCATCGTGGGGCGAGATGCTATTTCGCCTGCTATTTGTTTTGGAGGAGTACAGTGCGTAATATTTGCAGTAAATATCCGCTGCGGCTGTAGCGAAATATCGGTTATAATGAGCTAATAGCGGCGCCCCTTCAGTTTCGTTCCTACAAGATTTAACTTTAGTATTCACCTTCTACAGGCTGGGTTGTTTAGCCCAATGGTGTAATATGCTCGGCTTCTGAGCACGGTGTCGTAGGATCGAAACTTGCGACACCAACATTATTTTGTATTTTCTTATGGAGGCGTGCATCGTGTTACGCATTACAGACTGACGAACAGACAGATTTCCTGGGCGAGTCTCCTAGTAGTACTTGCGCATTGAAATACCCGACCATGGCGTGCCGCGAAAATAAGTTTCTCCGGTGTTTGGCACTCGCTCGTTAGAGCCGTTCAGTGCTGTTGTGTCCCCCATGTCAAATGCACCATAGAGCAAAGCTGGTCTTTTCCGGTGCCACGTACAGCTTGCCTGCTAGCAGTGGCGGCTCACTGCCTTTCGTGGAGATCACAAATTGCACACGCATTGTCTACATTTTAATTAATTGCACTGTTGTTTAGTTGATAATTGGGAACCAACAAGCCCACCAATACTTCCTAACCACGTTAACGTATGTTAAAACTAATAAGATGTGTTTGAAAATTCTAAAAATATGCGCTGTTCATTTTCTAGTAAAATAATTGTAATATTTTCACGCAGTTGTTATCAAGCAAATATCACCACTTGAGCGCAAAGTTGAAATAATTCCTGTGTCTAAAAGTCACAGCAGGAATTTGGCAGAGAACTACAGCCCAATGTCGATAACATAAACATGTAAAACACTCGAGCATGTTATTGCATCTGACATATATAACGTCCACAGGTTGAATAAATTATTTTTGTTGCTCAACATTGGTTCCGCAAAGTTTCTTCCTTTAGATGCGCACTTACTAGAATTCATCACTGTCCTGCATTTTAAACACGGAGAGTAATCTTCAAACTGATTACATTTTTGTCGACTACATGAGGCATTCAATCATTCATGCTCACTGGCGAATAGTTTCTGAGCTGTCTGCTCTTCAACTAGACTGTTTCAAGACTCACTAAGTCTTTCCTGCCTTTTTAACTTCTTATCTTCTTGCAAACACTTCACGGTCATTAATAATTTTGCTTCATCTGTCTTGACCTGAAATTCGGTGTTCCGCAAGGTACTGTACTAAATATTTTACACTTTCTAATTTACGGTAATGGCCTACCTTGTTACATTTCCTCTTGCGTGCAACTATTTGCAGACGACTTGCATCATATGCCGCTCTGTTGAATGTCCTGATGATGATTACTTCTGTCTTTGACCTTAACACCACCTTCCTGGTACGTTAACTGGTTGATGCTTATTTCCTCTAAATGGCAAATAATGGGCTTCACCTGTGAGTGGGAAGCTTCTAATTTTCTATATTCCATAAACTATGTTTCAGTGCCTCAAGCGATGCCACATAAGTACTTGTGCTTGCACCTCATACCTGATGTCTAGTGGAAATTACAATACTGTAATCTGTGCAAAGAGTGTCAGGAATGTAGTTTCTTTTTCCCCTTTCTGTTGGAATTTGGTGGCATGGGACCACCAGACCTAAAAATAAGGCCTGCACGTATGAATTGGGCATCGGTGCAAGTGTCATTGGATCTTGCATCATTTGCAAGTTCCAATGCAATAGTCATTAGCATAGTCAACTCTCGTCCTCACGCAGCTTCAATTCGCTTCGTCCATCTGGTCGCCTCATAAAAAGTAGCACTTAATGAACCGCGGTGTTGGAAGATATCCAGAGTAGATTCACTTTAGGTAACTGTGACCGTCACCCCAGTATAACAAGAATAAAGCTAAACGTATTACTCAAATATTGAGTATACGTTGTTTTTATTGCACTCGTTTGCCTTAGACGCAAATACTTTCGCAGCACAGCGCCGTTACGTAGTCCTAGGCACCTTTGTAATCAGCCCAATGTCGAACGCATATTTGGCTGAACTGATGCCTTCCGTTTCTCGGCTGTGCCACGAGCACTCACCCTATGGAATGGTCTTCCAAGCGCTATTTTGTCAATCTTGAACTGTAAACTTCAGCGAGAAATATATAATGATGTTATTTTTTTTTCATTTGTTGCTACTTGTTGATGCCAAATGTAGATTGTAATTGCGCTTCCCCCATCACTCAATGCTCCAGCCTGAAGTAGCTTTAGATGAAATACTAAGAGTTCAAGCGCTCAAATGCTGCATTAGTTCATTGTTGATTGTGTGCCGTTTCGCACTGGCATTAGTGCAAAATGCTCAGTAACTGCCACCATTCATCGCGTGCTGATAAAGTCAAACCTTATCATAACGATGTCGCATCTAACATGGAAATCGCTTTGTTATGTCCAAAAATGCGTTATAGATGTATGTTTGTAGTGTTGCATTAATAGACGACATATTCTCCATCTACTTCGTTACAATTTATAATTCGTTACTTGAGATTGTGCTGTAAAACATTGTCTCACTTCCGGTTTCACAGGCTCGTGCAGTCGACGCTCTCAAAGAGGTTCCCGAGAGCAAACTGATTGAAGAGATATCCCAGCTCAAAACGCGCTTCACCGACCAGCCAGACATCAGCGCTGAGGAGATCGAACGACGGGTGACGCAGGTCTCGAACCGCACCATAGGGCTTGGAGGTTCGGACGACGACAACGACGAAATCAGCCGGATTGAAGACTTTGACGACGACGATGACGAAGACCTCAACGGAACTTCAAGGTCGAAGCGCGGAAGGGGAAGAGGAGCATCGTCTTTAAGAAGAGGCCGCGGCAGAGCCAGGGCTGCATCATCTTCCGCTAACACGTCGACAAGAGGTCGAGGGAGGCAGAAGCGAGTCAACCTGTAGTTTAAGCTGTGATAACTTTTAAGTGCCAGAAGACAAGATGGCAGTGGTTTTGCGGAGAGTTTCTAGAAGTTGACACAAGACGTCGTCTGCGGAGCGTGACATCTATTGTTGTGTTGCGTTTTGAGAAAAGTGTGGCGCTAATGGCACAGGCACGGGTTTGAGATGATGACACTGTTGCTGTTTCAACAGCAGCTGAACTTTCTTTTTAAGAAAGGGCTAGCGCATGTATATGAGGAACACTTCTTTTGAAGAAAAGTTCCTATACCTGGACTGCCCATGGCTGAACAAATCAGCTTGTTGAGTACAAAACAACTGGGCTGGCCAATGAATAGTTGCTACCTCTAAGCAGCTTTGCATCTCCTGAAACAGGCATTCAACGTTTGTGTACAGACACTGTAAGGGGCTTTACTTGGGCTGGCTCGACATGCAACGCCGACATTCGGCCTCGGACATTCCACTAAGACGTCAAGATGGAGACGTACAGGAGTGGACCAAACCTGTTTAATGTCACAGTAAAGTTACTGTTTGTTTACCAAATGTTTGTATCTTACAAAGTCCTTCTACTATATGCAAGATTTGTTGAAGTGTTTATGTGTTAATGTTTCATTTGTGTAAACTGATGTGTCTGGCAATACATGATGTAGTGTACTTATCTGTGTTTTCATTACTTCTACACTTTAAGGTTCTAGTGGAAGTTTTCTTTCTTTCCAGTTTTGACGATACTGTCACGTGTCTCTCAAACACCCGACATGTCAGCTTCTGTCGATTGCTTGTTGATGACACAGCATAACATACACCCCTCCGTTCAAGGGAGTGCCTAGAAGTGTGTACACATAGTACTCCTGTGTGAAATTTTCATCTTTGGGACCAAGTTATGTCAGTAGCATGCATGGTTAAGCTATGACTTCGCATCGTAGCTCCCAATGTCATGAGTAGCTTGGTACTGAGGGCTGCATTGTAGAACATGCAAACTTTATATGGCACGTTACTGAAATAGCAGCTTTGTGTCGAAAAGAAATTGAGGCGTTATTATGCCACCACGAGCGTCCACCCTGAAAAGTGATTTGGCTGATCGAGGGGATTGGAGCGGTGTGAAACAATCCGTTCTAGCTAATGTGACACCTTAGCCACTCCGACATAGGCTGTGGCCGTACAAAGGTGTGTGCGTCGGACTAGTGGGACGAGAGAGATCTGTCCAGTTTGTCGCATGCCGGTTGTCCTATTCCACACCACAGCATGACGAACTGCTCCCAGATTACGTCAGCGGGCCTATGCTGTACCACAGAATATGGAAGGCTATTCTGTTTGCTCCATGCCGTCACACCCATGTGGGGGGCCCTGACGTATTTCGAAATGGTCAATCGGGGAGGATCAACATGAAATACACTCAAACCTCATTATAACAGTCACATTTGCCACGAAAATAACTTCGTTATATCCGAAAATTCGTTATAAACGTTTATTCGTAACACTATTTCTGACAAGACTATTCCTCATTTACTTCGTTATAACCGATAATTAGTTATATCCGTGTTCGTTATATCGAGGTTCGAGTGTAGTATTTCATGGTGCGGTATAGGTGCCGTGTTCTGAAACAAAATCGTACGTTCCTCCAATGACATTAAAAAGTTCTCAGTGAAGTATGACCGCGAGATACGAGGGCACACGTGATGTGGAGCAGAGAACTTGTAGGGTTCACTGTCGTCAAGGGCGCAGCCAGGGGTCGTGTTTTGGTTTCGGGACACCGCGCAAATGTTCTAAATATTCTCTACAAATGACGTCCTTGGAATCCTGTATGCACTTGTATTTTTACGTAGACTGAATGACTGAAACAGCTAATCCTTCGGCTTTATCGAAGCAGAAAAATGACTAAGATACTGTTTCGATGCAGGCTTTTGTTTTATTTATTTTTTTTTTGCCAGTGGTGTATAACACCCCTTGAAGAATATTTCTGTCTTTGCCAATGACTGTTGTGACCGCTTTGCTGGTCCGTGTGATGGCGTCACATGACACTCATCTTTCAGAGCGAGGCTGTCGGTGGAACAACTTGATTTTGCAGCATCCATCCGTGTCTGCGAGAAACGCTCCCTAGGGTGAGCATGCCAGCTACACGTCTGCTTTATCTTTGCGGTGTTCACATGAGTAAAAAAAGTTTATTTGAAGCATTAGAAGTAGTAAAAACAAGTGGGGACCCCTAGCCAGTGGTTGAGCTAACACATTAAAATAAAGAAAGAAAGAAACAAAAAGCACCGCCGCTGTGAAATAGTGGTTACAGTGGTAGGCTGCTGCCCCATAGGTCGCGGGCTCGATCCCTGCCACGGCAGTCGCATTTCTATGGAGGTGAAATACTAGAGGCCCGTGTCTTGTGCGATGTCAGTACAGGTTAAAGAGCACCAGATGGTCTAAATTTCCGGAGCCCTCCACTACGGCACGCCTCATAATCATATCGTGGTTTTGGCGCGTAAAACCCCAGATATTATTATAAAGTGAGAAGAAATCCTGTCAGTACGAACGGACGCCACGAAATCGAGGTGTGCAATTTACAGCGTGGTTGTAATAATAACAGGTGCATAGCATGGACAAGATGAACAAACGAGACCAGATGTACACAGCCCTGGTAAACTTCATCGAGGATACAAATGTCAAAATAAGGCATGGGAAAAAGCCTGTACCTGCCGAAGCATACCAGGTTTAAAGGCAAGAAAAATAAGTGAGAAGGGGCATTAAATAAAACCCAAACTACATGATGTTGTTTCTTTCCAGTTTGGCGATACTGTCACGTGTCTCTCAAACACCCGACATGTCAGCTTCTGTCGATTGCTTGTTGATGACACAGCATAACATACACCCCTCCCTTCAAGGGAATGCCTAGAAGTGTGTACACAAAGTACTCCTGTGTGACATTTTCATCTTTGGGACCAAAGCTATGTCAGTAGCTTTGTCAGTAGTTTAGATCTCAAATAAATTAGGGCAGCTGACGCATTGGCATCCTGAAGAAGCCATGACACGGCCACCCTTCAATTAGTGGTTTTCAGCGAAAAATAGAAGTAGAGGGTCTATTGTGTCTATACATATAAGAAATGTGGACTGTAAAAGAATATTTCTGTGCAAGAAAAAAAAAAAGCCTTAAAAGTCACCAGTTATAAACCCCGCCCACTGCTGGCGACCGCCATTTCACCATGGTGTGTGTGATGTCATGCGCTGCATGGAGCGGAACCGTCGTCTTCTACCAAAGTTTCAGCCGCTGTAAATCATTCAATTTCAATGTCAAACTCAGCAAGGCTGAAATAGCTCGATGGCACACGCAGCTGACGACGGAATAAAATCGTCCGGCGGAATACAGACACTCGCCCAGCAAGAAGCTTGTTACGTCATGGCTCACGAGTGCGTCATTGTTGCCCACCTCTCAAGTTGCTCGCATACTATTTATAAAAATATTGAAGTACAATTTAACTGCTTCACCAAATGCACTAAAGTTTCGCCAGCTTGTTTTTGAGCGCACAAGGATTAACCTAAATAATTTGGGTGTCACGGCCCCTATCCTAAGGGCGCAACGAGTACAAATACCCCAAATATTGTTTAGTGAATGAAGAATGAGGCAGAGACTTTGTGGCATTGACCTGCCCGATATGAAGTGAGGTGAAAAAAGAAGTAAAGACAAGAGGCGAGGAAAGAAGGAAGAAAGGGAAAGAAAAAGAAGTAAAAATACAAAGTCACTGGCAGTTAACACAATGTCGAACTGTCGACTTTCAGTGAGTGAGTGAGTACAAACTTTATTTAGGTCCCGACGAGAAAGAATTAAAGTAGAGGTGATGAACTTCAGAACTGCGGCGAATTGGGCCCGTTGGTTGTACTACATCTGAAATGATTTGTAGTGCAGGAAACACAAAGAAAAGGACACCACGAGACGACATATGAGTGCTAACTACCAACAAAGGTTTACTGAACACCACGCGCGCACTACTTCCTAAGAAAGCACAACTCTTCGTCTGAAAGGTGTACAGATGGGGTGCTGACATAGGCTGAACGTAATGAAGATATCTTTCCTAATGTCGTGAGTGAGCCGGTCACCACTTCTGCAGACAACAGTACACTGCACAAAAAGAGATTCACAGCCACAAAAACTGCAGTGCATTGCCAACCAACCATCACGTGCCGTTTTCCTTACATTTTGCAAATGTTCTTTCAACCGTTCATTTAGACGTCGCCTCGTCTGCCCTATCTATTGTTTACCACGTAATAGCAGAATACTGTAACTACGTACGTTCCTGGTGCTGGCAACAAATGAACCTTTGTGCTACTTTTTGCAGCCTCGTTGAATACGAGCGCCCTTCTCATTGCAGAGTTTAGTGAGCGTCGGTGGTGCTGAGAACACAATTTTCACTTTTGAGCGACCTGCAATCCTTTTATATTGTGGAATATTGATGAATATATGGAATGACAGCCACTTTTTGATGTGCATCGGTTGGTGTACCCTGCGAACGGTTATTTTGCGTACGCATTTTTCGGTTCAAGGATTCCGCAACAAAACACCGTACATGCAACGGGTAGCCAGCCTGTAACACCTCGTGAGGCACGATTTCTTTACAGTATTCAAAAAACGTAGATTGACAATTCCCCTTTTGAACAATTTAGAATGCGCCGAGGCATACGGCAAGACCGGCTTATTACTTCGCGGTTCATAGCCCCAGCAGGTTTTGTCAATTCTCTTAAGTACTCTTAACAGTACTCTTTAAGTTTCTTGACACTAAGATTGCTTTTAGACCTGACAATTAAATGACTTTGGGAAAGCCACTCTTAGCCATAATCGGCATAGCAGAGAGTCCATGGCCTCTTTCGGCGGAGTCCAGTTGGTATTTGAAACCGTATCAACGTGTGGCGTTGCCGATAGTTTTGGCTACTTGTAGTATTCAGTGTGGAGTGCAAAATATCCTTTGCCATCATTCGAAGCATGGTAGCAGCATCAGAGCTTGAAAGGAGTATAGCCTCTTCCTTGTCGCCTTGCAAAGCTGACCGAGCAGCATTATCTGCATGTTCCTTGCCAATCACACCACAGTGACCTGGCAAAACATTGAAATGTCACTTCGTGTCCTTTCTCAGATGACGTATGAATGAGGTGTCTGATCTCGAATACCACTTTGTAAGGTCCATGCCGCAGAGCTGGCAAGAGAGATTGTACGGCTGCATTTGGAGTTGCTGAAAATCGATCATCACTGCGGTTGTTCGCAGATTAAGTTTAAAGTCGCGTTCAGCAATGGTCTGTAAAATGAGGCCATATGCTACAGTTTTCACCCCGAGTTGCAGCCACATATCCAGAAGTCCCCTTTTATGCATTTCAGCAGGGGCGTAGCCAGAAATTTTTTTCGGGGGGGAGGGGGGTTCAACCATACTTTATGTATGTGCGTGCGTGCGTTTGTATGTGTGCATGTATATATAAACATGCAAAATTGAGAAATTTCGGGGGGGTTTGAACCCCCCACCACCACCCCCCCCCCCCTTGGCTACGCCCCTGCAATTCAGGCTCCAAATTCAATTTTGTGAGCTAGATACATGCCTTGGTTGCCATGTTTTGACACCTCGGACGCCAGCGGCTGTGACGTCACAAGCCATTGATAATTTGGTTCTAATCAAAGAAACAAGAAAAGTAGCGAAGTAGCCAAGACGTTTTTTGTGCGGCCACCGACCCAAACACGTATAAATATTTAAGTTTGATTTTAAAGTTTTCATCTCCCAGCATCTGCAAGGCAGCTTCACCGCATGGAGAGCCCTATGACGTTTCAAGTCAGCTCACTTGGTTTGCGAAGTCTGGGTTCTGCATGCAGCCTAAATCACAGAAATCGCTGTCGGAGGCATTGGACGACAGTTCACTCATCATGAACCACGTTCGACTGACAGCAAAGGACAGCAGGTGCATATTTCGTGGGTTGCAGTCTGCCCGTGACGTCACGGGCAGACTTGACACGTCACTATGAAGCCGCCCTCTCGAAACCAAAACCGAAACTGCTGGTTCAAAGAAGCGGTATTAAAAACATATGCATCCCCAGGCACCACGACACTCTTTTACAGCGAAAGCTGTTGAGATCATTTCACCGGCCGTTTTTGGCGCCGTAGTTGTCCGCCGCCGCCGCCGCCGGTGTCCGTAACCAGTATCGCTAAAAAATTCCAGGATGGAACGAGGTTCGAACCTGGGCCCTCTGCGTGGGAGCCCAGTATTCAACCTCTGAGCCATGCCGGTGCTTGAAACTGCTTTGCAAAAAGGTCCTATACAGGCTTCATGTCGGGAAGGAACCACATTAGCATATGCAATATAGCGTGGTAGAAGAGTAAAATAAGCACCAAGCGTCGCACAACGCGAATTCTGTAACTAGGCGTCACACAATGCGAATTGCGCAACGAGTAGGTTGTTGAATGCTTCCAACCCATTACAAAGGGCTCTGCCATAATTCTTCATCGTCATCAGGCACAGCATCAACAAAGTGCGCATAATGCCTTACATGCGTTTAGCAGGTACCAACGCTCTCCGTAGAATGACGAAAAATGGCACAGTGCCTACTATCCTACTTCTCAAAAATTACAATGATAGCGTGATAGATAGGAGATAGCGTAGCGTAGTTTGTAGCGTAGTAGGTTCCTTGCAAGTGCACTTGTATTGGTTGCCAAGGAAGCCCATAAGCGCATGATCCACTTCCTCGGGGTCTCAGTAAAATTACAATGATTTATAGCGTAGTGGGTTCCTCGCAAGTGCACTTGTATTGGTTGCCAAGGAAGCCCATAAGCGCATGATCCACTTCCTCGGGGTCTCAGTAAAATTACAATGATTTATAGCGTAGTGGGTTCCTCGCAAGTGCACTTGTATTGGTTGCCAAGGAAGCCCATAAGCGCATGATCCACTTCCTCGGGGTCTCAGTAAAATTACAATGATTTATAGCGTAGTGGGTTCCTAGCAAGTGCACTTGTATTGGTTGCCAAGGAAGCCCATAAGCGCATGATCCACTTCCTCGGGGTCTCAGTAAAATTACAATGATTTATAGCGTAGTGGGTTCCTCGCAAGTGCACTTGTATTGGTTGCCAAGGAAGCCCATAAGCGCATGATTCATTTCCTCGGGGTCTCAGTAAAGTTCTTCGCCACCCACCCCCCGTCTCTCTCCCACGTCAACGTATGTCATATAGCATGTTGGGAGAGTGAAATAGCGACCGGGTGTCACCCAATGCAAATTACATAACTGGTGGGCCGTTTAAAGATTCCAACCCATTACAAAGGGCTGAGCCATAATTCTTCATCGTCATCAGTCGTCGCGTGAACAAAGTGCACATAATGCCTTACAGACGTGTAGCTGGTGCCTCGCTTCTCCGCAGAATGACGAATAATGGCTTAGTAGGTGCTTCCCAACTACACAAAAATTGTGATTAATGGCGTAGTGGGTACTTTTCTAATGTACTTGTATTGTAGCCCCAGGAGAGCTTAACGGGCTCTAGAAACGCCGCTCTTCCAGCTTTCGCTGTGACTGTGCTGCGGTTTCAGCGCAGGCCTGGCGTTTTTTAGGGTTCTCGACACCCGTGCTTTCATTTAGAGCAACAAGCCGAAAAATTTTAAAATTCATGTCAGTACTCCTTTAAACTCTTTATTACAACATGCCTAAGTGCCCCAAAACGCTGTGAAGCCGTAAGTCGACCTTCTGGACACCTATTATGGCATCCGCGTGTCTTAGTAAGATTACAGATCCTCATCGCAGTCGCGATTGACCGGTTTGACGAGTCCAATGTACGTCGCCGTCGAGCAGCACGCGAAGCAGGGACGGTCTTGGAGCAGGACGCCATCTCGCGGTCCTCATCGTACCCATGTAACTCGCTGCTCGGAGCCGTACACGTAGGGCATGTAGGAACTTCAGCCTACGCATAGGCCTCCAACGCTCAAGTTTGCGCAGCGCCGTCCACCGCCCCAGCGGAGAGAGGGGAAACCTCCGGTAGCTCGGACGGGTCGCTCTTGCTTGGTTTTCCCATTGCGCGCGCGGAGCACGTGCTCCCCGGGGCTTTTATCTCGCATTTTTCACGCTATGGGTCCCGTTCCTTCGTCGTACTCGAAAGCAGGCATGCAGTCCCGCTGCATTGTGAACTGTCGCAAAAGTTTAAAAATGACGAACAGCCGAAAACTGCCCGTCAAGGTCTACCGTTTCCAATGCAAGCAGTGCGAGGAGCAGATGCGTCAAGAGTGCATTATGGCAGTTCGCCGCGATGCTTTCGCGGTCTTCTCACCTTGAAGCAATTTTTGTCATACACAGTATTACGAACTATTAACGGGGAGAAACGCGATGATCGTGCTCATTTGAAAGGGAATTCGTTTGTGAACCGAAGTTACAATTAAATAGACAGCCGCTGTGCGTTTCGAGATTGCGCACTGGCTTTCCGAGTCAACCATTTGTAATGTGACAGCAGCGGATCACGTGGGCTTAATACAACACAGTTTAAATACCGTACCATGAGTACTAAGTGCAGGGCCGTACCCAGAAATTTGTTTCGGGGGGTGTTTGTGTGTAGAACGGCTAACTTTGACAACTGGTGGTCGCTGTGAAGGCGGGCTAGTATATTAATGTCACCCGAAAAGTTAAAGCATGAAAAAATTTCGGGGGGTGTGAGAACCCCCTCAACCCCCCCTTAGTTACGGCCCTGACTAAGTGTTTAATTCAGCTGATTGCAGTAAATTTCCCGTCGCGGCTCACTGTAAACAGAATTATGCTGCATGTTTGCACTGAGCGTTTATATTGGCCTTGCATGCGACACGCCGTGATTGCTTAGCAGGCTGAAGTGTTGCGCTGCTAAGATCGTGGTCATGGGTTCGATCCACGTATACGGCAGCTGCATTTCGATGGAAGCGAAATGCAGTAACACCGGCGTACATAGATTTACGTACACTTTAAAGAACTCCAGCTGGCCGAAGTCCCCACCACGGCGCCTCATATAATAATGTCGTGCTTTCGGCACGTAATATATAGCCTTGCATGCGCCTGAACCGCGGGCAATATACAGCTGCCGCTTTGGAAACGAGCTGAAGAAAGAACCAAGGCGGCAATTAAATTTTCGATGGCTTCGCAAAATCAGACGCGCTTATCATCGGGCACAAATCTCGGCATAATCATAAACATGCGCGATCCCAGTGGGTATTGTATAGTATGATGCTGACCAAACGAGCTGTCGAAACAACCAAAGCGACATTCGAATCAGCGAACACGGTGCGTGATCAGACGTCGATATTATTCCAAATGAAACACGCCTCTGCATGAAACATGCATGGTGGAAGTGGGCATGAAATGTTTATTTCTTTTTGCGCGTATCATTATGCTGTCAATAGGAGCTCTAAAAAAATCCAAGGTGACATTACACTTGCGATCCGATGTTGTTATCATTCGATGCAAACCTCGGCAAAAGTGAAACTCCCACGAAACTGAACACAGCGCATTTCAATGCAGCCAGTGACTCAACAGGGGAGATGTAAATTTATGCTCTTCAAACTGAACTCACAATAAAGTTAAAGCCGCACGACAAACTTGGCATCCAAGCAATCGAAAAGTTATCAATAGAAAACGCACGCGAAAGCGTGGTAGGTGTTTGCTGACAGCTCCGAGTGGACACGACGGCCGCAAGGTGCGTTTTAAGAGGGGGGGGCACCTCCTTGATCTGAAGTGGGGGTCGGGCAGGCAGATGTGATCCAGTGTCATTTTGAGCTCTGTATGCCATGACAAAAAAAAAAAAAAATTCGGGCGGGAGGGGGGGGGGGCACGGGCCCATTGCAGCGGGCCTCGGCAATGTTGCTGTCGGCTGGCGAAAAAAGAAAAACAAAATTTCTGCTTTCTTGTGTATATCGGTAAGACAAGGGCGTAGCCAGGAGGGGGGAGGTTGGGGGGGCTCAACCCCCCCCCCCCCGAAGTTTTTCAGTTTTGCTTGCGTGTATATACGCACACATACAAACGCACGTACAAACATACATAAAGTATGGTTAACCCCCCCCCCCCCCCCAAAAAAAAAAATTCTGGCTACGCCCCTGCGGTTAGAGCTGCCGCGAAGTCATCACATGATGTTTTTTTGCGCCGATGACGGTCACTTCTCGTGTTTAATGAAGCATCTAAGGCTTTAACCTTAATAAATATACTTAGTAAAAAACACCACGCGGCGCTGTGTGCGACACGGTGGAATAATATTCAGGAATGAAGAAACCGCTGAATCAAATCAAAAGGAAAATTTTATTACACCATAATACGAAAAATGCATACACAAATATTTGGACCCATAGCCTACGCGGCTAGTGGTGGTTCCAGTACAAAAAAAAAGGTTATAAGAATTAGCAGTCGATCGTGTGCAGAAAAAAGAAACAATAGCGAAAGTATCATCCATAAGCGAGCAGGATTATACAGATTCAAGGAACCAAACTAAAAAACAACGAATACATAATTACTATGAACACACTAAATATACATGATAAAAAGAAGAAATTTATAAAAATAAAAACTCAAGAAAATGCCTTGTTAGAAACGAAGTGTCGTTTGCAGAACACACCAACTTGTCGAACACTTCACTAAACACGTCCAATTAATGTTCACATCCGGAAGCAAAAAGCTCTAAACTATAATGCTCCGACCTTCCATGCTCCAACACTTAATCGCATTAAGGGAAACTTTCATAGCAGGCGTATCCCTTAGTTAGGCTTACAGGTACGCCTCACAGTTGCGATTGACCGGCTTGACGAGTCCGATGAACGTCGCTGTCGAGCAACAGGCGAAGCAGGGCCCGCCTCGCAAGAGGACTTTGTCTCGGCGTCGTTTCAACCACGTGACTCGTTGCTCCAAGCCGTCGGTGTCGCGTTTGTAGTGTATGTGCACGCACTTTAGCTGAGCTGCGCGGGCGACGCAGTCAGAGACACATTTCGCTGCATCGCCGTCCGAGACCTGCATCGACGTCAGAAGACACAGGTGCTGCAGGCTGGTCATGTGGCACAAGCTGGCCTGGGGTAATGGAAACGATGCACGTGAGATAAATCAATCACTGAATCAATAATTAAGCATAGACGTCCACTTGCGAGCCCGTTAAGACCGTTACAAGGAAAACAACACGGGTGACGTGTTCGCAAACTAAATGTGCATGCATGCGCGTTACAATTCAGCGAGTTACGCCCGCTAATGAAACAAGCATAGAAACAGACAAGAAAGATACACGTGCGAAGACTTGCAGAAAGGTGGGAGGAGCTTTAGGAACACGCAATTCGCTTATGCTTCTAGCAATCTCCAAAACAAGAGATAGACCAGTTTAAGGAAAGGCATAGGGTGGTATCGGCCACACCGAACACGTCACAATAATGTCGATGTCGCGGGTTGCAGAACGCCCCGTCGAGCTTTTGTACGCTGTTTGCCCTCGATATAAAATAACTTCAAGTTAACCGACGCCATTCAAATTTGGCCGAAACGATTTATCCATACCGAGAAATGCAATAAAGGGGCGTATATCAAGCTTGAAGTTCTCTGCCCCTACCCCCCCCCCCCCCTTGAGCAATGTCACATAATGATACCAACGTGAAAACAACAGGAACTGCTGGGGCTTAACGTGCCAAAGCCACGATATGACTATGAAGCACACCGTAGTGGGATACTCCGAGTTACTTTAGAGCACCTATAGGATTCTTCAACGTGCTGCTAAATTTAATTACATGAGCGTCTGGTGTTTTCGCCGCCATTAAAAACGCGACCGACGTGGTCGAACCCGCGACCTTCGGGTCAGCCGACGAACACCGTACCATCGTGCCGCCGCGACGGCTACACGGGGCCAAATTATCGGAAAGGGAGCCTTTCCTTGTCGGGCAAGACAACTGGCCTTGCGCCCTGGCGACATTCTGTGTGCCGTTGGTGGCATTTCAGTGTGATCGCCGATAATAATTAATCATGTTTTTCACGGAAATCACAAATTCAGGTTGCGCGCGACAGTTAACGACCGTGAGAGCTTAAAAACAATAAAAAAATACAAACGAACGAATTACGCCATCGTCGGCAAATAGCGAACGAGTCAATAAGTGCCGCTCTTCAGAGGGTCGAGAATAAGACGACTCACCTGAAGATGCAGATCGTTGATCTGCAGGCATTGATACTGCAGTACGAGGCAACGGACAGATACGCGCTCGCCAAGAAGCTCACACAAATAGCCGAATTGCAGTCTGCTGACAAAGCTCCACTCGAGAAGTCGAAATGTAGCAGCGCTGCAAGTCTGGAAGTACCACAGTAGTACCTTATATGTCACGTCACACAGGGTCAGCTTCGTGATGCTAGTGGACAAAAACATGGGCGCACCGGACAGTTCGTGCACGGGCACTGTGCTGTACAGGACATTATAGCAGGAAGTGCACCGCAAGTAACCTCCTCGGCTTCCGACGCGCACGTCCAGGTCTTTCAGGTTGGGGCAAGCAGACAGCAGCAAGCGGACAGAGGAATGCGTCGAAAACCAGCACGGGGGCACTGAGAGCGCCAGGAGGCGGCCCCACAGCGGGTTATCCTTGAGAAGTCGCTTCAGGTTGATGTCGAGGCGAAAGTGAAACGAACTGACGTTCAGCTCGGCGATGCTGTCCAGCGCGAAGAATAAATGTTTCAGGTAGACGCGGCACACGGCTCCCGCCATCGGGTACGTCTGCATAGAGGGCCGCGGCGGTAAAAGCAGGAGACAGAGTTCGCGGACCCTTGACCAGCTGTGTCGCCGGCTGCCCTCCCATAGGGACGCCCATAAGTCGCCGGCGGCAAACACGACCAGCTGTGTTGGAAGAAGGACCGCTCGATCCCGGCTGAGTACGAGGTGACTCAGTTCGACGCAGCTCCACCAGTCGTGCGACCTGTCGTGACGGACGTTGGCGCAGACGGCAGCGCAGGTCGCGAACGTCAATGTTGGATCCGGCTCGTACGGAAATGGAACGGAGGCCGGTAGTTCGGAGGTGAAGGTGAACATTTCCAGTTGGTCCAGCTGTTCGTGAAGCCGGCGGCAATGCGCCAGAGCATTCGAGAAGGTTCCACGCACGAAGTGAACGTGCAAATCGGTTAGGTTCGGGCAGAAGACCAAAAGCTCCCAGAGAAGCTCGAAGTTGCGGTCTCCGCCGACCTCGACGTACATGCGACGCAGGCTGTGGTACCGGATGACACCCCGCATTTGCGTCGCTATGGGACGCATACTGTTGATCTCGGAGTCGACGACCACCTCGAGGTCTTCGACGAGCGATAACTCGAGGTGCTGCAGGTACCGGAGGTTTTCCAGCATCAACTTGAACAGTCTGCTCGGCTGGAGCGCGCTGCCAACGCAGCTCAGGCGCCGGAGTCTCACGCAGCGGCTGATTTGAGCGCACAGCTGTGCCGGTTCGCAGGGGACGCAGTTTCTGAGGACCAATGCGCTTACGGCGTACGGGTTTAGTGCGTCTAGTTGCTGCACCAAATCAGACACCCCTTCGTCCATACTCAGGCGCACGGTGACATCGTTCGCGCTTACGGCCATTGTTTGTGCAAGCGGCTGCCTCTTGTTCGAGCGTCCAGTCCAGTCCAGATGGGCTCGACTAGCACGAAGAAACTGGCGAATCGTCAGGCGTGCCTGTGGCGAATGCGTCTTCGAACAGATGTGTTAAAATATACCCGTGCTCCATGGCTGTGACGCCATGAAGTGACGGCGGCGTCGCGCTCGAATCACGTGATTTACTCCATGTTAACGTGGTCCAGTTATCTGTAGATGGATATTCGGCAAAGCGTATTATGTGAAGCGGTGAACACGTGAACGACCAGATGTCAGCCTACAGTAGGGTAGTCACGGATTGAAAGGCAAAAATTAAGGGTTACGAAGTGCACGTACTTTCGTTTCCAGCGTCAACACTTGGTGCGATGTCGGCGTCATTTTTGCTTGGAAACTTATATCAGGGCCAACATTACCATTGGCGGCAAGATTCACAGCGACATGACGCGGTTATCACGAACGAATAGTCACAGCAGTCGTTATAGTGAAAGAAATGTCCCCGTTTTAATCCGGTAGTATTGTACAAGACCTGTCCCTATAGTGTAGCGATTGTGCAGTATTGATGACGGGGGTGTGCCGGCAGTTCCCTTCATTCTTTCAAGGTCGTGCCAATCTGGCCAGAACTCAGTTCTTCAATTCGCGCAAACTGCTTTCGTATCATGACTAACCACGCAGTGTGGGACTGCTTCCACGTTCTAAAAGAACAATGTTTTTAATGGGACCTTGGAAGAGGTTTTTTAAATTCCGTCAGAGTTTAATCTAGAGCACTGCACGGGTCCGGGCCGACCCGAAAGCCCGGGCAAGGCCCAGCCCGCGGGCCTGACCGGGCCGTCCGAAGCGTTTTCCGGCGGGCCCGGGCTGGGGTCGGGCTTGACAGTGCGGGCCCGGGCTGGACCCGGGCTTAAGGCTGCGGGCCGGACCGGACTCGGGCCCGCTCATTAAAATGCCTAAGTCGGGCCTTCGAGCACACGCGAATATTATGCATTCCATGGTCTAAGGCATTCTGTGCCAAGCTGAAGTGACACGTGCAAAGAGCTGGCTGTTAGTAAAGCTTAGCAAAAAAAAAAAAACCGAGTAAGTTTCATTTTTTTTCTCACCACAGATATATTATGTCAATACTGGTGCGTTTATTTTATGCTGTATGCTAATGATATAATCATATTGCACATGGCGATTACGTTTCCGTGACGATGTTAGAATATGAACGATTTATATTGCATCTATGGTGGCAACAAATTATTAATCAGGAGCCTCTTTTAAAAAATTGTGTAATTAATGTTTCCAACGCGAGGCTAGAAAAGAGCACTAAAGAAGCTGTCCCGGGTTTGCTTCTATCCGCTTTTTCATGTTAGTTGTACACTTCTTTTAAATAAATTTTGTTGCTATATTTTATTTTCACTATACTGTTATTGTAACTTGTTATGTGCCATATAGGAAACATTTCATTTATATTCCTTGGTACTACGTGCCAAAACCACGACATGATTACGAGGCGCGCCGTAGTGGGGACCGGATTAAATTCGACCACCTGGAGTTCTGTAACTCGCGCCTAAAGATAAGTAGACGGGTGTTCTTGCATTTCGCCCCCATCAAAAGGCGGTCGCCGTGGCCGTGGGAATCGCACCCGCGTCCTAGGACTTAACAGCGAAACAGCTTAACCGCTGAGCTACCACCGCGGGCGAAGCAACATTTTGATGCATGCACACACCGGATTTTCCGTTCGATCGCCTGCTGCAAAGCGCAAGGCATCATTAATAATCATCAACTAATATCCTCTAGCGGGCCCGGGCCGGGCCTGGTCATGAACACGCGCGCCCTGGATAAGTTTAGTAATTAACGCCCGGGCAGGACTCGGGCTGGGTTCGGTCATGTACGCCCGCGCCGGGCCCGGGCTTTGAACCACGGGCCCGAGCTGGGCTCGGGCTTCATAAAGCGGGCCCGGCTCGGGCCGAAAAATCAGGCCCGTGCAGTGCTCTATAGTTTAATCTGCAGCGTTATGACATCATTTGTACCACATGTTAAGCGACAGACCTGGTATCAAGGCAACTACAGGGAATCACATGTTAGCCTCCTTGTCGGCCCTATATTTCCTCCTCGAGTCGTCATGCGCGCAGCCATCGCTGGCGACGGCAGCGCACTCGACGGGTGGAGCATCGCTTCCGTCATCGTCGCCTGCGCAATGAACTCTGGCAGTGCAGGTTTACCTTGCCGAAGCGGATCGCGGAGTGGTTGATATCTGCTCCGGCAGGTGCCGCAACCCTACCATTAGTTTTTAACACAAAAGTGTTTTATGCCGCGGGGTCCACCACGGCTCCACTGACGCATTTCCGTCACGGATATGACGTTCTAAAATATAAAGACGGCAAAACATACGGCAAAGGAAAAACTTAGAAGAAAAAGTTCCGTCACCGGGAATCGAACTTACGACCCCTCAATCCCCAGCGCGCAGCGCGAAACGACTCCACCACAGACGGCACGTTCTTCGACATACTAACGGCGTGCTATTTATATACACCATTTGCCGGTGGCTGTACTCGGAGATCGCGGTACATCAGCGTGTTTTCGTTATCACTAGCGAGATGGCGCGAAGGGCTCGAACGGCGTGCGTCGCCCCACGCGTTGAGATGAGCGTGCGCCTCTACAGGGAGTGGTCGCTCCCGCGCGCGCGCTTATCTTGTACGTCTTGCACTGTCACCGCAAGTTTGCGCTGAAGTTAGAGAGAGCACGAAGGTGACTTCGCTCACTGCAGTGGCCGCTTTTCCGAAAGGAGAGCGCTGCTCACAAACAAACAAGTTACAACTGTGACAGTTAGCGCTCATCCTATGTATGCTTGTGCGTTCGTTTCGTGCGTCCTCCTTTGTATTTGACCAGCGCGCTTTAACTGTCGAGCTGTGACAGTTGTTAGCTCGCGCTCATCCTGTGTATGTTTGTTCCGTGCGTCCTTTCTGCTTGAGCAGCGCGTTGCAAGTTTCGAGCTGCTTGCCGTTCTTCACGTGACATTACAACTTGTTGCTATAGCATTCATTCCTTCGCCCTCGGGGCAAAACAATCCACAACAAACGCTCAACTACGTCTGTGAAGACACGTTTTACTTTCGTGTTATACCGATTCCTATGACAGAGGGATCAACCATGTTTTTTACGCCTATTAAGTATTAGTGTTTTTCTGCTTACTACAGATGCCCGCGAAAAAAAATATCACATGACATGCCCGCTTGCACGCCTATGCTAAAGTGACCAGACCAGACCAGATTCAGGTGGTACATGTCCCGGTTGTGCGGTTGGGGTCCCGCTGTCCCGCGAACCTGCTTGCGGGACGGTGTTTGGTCCCGCTTTCGGCCGAAAGTCGGCTCGTAGTCGCCGCGTTCAGCTAGCTCGGCCACCACACCCCATTGCTATACTATACTATTTTTACGTGCGAAGCAGCGCACGGATAAAATGCACAATAGGAAGACACGACACGAAGACACGTGCCTTGTTTCCGTGCGCTGCTTCACACATAAGAATGAACTGTCATCTGCTCGAGTGAGAATCGAACCCAGGCCTTCTGTGTGGCAAGCAGGTGTTCTACCACAGAGCCACACTATTCTTCAAACTGCTTCGCAAAAAACGCTATATGAATCTCGTGTATTGGGAGGAGTCTCCTAAACGCATGTAGTATTGCGTGGCAGAAGCGGAGAATCGCGCCAGGCATCAAAACATTTGAATTCCGCAACGAGCGGGTCTTTTGAAGGCCCACTCATTACAAATGGCTCAGACATATTTAATTATCGTCATCGGTGAAAGCACAAAGTGAGCAGCTGCGTAGGTTCGCGTGTTGCCTCACGGAGACGTAATGGGCCCTTCGCTGATTCGGAAAAGAAACAATTATGGCGTAGTGGGCAGGTCGCAACTCTACTTACAGTGGACATTCTAGGATAGTTTGAAACGGTCATTGTTAGGTGCACAGACATTCGTTTTCTTGCGGCATGGTTGAGGCATGCACCGAGAACCGAAGCTCTAGGCTAGCAATTGAGAAGGCGATGCGCACGGGTCCTGATTACGCTATCGCGTTCTACTCTCGAAGGCGAAGCTCAAGCGTCACGCGACCCACCGTCGCGCTTTGGAGTCTGCAGAATATGGTCACTTTAGCCCATGCGCGCCATGATTGCAATGCTCCAGAGGCCGTCCCCGGAAGGCTGTTTTTGGGCGGAATCGGCGTGGCGTCTTTCATGTTCTTTCCATCTTTCATCAGCCAGTCCGCTCATCATTTTTATCTTGTAAACTGTCATAATTGTAAGGGACAATATAACTTTTTAAAAAATTCGGCGGATCCCACCTACCGTGGGAATCGATGTTATGCGAAGCATGCGCAGGAAGGTGACTGCGTCGCAGTTTTTCACATTGAGCCAAAGGTTACGGAATGACGCTAGAGAATAGTGCGAATGGTATACACACGCACATATTTCGAAGAGTCGAACATGTGTTATATAACCAGTTGTATGATGCCAACAACAACATAGGTGATGCCAACACCAGACGCAGTAAGATGAAGTGCTTATATTCTTCAATACTGGAAAGAGCGAATTCGAATAGGACATTGAACACAGATGCACAGGCGAGGTAATACTCGCCACTCAGCTTTATTCAGAAGAGTTTCCGAGTGGCACGAGCCGAGTGGCACGAGCAGGCGCACTGCACGTGCGTTACAGTCACAGTTGCTACAGTTACGTTACAGTTGTTATGCTTATACTTATCTGTTATGACAGGAACGCACGCACGTTTCACGAACCCGCGTGCATGTGGGGAAGGGGTTCTTGGCAGTTCTTGAATAAGGTCGTCATCACCGTGATCAGGGAGCACCAGCAGCTGGACAGGACTTGTTAACGTATCCGTTCGTGACCGCGGCTACGAACGGTGTAAGTGCAATGAAATGCGAGGTATAGTAGGGCTGGCGGAAACCGCGGAAGGCTCTTGCGAAGAAATGATCTATGATGCCTCATGTCCTGGACTTGGCAGCGGGGTCTTGTGATGCCCTGTCCACATCCAAGCCTTCTTTCATGTCGTCTAAGAACCAGGCGTTCTTGGGTTTTGATAAATCAATGGTGAAGTCACCGGTAATCATGAGAGACATGGTCCACTTGGCAGAGTTATTGCAGGAAGCATTGACCCCGGTTTCTGCGTAATCCACGGGGTCGACGTTGCGGACCACGGGCACGAGTGGATGGTAACCCAGCGTCTTCCAGGGGTGCTCTGTCCTCAGGTCCATAACTGTTCTTGCGTCCGCCGCTGTGGTGTAGTGGTTACGGTGCTCGCCTGCTGACCCGAAGGTCGTGGGTTCGATACTGACCGCGGCGGTCGCATTTCGATGGAGGCGAAATGCCAGAGGCCCGTGTACTGTGCCTATGTGAGTGCACGTTAAAGAATACCAGACGCGCAAACTTTCCGGAGCCCTTCACTACGGCGTCTCTCATAATCATATCGCGGTTTTGGGAAGTAGAACCCCAACAATTACAATTATCACTTTCGTTCCGTGTCAATGTGTCTGTTCGCGGTTACTGCTTTGATTAAAGACTCTGTTATCACCTGTGGCACTTACCCGCATAACATGAACTCTGGTATGCGGGTATGTGCCACACGTGACTGAGGGAAAGGGTTTCATGACCAACGCGACAGGTACTTTGCGTTATTCATGTCATGACCATTGAATTCTGTTCGTCATACACTCATCGCATGCTGTGCAAATTTTGGTGTATTACAACCTATGGAGACGCCCATGAGAGTGCTCAGACGTAGGCGGCTAGATAGATAGATAGATAGAAACCCCCAAAGTGCCCGAGGCACTAAACATACATGAGAAAAAATGTTAAGAATAATTAAAAAATAAAAACTCAAGAATATGCCTGGTTAGAAACGAAGTATCGTTGGCAGAACACACCAACTTGTCGAACTCTTTATTGAGACGCGTCCAATTAATGTTTACGTCCGGAATAATCAAACTCTAAACTAAAATGCTCAGACCTTCCATGCTCCAACATTTACTTCTTTAAAATCGGATTAAAGGAAAGTTTTATAGCAGGTGTATCCCTTAGTTAGGCTTACAGTTCGCCTCACAGTCGCGATTGACCGGCTTGACGAGTCCGATGAACGTCGCTGTCGAACAACACGCGAAGCAGGGTCCGCCTCGTAAGAGGACTTCGTCTTGGCGTCGCTTCAACCACGTGACTCGTTGCTCCAAGCCGTCAGTGTCACGTCTGTAGTGTATGTGCACGCACTTAAGCTGAGCTGAGCGGGCGACGCAGTCATAGACACATATCGCTGCACCGGTGTCCGAGACCTGCATCGACGTCAGAAGAGACAGGTGCTGCAGGCTGGGCATGAGGCCCAAGCAGGCCTGGGGTGATAGAAACGATGCACGTGAGATCAATCAATCACTGAATCAGTAAATAAGCATAGACGTCCATGTGCGAACCCGATAAAACCGTTACAAGGAAGAGAACAACACTGGGGACGTGTTCGCAAACTAAATGTGCATGCATGCGCGCGTGACAGGTCAACGAGTTACGCCTGCCAATGAAACAAGCATAAAAACAGGCAAGAAAGATACACGTGCGAAGACTTGCAGAAAGGTGGGAGCAGCTTTAGGAACACGCAGTTTGCTTATATTTCTAGCAATCTGCAAAACAAAAGATAGAAGTTTAAGACACAGGGTGGTATGGGCCACACCGAACACGTCACAATAACGTCGATGTCACAGGTTGCAGAACGCCTTGTCGATCTTTCCTACGCTGTTTGCCCTCGAAATAACATAACTTTGCGTTGACCGCCGCCAGGGCCGTAGCCAGGGGTGGGGGGGGGGGGGTTCAAACCCTCCCGAAATTTTTCAGTTTCGCTTGCGTATATATACACGCACACATACAAACGCACGCACGAACATACATAAAGTATGGTTGAACCCCCCTCAAAAAAAATTTCTGGCTACGCCCCTGACCGCCGCCATTAAAATTTGACGAAGAAGATTAATAAATACCGAGAAATCGAATAAAGGGGCGTATCTCCAGCTTGAAATTCTCTGCCGGGGCCCCTTTGAGCAATGCCACTTAATTGTACCAGCGTGAAAACAACAGTAACTGCTGGGGTTTCACGTGCCAAAGCTACGATATCATTATGAAGCACACCGTAGTGGGATACTGCGAGTTACTTTCGAGCACCTGGGATTCTTCAACGCGCTGTTAAATTTAATTACATGAGCGTTTAGCGTTTTCGCCTCCATCGGAAATGCGACCGATGTGGTCGAACCCGGAACCTTTGTGTCAGCCAACGAGCACCGTACCATCGTGCCTCCGCGACGGCTTCACGGGGCGAAATTATCGGAAAGGGGGCCTTTCTTATTCGACCTGCCCTGGCGACGTTCTGTGTGTCGATGGCATTTCAGTGTGATCGCTGATAATAATTAATCATTTTTTTTTTCACAGTAAATCACACAATCAGGTTGCGCGCGACAGTTTATGAGGCGACAGCTTAAGAACAATAAAAAAAATCAACGAATTATGCCATTGTCGCCAAATAGCGAACGCGTCAATAAGTGCCGCTCTTCAGAGGGTCGAGAAGAGGACGACTCACCTGAAGATGCGGATCGTCGATCGGCAGGTCTCGATGCTGCAGCACGAGGCAACGGATAGCTACTCCCTCGCTAAGACGCCTGCACAAACGGCGGTATTGCGAGCTTTCGGCAAAGCACCACTCGGCAAGTCGAAGCGTTGTAGCAGCTTTGTAAGCCTGGAAGTACCACATTAGTACCCTATAAGTCACGTCACACAGGGTCAGCCTCGCGATGCTAGTGGACGAAAACATGGGCGCGTCGCACGGTTCGTGGACCGGCACGTTCCTGTAGAGGACATTATTGCAGGAAGTGCATCGCAAGTGACCTCCTCGGCTTCCGTTGCGCACGTCCAGGTCCTTCAGGTTGGGGCAAGCAAGCTGCAGCAAGCGGACAGAGGACTGTCTCGGAAACCAACACGGGGGCACTGAGAGCGCAAGCAGGCTGCGCCCCAGAGGGGTATCCATGAGAAGTCGTTTCAGGTCGATGTCGAGGCGAAAGTGAAACGAACTGACGTTCAGCTCGGCGATGCTGTCCAGCGAGACGAATAAATGTTGCAGGTAGTCGTGGCACGCGGCTCCCGCCTTCGGGTACGTCAACAGAGAGGGCCGCGACGGTAAAAGCAGGAGACAGAGTTCGCGGACCCTTGCCCAGCTGTGTCGCAGGCTGCCCTCCCATACTGACGCCCGTGAGTCGCCGGCGGCAAACGCGACCAGCTGTGTTGGAAGAAGGATCGCTCGATCCCGGCTGAGTACGAGCTGACTCAGCTCGACGCAGCTCCACCAGACGTGCGACCTGTCGTGACGGACATTGGCGCATACGGTAGCGCAGGTCGTGAATGTCAATGATGGATCCGGCTCGTACAGAAATGGAACGGAGGCCGGTAGTTCAGAGGTGAACGTGAACATTTCCAGTTGGTGCAGCTGTTCGTGAAACCGGTGACACTGTGCCAGAGCATTCGAGAACGTTCCACGCACGAAGTGAACGTGAAGTTCGGTTAGATTCGGGCAGAAGAGCAGAAGCTCCCAGAGAAGGTCGAAGTTGAGCTCGCCGCCCACCTCGACGTAAAGGCGACGCAGGCTGTGGTACCGGATTACATCCAACATTTCCAGCGCTATGGGACGCATACTATTGATCTCGGAGTCCACCTCGGAGACTTCGACGAGCGATAACTCGAGGTGCTGCAGATACCGCAGTTGTTCCAGCATGAACTTTAGCACTTTGCTAGGTTGGAGCGCGCAGCCAACGCAGCTCAGGCTCCGGAGTCTCACGCAGCGGCCGATTTGCGCGCATAGCTCTGCCGGTTTGCAGGGGACGCAGTTTCTGAGGACCACTTCGTTTACGGCGTACGGGTTCAGTGCATCTAGCTTCTGGACCAAGTCAGACACCCCTTCGTTCATACTTAGGCGCACGGTGACATTGTTCGCGCTCACGGCCATCGTTCGTGCAAGCGGCTGCCTCTCGTTCGAGCGTCCAGTGGATGTGCTCGACTGGCGCAAAAAAAAGTGCCGAATCGTCATGCGCGCCTGTGGCCAATGCGTCTTCGAACAGAGGTGTTAAAGTATACCCGTGCTCCATGGCCGTGACGTCATGAAGTGACGGCGGCGGTGCACTCGAATCACGTGATTTATTCCACGTTAACGTGGTCCAGTTATCTGTAGATGGATATTCGGCAAAGCTTATTATGGCAAGCTGTGAACACGTGAACCCCCAGATGTCAGCCTATAGTAGGGTACTCACGGATTGGAAGGCAAAAATTAAGGGTTACGGAGTGCACGTATACGTTCGTTTCCAGCGTTGATGCTGCGATGTCGGCGTCATTTTTGCTTGAACACTTATATCAGGGCCAACGTTACCGTTAGCGCCCAGATTCGCAGCGACATGAAGCGGCTATCAAGGTTGATTGATCATAGTTGTTATACTGAAGGAAAATTATGTCGCGTTTCAATCCGTGAGCACTGTACGTGATCTGTCCTGATAGTGTGGCTACTGCACAGTATTGATTACATGCTTGCGCCGGCAGTTCCTTCCATTCTTTAAAGGTCATGCCGATCTGGCCCGAACACTGCCCGTGTTACTTCTTCGTCCTCGTTCTTGTTTTGCGCCAACGCTTTTATAACCCTCTGTTCTTCAATTCGCGCAACAGACAGACAGACAGAGAATGAATTTTATTTGATCCTGAGGAGCTTTCGCGGGAACCCCTATCGGGGATCCGCGGAGGCCGCTGGCCGCGTCCAAGTCGGGGCTGGGACACCGTGATGTTCCGCCCTTTCTTGGGCCCTCTGGATTGCCTGGATTTGTGCCTGGAGCGATGGGCTCCGGAGTGCCTCTTCCCAGTCGGCTTCGCTGGATAGAGGGTCGTTAGGCAACGCGGGGCATTGCCAAAGCATGTGCGCTAAGGAACAATAACTCTCATTACAGTCCGGACAGCTTGAGTCAACGACTGAGAAAGCCGCGCTAGGGAAACGAGCCCGTCTGGAGCATTCTAAGTGTAATTGACTGAGACCTATCTAATTGCGGGTGAGGAAGAGGATAGGCCCTTCTACTAAGCCGATAGTGAGAGGTGATTTCATGAAACGTAAGAAGTGGATCGTTATGCTGGATTTCATCCTGACCCCATAAAGCATCCATGCCGCCGCGGCGCGTTAGATCTCGCGCACGGTCATGGGCAAGCTCGTTGAGGTTAGGTACGTGCTGATGAACGTCCGCACCCATATGGGCGGGAAACCAAGAGATGAAGTGAGTGCCAGGATCTTTTCTTTTTTCTAGAATGGAGGCAGCCTCTCGCGCTAGGTTACCCGATTCAAAAGCTTTGATGGCCGCTCGTGAGTCTGTGAACACGTTGGTGCGCGAGCGGTCGGTCATGGCCAGGGCTATGGCGACCTGTTCTGCAACTGCGCTCGTAGCTAACCTGACCGAGGCTGAGGAGCGTAATTCCCCGTTGCCGTCAATGACTGCCAGCGCGAATGTGCTAGACTTGCCGTACTGAGCCGCATCGACAAAGACAGTCGATTCTCGATTCTCGGCGGCGTTCTGTAATATCGCCCGTGCTCGGGCTTTTCGCCTCCCTACATTGTATTGCGGGTGCATATTCCGAGGGAAAGGGCTGACCACAAAGGTTTCCCGGACCTGCCTGGATAAGGTGATTTCCCGTTCAGCAAGCATTCTGGGAGCCATGCCAGCCTCGTCTAGGATGCGTTTCCCTGCCCTAGTTGTCGACAGCCTGACCACCTGGGCGGTGACCTGCGCTTCGATCACTTCATCAATGTCGTTGTGCATGCCGAGTTGTCTTAATTTGTCAGAGCATGTGGTTACTGGTAACCCCAGTACCTTGATGCTCTTACGGATGAGAGTGTTTAGCTTATTTTTTTTTTTTCGTTCTAGTCCAGTTAAGGGCCGATGCTACATAATTGATGTGGCTCAGTAGGAAGGCATGATGGATCCGAAGTAGGTTGGCTTCACCTAGTCCCTTTCTGCGTCCTGATACTCTAGCAACAAGTCTCAGCACGCTTTCGGTTTTGGTCGTGATGTGCGTGAGGGTTTTGGCGTTACATCCTCTCGCGTCAATCAGTAGTCCTAGGATTCTAATTGAATCTACTCGTGGAATGCGCTGTCCATTCCTTGCAAAAAGGGCGATGGGAATTTGATCCAGGTGTGGAAGTCTCCTAACGCCTTGCCTGGCCGGCCTGTACAGTAACAGTTCTGATTTCTTTGGAGAGAGTTGGAGGCCTGTGCCTTCTAGGTAGGACTCCGTTTCGTCTAGGGCTGATTGCAGCGCGTTTTCTACTTCTGCGAGTGATCCTCCCGGGCACCAGATCGTGATATCGTCCGCGTAAAGCGAGTGGCCTATATTGGGCAGGGATCTGAGCCTCTCCGATAAGCCCTTCATGACTATATTGAATAACAAGGGGGAGATGACCGCGCCTTGGGGAGTGCCTATGGCTCCTAAGGCGAATTCATCTGACTTGTGTTGAGCGATCCTTATGGTAGCCGTTCTATTCATCAGGAATGATCTAACAAAGGCCTGAAACTTCGCTCCCAGACCTAGGTTGGCCGTGGCCTGCAAGACAAAGCGATGAGATACGGTGTCAAAGGCCCTGGTGAGGTCAAGGGCTAATATCCCCCTAACATCCCGAGTGGTGTTATCGAAAATGTGCTTCTTAAGAAGTAGCATTACATCTTGTGTGGAAAGGCCGGGCCTGAAACCGATCATGTTGTGCGGGAATAGTTCCTTGCGTTCTATGTAGTTCGAGATCCTATTGAAAATAGCATGCTCCGCTACCTTGCCTACACAAGAGGTTAGCGATATCGGCCTTAGGTTGTCAAGATTTAAAGGCTTGCCCGGTTTCGGAATAAGCACAATCGAGGCGGCTTTCCACTCTACCGGGACGCTTCCACTCTCCCAAGTCTTGTTGACCTCTTTCGTTAGCATCTCAATTGATCTATCATCCAGGTTCCTTAACAGTCTGTTTGAGATGCCGTCCGGTCCTGAGGCTGACCTGCTATTCAAGTTGTGAAGGACGGCCCTAATTTCAGACTCCGTGAAGGGGTCATCGAGCTCTTTTACCGTGTCACATTCTATCTCAGGATACTCTTCTGAGCGTCCTGCGCCGAGCGGGAGATATCTATGGGTTACCTCGTCTAAAAGCGTTTCTTCCGTTCCACCCTCTTGGCTGTGCTTGTGAATCAGGCGGCACATTGCCTGTCTTTGATTGCCTTTGGTCCGCGTGTCATCTAGCATGTGTTTAAGGAGATTTCATTTTCCCCCTGTACGCATGCGTCCATCGACTGCTGAAAATGCCTTTTTATCATGCCTTTTTATCATGCCTAACCACGCAGTGTGCGACTGCTGTGGCCGGCACCATTGTGCGTGCTGCTGTCAGTCACGCTTGTCACTCATAAGGCATCCCCTTAGGACGGCGCTTTTTCGGGAGCTTATGCCCGTGTGGTCAGGCAAGCTTAGAATGCAGCCGCAGACGGGTTCTGACTGGAACAACGGGGAAGCCTCGGACAACCCATTGTAGGGCGGTGCAGCGGACATGGGACAGTGCCACTGTCGAGTTCCCACCAAACCGCCGCTTTCCTTATCCCTGATGAGGCACCCAAGGCCTTAGGTGCCTCATCAAAGGCGGAAATTGACAATCGGTGGCGTCGGCGTCAAAACGAGTGGTGCCGAAAAATTCATCACGTGATGACGTCACATATCGCAAAATGCTGTGACGTCGTCATGAAAGCAGTATTACGTCAAATGAAATTGTCGCTTAATAATAATTTTGGGGGTTTTACGTCCCAAAACCAGGATATGATTATGAGGGACGCGGTAGTGAACGGCTCCGGAAATTTGGACTACCTGAGGTTCTTTAGCGTGCACATAAATACGACAATGTTGCTTGATCAAAGGTGAACGGATCAAGGAGGCACTGCAGAACTAGGTGAGGTGCGCAAATCTTGCGCAACTTCAACCCTTTTATTTTTCTAGCAGAGAGTAGAAACGTCCTCCGGGACTAAAGGCTTGCGTCAGCAGCTTGAGTGGACCCAGGAGGCGTTGTGCGTAGCAGCGCGATCATAGTAAACATTTTTAGTACAAAAATTTTGAACATAAATTTGACGCTATCACATATACGCTTTGTGACATATTATGTAACATTCAGCAACAGACATCGTTGAGGCTTTGTGGTACAAATAACGAAGCAATAAAACAAAACATGGACATATCTACAGTGAAACCTCGGTGATACGATCACAGCTCATACGAATTTCGGGGTCATACGAATTTTTCGTTGATCCCTGCCATGGTCCATTGGCCTCAGTGCAATGGAGTACGGTTGTTGCGAACCGATTTTCACCCAGCGACGTTTGATACGAACGTACGCTACCGTCCAGGTATGAAGAGGTGCTGTCCGCGCTGTCGCGGAAGACGCGCCAAGCAGGTGCGAGCGCGGGAACGCAAGCGTGGGCATGCGCGCCACACCGCCAAATTGTCAGAATCATGGTGTAAGAAAAAAACTTTTCTTACGGTCAGAATAAACCGCCAGAGACGCGTCACGGCCTCCGAGTGTCGCGGGTCACAGCGCACCTGGTTCATTGATTAAATGCGCGCGTACGGGCCATATAGTTACGAGTGCTGGTATGATTGCCGACATCTTAAACATTAACTGACAATCATTGAGGATTCTTCCTGACGTTGCCGCAGCCCTGACAAACAATAAATGAAAACGTACGCCAGCTTTCTTTTGTCGCATGCTAATTTTCCATGCTTTCTGGTGATACGAATTTCGGATGATACGAATATTTTTTGTGGTCCCGTGAGATTCGTATCACCGAGGTTTCACTGTATATGCATCGTTATACATGAATATAAAGGTTGTGCCAGCTATCTCTAGCCAGAGTTTAATAATAGGCCGACGCACTGTTTGACTACGCGACCAAATGCATGTTGCTGACTATGGCATGGATTCAGCCACACTAATTTTTATTTTCCGCTTGATTGTCTAATTAGGCATGTTTGATGAGTCAACTGTTGAAGCAACTAAGCCCGCTAAAGCATTCCGAAGAGAAAGTTGTAGACCGGTTTTCAAGAGATCCGACTAGAGTGTTTCTATTTTTACATCTAATAAGTATTGGTGTTTTTCTGCTTGCTACAGATGCCCGCGAGACAAAAAAAAATATCACATGACATGCCAGCTTGCGCGCCTATGCTAAAGTGACTAGTTAGTGTTCAAGCTAAACGAGTTAGGTTTAGCAGCCTCGACCTCGCGCCTATGCTAAAGTGTTAGGTGGTACATGTCCCGGTTGTGCGGTTTGGGTCCCGCTGTCCCACCAACCTGCTTGCGGGACGGTGTTTTGTCCCGCTTTCGGCCGACAGTCGGCTCGCAGTCAGCTAGCTCGGCCACCACACCCCATTTCTGTACTGTACTATTTTTACGTGGGAAGCAGCGCACGGAGACAAGACGCAAAAGGGAGACACCAAACGGCACGAAAACATGTGCCTGTCTCCGTGCGCTGTTTCACACCTAAAAATGAGCAATCACTAACTCGCGCAACTGTCAACTTTACTGATACTGTACTATATATGGGCATGGTATCCTTTCTTTCTCCTTCTCTCCCTTCGTTTCTTTCTGTCCTTCATTTTTTTTCTCTTTTATGCGATATCAATTATATGGACACGGGTGTTTACAGTCGCCGCTTGGTCCCACACACACACACACACACACACACATATATATATATATATATATATATATATATATATATATATATATATATATATATATATATATATATATAATTTACAGAGAAATTTCAGAAGAAACATTTTCCAAAGCGCGTAACCGAGGATCCGGACCTACGACCACTCGCTCCGCAGCGCGCAGCGTTAGACAACTCCGCCACGCAGCATGCGTCCTTCAGCATACTAACTCAGAGCTATTCATGTCCACCATTTACCGCTGGTGGTACGCAGAGCTCGAAGATGCTTCAGCGTGTTCACTATAATCCGTGAGATGCCGCGAAAGACGCGCTTTAAAGGCCTTCGCCCAGCTCGTGTTTCGTCGGAGTTGGGATGTGCGCGCGCCTATTGTCACGTACTCCGACCTACAGGGCTTGGTCGCTCGGCCCGCGAGTTTATCTCGTGAAGCGGTAGGTTTGTTGGTCTTGCGCTTTCACCGCAAAGTTTGCGCTGAAGATATAGACCGCACGAAGATCACTTCGCTCGCCGCAGCGGCCGTTTGCGAAAGGAGTGAGCAGCAGACCGCGCACGGCGCACTGGCTTCGAAACACGCAAGGTGGCGCTGAGAACGCATGCAGGCGCTTCAGCGCCTCTTCGGGGAGCAGCTCCGTCGGGTCGAAGTCGCGATGGAAGTGGAACCAAGTTAGGTTCAGCTCGACCACGTGTTCCAGGGGGACGGAGAAGAACCCGCGAAGATTGTCGCGGTACGCGGTGCCTGACGTCGGGTAAGATTTGACGGCGGGTACCAGTAGGAGTAGCAGGAGATAGAGTTTGTGGACATGCGTCGAGAACTTTCGACGACTCGCGAGACCGAACGACTCTTCCGTTGAGTCGGTGGTGACGGCAACCATGGCGACCGGTGACGGAAGAGACGGAAGCACTTGGTGCGGGCTGTACGCGAGGTGGTCTAGTTCGACGCAGCTCCACAAGTCGCCCGACCTCTTGTGGCGAACGTTGGTGTAGACAGTGGCGAAGTTCGTGAATGTCAACGATGACTCGGGCTCGTACGGACATGACACCGGCACTTCGGAGGTGAACGCGAATGTTTCCAGTTCGACGAGGTCGTCGTGAATGCGGCTACACTCCGACAGGGCATTCGAGAAGTTTCCCCGGAGGAGGTGGACGTGTAGTTTGGCCAGGTTCGGGTAGGAGGCCAGAAGCTCCCGGAGGAGCTCGAAGTTGCGGTCGCCGCCACCGTCCTCGACGTACACTTGGCTCAGACTGCGGGTCACGACGACGGCCCGCTTTCGCGACGCTATCAGACGCACGTTGCACATCTCGCGGTTGGCGGCCACCTCGGAGTCTTCATCGCGCGATATCTCAGAGGTGCTCCAAATACTGGAGCTGTTCGAGCGTCAACAGGAGCAGGTGGCTAAGCGGGAGCGGGCAAGCGACGCAGCGCAGGCACTGGAGTGTCACGCAGCGGGCGATTTGCGCCCATAGCTGTGCTGGTCTGCCGACGAAGCAGTTTCTGAGGACCAGTTCGGTGAAGTCGCCCGGGTTTAGTGCGTCCATTCGCTGGACCAAATCGGACACACCTTCGTTCATGCAAAGACGCGCGATCACCTCGTTCGCGCTCCCGGCCATGAAATTGTTCGTGCAAACGGCTGCCCTGTTCGAGTGTCTACCGAGGGACGGGGAGGAGGTCTGTGCACGGCTATCGAGCAGAAATGGCGAAGCGGCAGACAAAAATATGTTGGATGAC
Organism: Rhipicephalus sanguineus; assembly: GCF_013339695.2. Taxonomy (NCBI): domain Eukaryota; kingdom Metazoa; phylum Arthropoda; class Arachnida; order Ixodida; family Ixodidae; genus Rhipicephalus; species Rhipicephalus sanguineus. The sequence continues at coordinate 136,141,862 of NC_051182.1, read as the reverse complement.
ACTTCGAACAAACACAGTAAAATACGCACAAATGCCGTGTACGTGAGGTCATGAATTTGGTAGCGGCGTTGCACTCTAATAACGTGATTGGCTCTGGGAAAACGTGGTTCAGTTATCTGTGGATGGATACTCGGGAAAGCGTATTGTGGAAAGCGGTGAACACGTCAGGAGTCAAAAGTCAGCATAGTACGTGGCCAGTTCCAATAGTGCACCCTTGCAATTTCTATAATATTGTTGCGCGAGCGTCGACTCTAAAATACGGTAGCTTCTAATATTGGCTAGACCGATGCCTCCTTGGCTAGAAGTAACAGGATTAGCGATACGACGATCACCGTCACACCGCCATTCTGAGCAAACGGTCGCACAGATAAGACTGGCAGTGCACGTAGAACATCTCAAAGGAAAGAACAAAGCAGCCGGTTCTCGCACACAATTGTTCTCTCTGCTCATGCGCTTCATCTGAGCAGTCTAATGCTACTTCTGGCTTATATTAGGCCCTGCCCTGTCCTGGGGTCAACTGTACACGCTGCGAAGAAATTTCAAGGGCCTACACATACCGTGGTAGTATTCTTCGCAGGCTTGTTACGCCAATTACTATCGTTATTTCAAGGCCGTGCCGGTGCAGTCATGACACCGGTCTGGCAAACCGTGCAAAGTACATTTTTATTATGCCTAACCACACAGTATAGGCCTCGTGCGCTCAGTTGATGGCGCCACCACGGTAACGCTAATGCGGCCACTCAGCGCATTTTGTCCCTCTTCCCCTCCCGGCGCGCAGCTCGAAGTTGTGTGAGGTGAACGTCGATGCGTGAAAATGGCACGCAAAACAAGCCCCGCTTACTTTTTTAACACGAAAGTGTTTTATGCCGGGGTCCACCACGGCTCCACTGACGTATTTCCGTCACTGATATGACGTTGTAAAATATAAAGACTAACAGTGGGCGAAGAAAGAAACCATAAGAAAAAAATTGGCCGCGTATCTGCGTGCTTCGCTGCAAATGTCGTGTAAAGACGATAGAAGAGGCGCTGCGTGAGATATGAACGCCATCTGGCAATACGTCGTGAAACGTGAATGCTGTGTTGCGGGCTGGTGGTCCCGGCGCAGCAGCAGGCAAGACCGGCGGGGACGCCAGCCAGCCCGAACACGCGGTTTGGCGCGAAGCGCCGAAGCAGAAGAAACGTCCTCACTCAACGAGTACTCTCCACACACTCTTTTATATTCACGTCGCCTGGGTAAAGCAGGAATGCCAGAGCGGAACTGAGCTCGCTCGCTGGATTTCAAGCAAGACGGACGTGCCTGCCGCGATGTCCTGGATTACTCCTCGTACCTCTCGCTGACCGGCGCCCCGTGACGGACTCCTCGCCCGCTATGCCGTGCGCCGCTCATCGACGGGGCCTTCGCCGCTTGGCCGATGTTGTGCACCGTGCCTCTAGCTGTGTTTCGCGGACCCGTCTCTGAACTCCCGTGACTGTTTCCCCATCTTTCCTGTCCTCTTTTCTCTTCGTTGGATGGATGTGCTCCTATCACTTTTCTCTCTATTTTCCCACTATTCTTTTATTCCCTCCTTACCCCCACCCTACAAGGCACTGCGCCGTGTCGCCTATAGGCAGAGAGAAATTAGGTGCCTTTTTCCTTTCCTTAATAACCACAGAAGAAGAAGAAGAACTGAAACCGAAACACAACAATGAGCTCGCGCAGAGGGCAGGCACGCAGGAAGCCAAGTTTCGGCGCAGTCGCATTTTCAGCGCAGCTTAAGAAACTAGGGTCTCTAGAATTACGTATCTATGTATTTTCTATTAAAGGAACACACCACCTAATACTTACCTAGTGATGTTGCGCCTCAGATATGCGTAATGTTTGCTTTTTGATCAACCATGTAGACAAGTATGAACCTAGTGAGGCGTTCACGATGGCTGGCCCTTGTGCAAGGGGTTCAACTTTGGCCGAGTGGCTGAATCGAGGGACGTGCCGACAAACAGAAAGACAGACAGACAGAAAGACAGACCAAAATTTCTGCGTTTAAGTTCCCCAAGAAAGACTATCGTCTTTAAAAGTTCCGTCACCGGGAATCGGACTCGCGACCCCTCGCTCCACAGCGCGCAGCGCGAAACGATTCGGCCACGGACAGCACACCCTTTGCAATGCTAGCGGAGAGCTATTTATATACACCATTTGGGGCCGGTGGCGATACTCAGAGATCCGTGTTACAGCGTGTTTTCGTTATCAGTAGCGAGATGGCGCGAAGGGCTTGAAGAGTGCTCTTTAAAAGTCGCCGCCGTTGCGACGAGCTCCGCCTCTACAGGGCGTGGTCGCTCGTGCGTGCGCTTATCTCGTGATCGCGGTGGTTCGTACGTCTTGCGTTGAGAGCACGAAGGTCACTTGGCCCACTGCAGCGGCCGCTTTTGCGAAAGGAGCGCGGTGCTCACGCAGAAATAAGTTACAAATGTGACAGTTCGCTCTCATCCTGTGTATGTTCATTCCGTGCGTCCTTTCTGCTTGAGCAGCGCGTTGCAAGTTTCGAGCTGCTTGCGGTTCTTCGCGTGACATTACAATTTGTTACTGTAGCATTCATTCCTTCGCCCATGGGGCGAAAAAATGCACAACAAACGCTCAACTACGTCAGTGAAAGACACGTTTCACTTTCGTGTTATACCTATTCCATATGACAGAGGGATCAGCCATGTTTTTGCGGCTACGGACGAACAGCAAACGTTCAGGAATACTTCAAACCAAGTGTTCGCTTCGGCATGGGGACTTGTATGTCGCTCATCACGTTTACTGCGTGAGATAAGAACTGCACAGTGCCGTCGGCCCGTCGGAAATATTCGGAAAATGCGTCGCACAAATAAAGAGCGTGGAGTACGACGTGCGTTTAGAAGCGAGTCAATTTTTTTCTTGGCATATACGATAGAAAATACTTTTTATCGGCAGCCTCGAGCATCTATATGACCGGCGCGCGTTATCAGAAAGCTGGGATAGTAGAAATGGCATATTAGCGACGATAAAAAGACCGCATGAATTGCCCGTATTTTTGTTTTCTAGCGCTGTTAGTACGTCGAACACTTTGCTAAGTTATATTTTTAAACATGTGCAACTGTTTTTCTGGTCAAGGTCCTCCGATCATAAAGCCGATCCTGAGGCCCCTCAGCCCGACAGTCGTGCACAGCCGACGCAGTGGGCACTGCAGAGGACTGTTTTGCCTCGCAATGGTTGCCACATACCTCAGTTCGAGTTAATAAAAAGAACAAGGAAACCAACAATGTGTCAATATTACGTGGAGCTGCAGCACAGCCAGAATTTTTTTTCGGTGAGGGTTCTCATACTTCATGTATGTTCGTCCGTGCGTTTGTATGTGTGCGTGTATACATGCACATGTAAAATTTTAAAAATTCGGAGGGAGGAGGAGAGGGGGTTTGAATCCCCCTGGTTACGCCAGTGACTTGGACAGACAGCGAAAAAAAACGCCAGGCCTGCGCGGAAAGCGCAGCACAGTCACAGCGAAAGCTCGAAGAGCGGCATTTCTAGAGCCCGTTATAAACTCTCTCGTGGCAACTAATACAAGTACACTAGCAGCATACCGGCCCACAGCGCCACAAATCATAATTTTTGTGAAGTTGGGAAGCGCCCAGCACGACATTACTTGTCATTCTGCGGAGAAGCGAGGTACCATCAGTAAGGCGTTATGAGCAGTTTCTAGATGCGACGGCTGATGACGATGAAGAATTATGACCATGCCTTTTGTAATGGTTTGGAAGCTTTACCGGACCCACTAGCTACTTAATGTTAGTCCCGCCCGGTCATGATGACACTCTCCCACCACGCTTTATAACATTAATTTTGTGAGACCCCGAGGAACTGGATCGTGCGAGCCTTATGGGCTTCCTTGGCAACCAATTGAAGTGCACTTGCGAGGAACCCACTACGCTATAAATCATAACTTTTGTGAAGTAGGGAAGCAGCCACTACGCAATTTTTCTTCATTCTGCGGACAACCCTGGTACCTGCTAAACACCTTTAAGGCATTCTGTGCACTTTGTTGATGCTGTGGCTGATGACGATGAAGAATTATGGCAGAGCCTTTTGTAATGGGTTCGAAGCATTCAACAACCCACTCGTTGCGCAATTCGCATTGTGTGACGCCTGTTTACAGAATTCGCGCTGTGTGACGCTTGGTTGTTATTTTACTCTTCTACCACGCTTCCTTACATATGTTGATGTGGTTCCTTCCCGACATGAAGCCTGTATAGGGTCTTTTTTTGCAACGCAGTTTCAAGCACCGGCATGGCTCAGAGGTTGAATACTGGGCTCCCACGCAGAGGGCCCAGGTTCAAACTTCGTTCCATGCTTGAAATTTTTTCTTATTTCGTTTTTTTTCTTACTTCGAGCGATAGTGATTACGGACACCGGCGGCGGCGGCGGACAACTACGGCGCCAAAGACGGCCCTTGTTGTGACCTCACAACAGCTTTCGCTGTAAAAGACCGTGCGAAGACAGGACGCGTTTGCTTATCGGCCGCGCCGAACGGCTGCGTTCCAACGTTTTCGCCGATGAGCCTCGTGCGACTTCCATGGAAAATGATAAAATTGTACCTTCGGCAGTTTTCCGGCCGTGTTCTTGTAGCTGTTATGACATGCGCGCTCGCAAGAGCAGATAGAAGTCGACTTTTTTCGCCGCGTACACACTCTTGCGCTAGTAGGGGCCATTGCCAGCCTGCTGCGGCCAAGCGCGGCTGTGCGGAGGGAACAGGGACATTTTGCCAGCAGCAGCCGTAGTGGCGCTGCATGTCCGATTTGAAACAGCAGCGCACGAGTCCTATACTGATAAAGCCATTTGCTGTGGGAATGCTTTGGATGGTTCGGATACATCGGGTGTTGAGTCAAGAGGTCAAACTATATGTTACCGCAACTGCTGCTTATTCATGCCTTGCAGCACGTGGCATACGTGTTACTTCCTGCGAGTCCCAGACCCCGTCCGAGGAGAGCGGATGGCTGTATTTTGTTTCCTTTAGGAATCTGTATGGACACGATGCTTTGGTGACAAGCTCTGAGTCGCCGCGTTGTATCTGTGTAATCACGGCACTTAGCTCGTCTACGCATACATTCCGCTAGGCGCATTCTTCTGACCGACTATGCCTGCCCCACCTGCAGTCGCACACTGCGGTTTGCCACGATGAAGATGCAGTCGGCGCGGGTTGCCAGATCGGTATTCAGGCAACACTGGCATGACTTTCAAAGAACGATGGAAATTACTAACAATATCTGGGGTCGTATAAGCTGTTAGTTTGGTATACAGTGGTGCATGTTATGTTATCAATGCGCTTCCGATGCACTATCAAGTGAGCTACAGCGGTGGTCGCTGTGGCAGAGGACTGGGCGGTTTATCCGAAGGTTGTAGGTACAATTTCTACAAGCGGCAAGTTGATTTTTCATCCACTTTAACTCCCTTTCATTTTCATATTTACTACACTACAGTAATGCGTAGGATAATAGCATCAATGAAAGAATCAATTCATCAACCGAGAAGGAAAAGAATACGGCTTTCGCCTTCGAGTCGTCTCTGGGTTATGTATGAGAGAGACCCTGTGAGTTTTTCTGAGAGCTATTTCAAGAACGCGTAGTAAAGGACCGGAAAAAGCTACATAAAGGACACTGGAATCCCTTCCGACGTGTCCAGTAATTAATCAAATTTGAAAAATGCTTTCGGCGGAACGCCCCCTATAGGTGGCACATTTCAAAGTCCCTTTGAGGCCTCTTTAAATGCAGCGGGCGTCACCAATTTTGCTTTCGGCTGGCAGAAAAAAAAAAGAAGAAATCATTTCTGCTTTTCTGCGTATATCGGTAAGAGCTGCCGCGAAGTCATCACATGATGGGTGACGTCATCACGTAACAGTTTTTTGCACCGCTCTTTGTTTCCGCCGATGGCGGTCGCTTCTCGTGTTTGATGAAGCTTCTAAGGGGTTGACCCTAATAAATACATTTAGTAAATACGACAGACGCGGAGCTGTCTGCGACACGGTGGAATAATGTTCAGGAATGAGGACACCGCTTAACACATCAACTTGTCGAGCCCCTTTATTGAAACGCGTCCAATAAATGTTTACATCCGGAAGTATTAAACTCTAACCTATAATGCGTCAACCTTTATAACTTTAAAATCAATGCTCTAACCTTTATTACTTTAAAATCGGGTTAAGGCAAACTTGCATAGCAGGAGTATCCATTAATTAGGCTTGCGGGTCCGCCTCACAGTCGCGGTTGACCGGCTTGACGAGTCCGATGAACGTCGCTGTCGAGCAACACGCGAAGCAGGGTCCGCCTCCTAAGAGGACGTCGTCTTGACATCGTCTTAACCACGTGATTCGTTGCTCGGAGCCTTCAGTGTCGTTCCTGTAGTGTATGTGCACGCACTTCAGCTGAGATGAGCTGGCGACGCAGTCACGGACAAATTTCGCTGCATCGGCGTCCGAGACCTGCATCGACGTCAGAAGGCACAGGTGCTGCAGGCTGGTCATGCGCCACAAGCAGGCCTGGGGTGATGGAAACAACGCACGTGAGATCAATCAGTCATTGAATCAATAAATAAGCATAAATGTCTATGTGCTGAGCCCGATTGGACCGTTACAAGGAAAACAACACGGGCTAAACACTGACGTGTTCGCAGATTAAATGTAGCACGCATGCGTGCGTTACAGTTAAACGAGTAACGCCCGCTAATGAAACAAGTATAGAAACAGACAAGAACGATACACGTGCGAAGACTTCCGGAAAGGTGGGGGCAGGTTTAGGAACACACAATTTGCTTATGTTTCTAGCAATCTGCAAAACAAAAGTTAGAAGTTTAAGGAAAGGCACAGGGCGGTATGGGCCACACCGAACACGTCACAGTAATGTCGATGTCGCGGGGTGCAGAACGCCCCGTCGAGCTTTCGCACGCTGTTTGCCCTCGAAATAAAGTAACTTCGAATTGAGCAACGCCATTGAAATTTGGCCAAGAAGATTTGTGCGTACCGAGAAATCGAATAAAGGGGCGTACCTCCAGCTTGAAGTTCTCTGCCGGGGACACTTTGAGCAACGTGACATAATGGTACCAACGTGAGAACAACAGTGACTGCTGGGGCTTAACGTGCCAAAGCCACGATATGATTATGAAGCACAGCGTAATGGGATACTCCGAGTTACTTTCGAGCACCTAGGATTCTTCAACGCCCTGCTAAATTTAATTACATGAGCGTCTGGCGTTTTCGCCGCCATTAAAAACGCGACCGATGTGGTCGAACCCGCGACCTTCGGGTCAGCCGACGAACGCCGTACCATTCTGCCGCCGCGATGGCTACACGGGGCCAAATTATCGGAAAGGGAGCCCTACTTAGTCGGGGAAGACAGCTGGCCTTCCGCCCTGGCGACATTCTGTGTGCCGTTGGTGGCATTTCAGTGTGATCGCCGATAATAATTAATCATGTTTTTCACGGAAGTCACACAATCAGGTTGCGCGCGACAGTTAACGACGCGAGAGCTTAAAAACAATAAAAAAGACAAACGAACGAATTACGCCATTGTCGGCAAATAGCGAACACGTCAATAAGTGCCGCTCTTGAGAGGGTCGAGAATAAGACGACTCACCTGAAGATGCAGGTCGTTGATCTCCAGGCATTGATGCTGCAGTACGAGGCAACGGACAGATACGCACTCGCCAAGAATCTCACACAAATATCCGAATTGTAGTCTGTGGGCAAAGCTCCACTCAACAAGCCGAAGCGTTGTAGCAGCTCTGTAAGTCTGGAAGTACCACAGTAGTACCTTATATGTCACGTCACACAGGGTCAGCCTCGCGATGCTAGTGGACAAAAACATGGGCGCATCGGACGGTTCGTGGATGGGTACTCTGCTGTAGAGGACATTATGGCAGGAAGTGCACTGCAAGTAACCTCCTCGGCTTCCGACGCGCACGTCCAGCTCCTTCAGGTTGGGGCAAGCAGGCGGCAGCAAGCGGACGGAGGACTGCGTCGGAAACCAGCACGGGGGCACTGAGAGCACCAGGAGGCGGCTCCACAGCGGGTTAATAAGAAGTCGTTTCAGGTCAATGTCGAGGCGAAAGTGAAACGAACTGACGTTCAGCTCGGCGATGCTGTCCAGCGCGAAGAATAAATGTTGCAGGTAGTCGCAGCACACGGCTCCCGCCATCGGGTACGTCTGTATAGAGGGCCGTGGCGGTAAAAGCAGGAGACAGAGTTCGCGGACGCGTGCCCAGCTGTGTCGCCGGCTCCCCTCCCATAGCGACGCCCATAAGTCGCCGGCGGCAAACACGACCAGCTGTTTTGGAAGAAGGACTGCTCGATCCCGGCTGAGTGCGAGGTGACTCATTTCGACGCAGCTCCACCAGTCGTGCGACCTGTCGTGACGGACGTTGGCGCATACGGCAGCGCAGGTCGCGAACCTCAATGTTGGATGCGGCTCGTACGGAAATGGAACGGAGGCCGGTAGTTCGGAGGTGAAGGTGAACGTTTCCAGTTGGTCCAGCTGTTCGTGAAGCCGGCGACAATGCGCCAGAGCATTCGAGAAGGTTCCACGCACGAAGTGAACGTGAAAATCGGTTAGGTTAGGGCAGAAGACCAGTAGCTCCCAGAGAAACTCGAAGTTGCGGTCGCCGCCCACCTCGACGTACATGCGACGCAGGCTGTGGTACCGGATGACACCCCGCATTTGCGTCGCTATGGCACGCATACGGTTGATCTCTGTGTCGACGACCACCTCGGGGTCTTCGACGAGTGATAACTCGAGGTGCTGCAGGTACCGCAGTTGTTCCAACATCAACTTGAGCAGTCTGCTCGGCTGGAGCACGCAGCCAACGCAGCTCAGGCGCCGGAGCCTCACGCAGCGTCCGATTTGCGCGCATAGCTGTGCCGGTACGCAGGGGACGCAGTTTCTTAGGACCAATTCGCTTATGGTGTGTGGGTTCAGTGCGTCTATTTGCTGGACCAAGTCTGACACCCGTTCGTCCATACTCAGGCGCACGGTGACATCGTTCGCGCTCGCAGCCATCGTTCGTGCAAGCGGCTGCCTCTCGTTCGAGTGTCTAGTGGATGTACTGGGCTTGCGCGAAAGAAATTGGCGAATCGGCAGCCGCGCCTGTGGCGAATGCGCCTTCGAACAGATGTCTTGAGATATACGCGTGCTCCATGGCCGTGACGTCATGAAGTGACGGCGGCGTTGCGCTCGAATCGCTCTGATTTACTCCATGTTAACGTGGCCCAGTTATCTGTAGGTGGATACTCGGCAAAGCATGATATGTGAAGCTGTGAACACATGAACGACCAGATGTCAGCCTACTAGTCACGGATTGAAAGGCGAAATATAAGGGTTACGAAGTGCACGTAACCGTTAGCGGCCAGATTCGCAGTGACAGGACGCGTTTATCACGAGTAATTGATCACAGCAGTTATACTGAAAGAGAATTATGTCGCATTTTAGTCAGTGAGTATTGTACACGAGCTGTCCTGATAGTGTGGCTACTGTACAGTATTGATTACACGCTTGCGCCGGCAGTTCCTTTCATTCTGTCAAGGTCATGCCGATCTGGCCAGAACTCTGTTCTTCAATTCGCGCAAACTGCCTTTTTATCATGCCTAACCACGCAGTGTGCGACTGCTTCCACGTTCTAAAAGAACGATGTTTTTAGTGCCACCTTAGAAAAGTTTTTTGAATTCTTTCGGCGTTTAAGCTACAGTGTTATGACATCGTTTGTACCACAACTTAAGGGACGCATCTGGTATCAAGGCAGCTACAGGGAATCACATGTTATCCTCCTTCTCAGCCCTGCCTTTCCTCCTCGAGTCGTCGAGCGCGCAAGCCATCGCTGGCGACCGCAGCGCACTCGACGGGTGGAGCGCCGCTTGCCTCGGTCGCTTGCGCAATCAACTCCGGCAGCACATGTTTGGCTTGCCGAAGCGAATCGCGGAGTGATTGAGATCTGCTCCCGCAGGTGCCGCAACCCTGCCAGCCATTGCGATTTTGTCCTGTACATACGCCAACAATCTGCAAACGCCAAGAAGCATGGAGAAAAACGAAAGGTGTTTGAGAACGATCACCGATAAGCGTGAGCACGGGCAATGTGCCCACGCTTAAAGCTTCGAGGGGGACGTTGCGCCCGCAGATGCATCAATCCCGGCGTTCATCGGATAGCGGGAGCACGAGGCTCAGTGCACATACTGGCCGAAGGGACTCCGCTGGCCAGTTGCAATACATACCTTACACGATGTCTCAGCTTTACAGGTCACCGATCATTATGATCTAATTAGATATATCTCAAGTCAGTAAGGAACCTCGAGTGTATTTTGCAGCAATATCGCCTTTCTTCCCACGTTGCCACGGTCACGTACGCATTCGCTCACGCTATAAAGGGAGTAGATCACTGTTCGGCCGCAGTAACTAGGCCGGTGCTGCACGTCCCACCCTCGCCGTCCAAGTGCTTGTCTTAATTGACTTTTAAGGCGTATGCCTTAGGTGCCTCATCAAAGGCAAAAATTGACAATCGGTGGCGTCGGCCTCAGAACGGGTGGCGCCAAAAAATTCATCACGGGATGACGTCACACATGGCAAACTGCTGTGACGTCGTCACGAAACCATTATGACGTCACATGACATTGTCGCTTAATAATAATTTTGGGGGTTTTACGTCCCAAATCAGGATGTGATTATGAGGGACGCGGTAGTGAAGGGCTCCGGAACTTTGGACTACCTGAGGTTCTTTAGCGTGCACATAAATATGACAATGTCGCTTGGTCAAAGGTGAACGGATCACGGAGGCACTGCAGACCTAGGTGAGGTGCAAAAGTCTTGCATAACTTCAACCTTATTATTTTTATAGCATAGAGTAGAAACGTCCTCCGGAACCAAATGATTGCGTCAGCAGCTTGATTGAACACAGGAGGCTGTTATGCCAGGGCTCCCAACCCAAACTTCCTTGCTTCGACAAGGAATTCAAGCTGGTAAAACGTCTGACGCAACCAGCGTCGACACCCGCTGATGCAACGAAGCGGGAGTCTTACGCAATCCCCGGCAACTCCGGCGATGAGGCTGATTCAACCAGCGTCAACACCAGCTGATGCAACGAGGCGGGAGCCTTACGCAATCCCCGGCAACTCCGGCGCTGCGCCTGACGCAACCGACGGAAATCTCTCCCGCAACGTGCGGCAAGCCCTCTCATCCGCGGATCCGGTTCGAGCCAGCGACCAACGGCGGTTCCTGATTGGAGGCTTCGCGCTCCTGGCTGATGCAAGCGATCGCCCAGGGCTATAAAAGAACCAAGCTGCGAGGAGAGAGGGAGACAGCGAGACAGCGAACGAAGAAATCGCGGGTCGTCGTCGCACCGCTGTGCGAGCCCAATAAGCTGTCGGCTCCAGCGCCGAATATGTAACGCCTCTGTATATATGTATATAAATTTGCCTTAACTCACCGTCGCCTTGATCGCTCCGTCTATCAGCTCTGCGCAGAATCAGTCGCAAGCTGAGACACCTGTTTCCCAACAAGGCCTTGTGCGAAGCAGCGCGATCAGAGTAAACATTTTTAGTACAAAACTGAAACATAAATTCGACGCTATCAGATATACGCTTTGTGACAGATTATGTAACGTTCAATAACAGACATCGTTGAGGCTTTGTGGCACTAATAGCGAGGCGATAAAACAAAACGTGGTCATATTTATATGCATCGTTATACATTAATATAGAGGGTGTCCCAGCTATCTCTAGCCAGAGTGTAATAATAGGGCGACGCGCTCTATGACTACGTGACCTAATGCATGTTACTGACTATGGCATGGATTAAGTCACATTAATCTTTATTTTCAGCTTGATTGTATAATTAGGCATGTTTAATTAATTAACTGTTCAGGCAAGAAAGCTGGCCAAAACATTCCAATGAGAAACTTGTAGATCGGTTTGCAAGAGATCCGACTAGGCAGTTTCTATTTTTACATCTAATAAGTATTGGTGTTTTTCTGCTTACTACAGATGCCCGCGAAACAAAAAAAATAATCACATGACATGCCAGCTTGCGTGCCTATGCTTAAGTTAGAATTGAAAACTGGGCAAGTTGGTAACGACTCATAGCTGGTCGAGGTAAACAGCGCACTAGACGAAAGAGTAAGGAGGGACACAACACGAGCGCTGATGACGGAACGACTCTCAGCGCTCGTGTTGTGTCCCTCCTTTACTCTGTCTTCGTCTAGTGCGCTGTTTACCTCGACCATCTATGAATATGCTAAAGTGACTAGACGTCCCGAGTTAGGTGGTACATGTCCCGGTTGTGCGGTTTGGGTCCCGCTGTCCCGCCAACCTGCTTGCGGGACGGGGTTTTGTCCCGCTTTCGGCCGACAGTCGGCTCGCAGTCAGCTAGCTCGGCCGCCACACCCTATTGCTGTACTATACTATTTTTACGTGGGCAGCAGCGCGCGGAGACAAGACGCAAAAGGGAGACACCAAACGACACGAAAACATGTGCCTGTCTCCGTGCGCTGTTTCACACCTAAAAATGAGCAGTCACTAACTCGCGCAACTGTCAACTTTACTGATACTGTACTATATATGGCCATGGTATCCTTTCTTTCTCCTTCTCTCCCTTCGTTTCTTTCTGTCCTTCATTCTTTCTCTCTTTTATGCGATAGCAGTTATATGGACACGGGTGTTTACAGTCGCCGCCAGGTCCCATATACCTACCTACACACACACACACACACACACACACACACACACACAGACACACACACACAGCGCGTAACCGAGGATCCGGACCTACGACCACTCGCTCCGCAGCGCGCAGCGTTAGACAACTCCGCCACGCAGCATGCGTCCTTCAGCATACTAACTCAGAGCTCTTCATATCCACCATTTACCGCTGGTGGTACGCAGAGCTCGAAGATGCTTCAGCGTGTTCACTATAATCCGTGAGATGCCGCGAAAGACGCGCTTTAAAGGCCTTCGCCCAGCTCGTGTTTCGTCGGAGTTGGGATGTGCGCGCGCCTATTGTCACGTACTCCGACCTACAGGGCTTGGTCGCTCGGCCCGCGAGTTTATCTCGTGAAGCGGTAGGTTTGTTGGTCTTGCGCTTTCACCGCAAAGTTTGCGCTGAAGATATAGACCGCACGAAGGTCACTTCGCTCGCCGCAGCGGCCGTTTGCGAAAGGAGTGAGCAGCAGACCGTGCACGGCTCACTGGCTTCGAAACACACAAGGTGGCGCTGAGAACGCATGCAGGCGCTTCAGCGCCTCTTCGGGGAGAAGCTCTGTCGGGTCGAAGTCGGGATGGATGTGGAACCAAGTTAGGTTTAGTTCGACCAGGTGTTCCAGGGGGACGGAGAAGAATCCGCGAAGATTGTCGCGGTACGCGGTGCCTGACGTCGGGTAAGATTTGACGGCGGGTACCAGTAGGAGTAGCAGGAGATAGAGTTTGTGGACATGCGTCGAGAACTTTCGACGACTCGCGAGACCGAACGACTCTTCCGTTGAGTCGGTGGTGACGGCAACCATGGCGACCGGTGACGGAAGAGACGGAAGCACTTGGTGCGGGCTGTACGCGAGGTGGTCTAGTTCGACGCAGCTCCACAAGTCGCCCGACCTCTTGTGGCGAACGTTGGTGTAGACGGTGGCGAAGTTCGTGAATGTCAACGATGAATCGGGCTCGTACGGAAATGACGCCGGCACTTCGGAGGTGAACGCGAATGTTTCCAGTTCCACGAGGTCGTCGTGAATGCGGCTACACTCCGACAGGGCAATCGAGAAGTTTCCGCGGAGGAGGTGGACGTGTAGTTTGGCCAGGTTCGGGTAGAAGCCAGAAGCTCCGGAGGAGCTCGAAGTTGCGGTCGCCGCCACCGACCTCGACGTACAGTTGGCTCAAACTGTGGGTCACGGCGATGGCCCGCTTTCGTGACGCTATGAGACGCACGTTGCACATCTCGCGATTGACGGCCGCCTCGGAGTCTTCGACGAGCGATATCTCGAGGTGCTCGAGATACTGGACCTGTTCCAGCATCAACTGGATCAGGTGGCTAGGCAGGAGCGGTGCAGGGCGACGCAGCGCAGGCGTCGGAGTCTCACGCAGCGGGCGATTTGCGCGCACAGCAGTGCTGGTCTACCGACAACGCAGTTTCTGAGGACCAATTCGGTGACGTCGTCCGGGTTTAGTGCAGTCTAGTCGCTGGACCAAGTGGGACACACCTTCGCTCATACAACGACGCACGATCACCTCGTTCGCGCTCCCGGTCATGAAATTGTTCGTGCAAATGGCTGCCTTGTGCGAGTGTCTACCGAGGGGCGGGGAGGAGGTGTGTGCACGGCTGTCGAGAACAAGTCCCGCCACGGTGGTCTAGTGGTTATGGCGAAAGTGTTTGAGGCCCGTGTACTTAGATTTAGGTGCACGTTAAGGAACACCAGGCGGTCGAAATTTCCGGAGCCCTGCACTACGGCGTCTCTCATAATCATATCGTGGTTTTGGGACGTTAAACCCGAGATATTATTATTGTTATTATTGTCGAGCAGAACTGGCGAACAGTCCGACATAAATATGGTGGATGACACTTCGAGCAAACACGTTAAAATACACACAAGTGCCGTCTACGTGAGGTCATGAGTTTGGTGGCGGCGTTGCTCTCTAACGTGATTGGCTCTGAGAAAACGTGGTTCAGTTATCTGTGGATGGATACTCGGGAAAGCGTATTGTGGAAAGCGGTGAACACGTCAACAGCCAAAACTCAGCATAGTACATGGCCAGTTCCCATAGTGCACCCTCGCAATTTCTATAATATTGTTGCGCTAGCGTCGACCCGAAGACACGGTAGCTTATAATTTTGGCTAGACGTAACGAGATCAGCGCTACGACGATCAGCGTCACACCGCCATTCTGAGCAAACGGTCGCACAGAAAAGAGTGACAGTGCGCGTAGGACATCTCAAAGGAAAGAGCAAAGCAGGCGGTTCTCGCACGCAAATGTGCTCTCTGCGCATGCGGGTCATGTGAGCAGTATAATGCTACGTCTCGCTTATATTAGGCCCTACCATGTCCTGGGGTCAACTGTACACGCGCTGCTAGAGTGCACTAGAACAAGGGAGTGTCCGGAACGAGCTTCGAAAAGTGAAGCCCAAACAGGGTCAATCCGCTTGCAGCGCTGCGATCGGTAGTCTGCAATGTGTCGCCGTTTAAGAGTTGCGCGCGGCTCCGCCGAAGTGGTGCAGGGGTAGAATGCCCGCTTCCCACTCAAAAGGCCCGGGTTCGAATCGCAGCTGTAGATGGCGGGTTCTTATTCTTAGTGTCACCTTTTACAGCTGGATTGGTTTTCGTTTGTTTCTTAAAACTAGCTCCAGATGCTACGTGTTGGTTCAAAAGTAACGCAAAATATAAAGTAAAATAGAAGAAATTTGGCAGTGAGCGCAGTTATTTGCAGCGCCACCACCCGGGATTGAACAAAAACGTAAAATATGGCTTCCGAGATTTTCGCGAATACGAGACTCGAAACGAGATTACACATTTTACGTTCCTTTTTGTAGCAATACGTAGCAACAGAAGCTAGTTTTACGAAACAAAGGAAAACCAACACGGCTAGGAAAGGTGACACTAAGAGTAAAAACCCACCATCTACAGCTGTGATTCGAACCCGGGCCTTTTGAGTGGGAAGCGGGCATTCTATCCCTGCACCACTTTGGCGGAGCCGCGCGCAGCTCTTAAACGACGACACATTGCAGACTACCGATCGCAGCGCCGCAGGTGGATTGACCCTGTTTGGGCTTCACTTTCTGTACATTGGTGCTGCGGCCGTTCCGAGCACTGCCCTGTTCTAGTACACTCTAACGCTGCGAAGAAATTGCAAGGGCCTACACCTAACCGTGGTAGTGTTCTTAACACGCTTGTTACGCCAATTACTATCGTTATTTCAAGGTCATTCCGGTTCAGCCATGACACCGGTCTGGCAAACCGTGCAAAACAGTATACTGCTAAAGCTATTTGCTGTGGGAATACTTTGAATGGTTCGGATACATCGGGTGATGAGTCAAGAGGTCAAACTATCTGTTACCGCACGTGCTGCTTATTCATGCCTTGCAGCACGTGGCGTACGTGTTACTTCCTGCGAGTCCCAGACCCCGTCCGAGGAGAGCGGATGGCTGTATTTTGTTTCCTTTAGGAATCTGTATGGACGCGATGCTTTGGTGACAAGCTCTGAGTCACCGCGTTGTATCTGTGTAATCACGGCACTTAGCTCGTCTACTCATCCATTCCGCCAGGCGCATTCTTCTGACCGACTATGCCTGCCCCACCTGCAGTCGCACACTGCGGTTTGCCACGATGAAGATGCAGTCGGCGCGGGTTGCCAGATCGGTATTCAGGCAACACTGGCATGACTTTCAAAGAACGATGGAAATTACTAACAATATCTGGGGTCGTATAAGCTGTTAGTTTGGTATTCAGTGGTGCATGTTATGTTATCAATGCGCTTCCGATGGACTATCAAGTGAGCTACAGCGGTGGTCGCTGTGGCAGAGGACTGGGCGGTTTATCCGAAGGTTGTAGGTACAATTTCTGCAAGCGGCAAGTTGATTTTGCATCCGCTTTAACTCCCTTGCCTTTGCATATTTACTGCATTACAGTAATGCGTAGGATAATAGCATCAATGATAGAATCAATACATCAACCGAGAGGAAAAAGAATACGGCTTTCGCCTCCGAGTCGTCTCAGGGTTATGTATGCGAGAGACCCTGTGAGTTTTTCAGAGAGCTATTTCAAGAACGCGTAGTAAAGGACCTGAAAAAGCTACATAAAAGACAGTGGAATTCCTTCCGACGTGTCCAGTATCTAATCAAATTTGAAAAGTGCTTTCGGCGGAACGCCCCCTATAGGTGGCACATTTCAAAGTCCCTTTGAGGCCTCTTTAAATGCAGCGGGCGTCACCAATTTTGCTTTCGGCTGGCAGAAAAAAAAAGAAATCATTTCTGCTTTTCTGTGTATATCGGTAGGAGCTGCCGCGAAGTCATCACATGATGGGTGACTTCATCACGTGATGGGTTTTTGCACCGCTCTGTTTTCGCCAATGACTCGCTTCTCGTGTTTGATGAAGCTTCTAAGGATTTGACCCTAATAAATATATTTAGTAAATTAGACAGACGCGGCACTGTCTGCGACACGGTGGAATAATGTTCAGGAATGAGGACACCGCTGAACACATCAACTTGTCGAGCCCCTTTATTGAAACGCGTCCAATAAATGTTTACATCCGGAAGTACTAAACTCTAACCTATAATGCGTCAACCTTTATTAGTTTAAAATCAATGCTCCAACCTTTATTACTTTAAAATCGGGTTAAGGCAAACTTTCATAGCAGGCGTATCCGTGAATTAGGCTTGCGGGTGCGCCTCACAGTCGCGGTTGACCGGCTTGACGAGTCCGATGAACGTCGCTGTCGAGCAACACGCGAAGCAGGGTCCGCCTCCTAAGAGGACGTCGTCTTGACATCGTTTTAACCACGTGATTCGCTGCTCGGAGCCTTCAGTGTCGTTCCTGTAGTGTATATGCACGCACGTCAGCTGAGCTGAGCGGGCGACGCAGTCACGGACACATTGCGCTGCATCGGAGTCCGAGACCTCCATCGACGTCAAAAGACACAGGTGCTGCAGTCTGGTCATGCGGCACAAGCTGGCCTGGGGTGATGGAAACAATGCACGCGAGATCGATCAATCAGTCATTGAATCAATAAATAAGCATATACGTCCATGTGCGAGCCCGATTAGACCATCACAACGAAAACAACGCGGGCAAAACGTGTTCGCCAACTAAATATGCATGCATGCGTGCGTTACAGTTCAACGAGTTACGCCCGCTAATGAAACAAGCATAGAAACAGACAAGAAAGATACACGTGCGAGGACTTCCGGAAAGGTGGGAGCATGTTTAGCTACAAGCAATTTGCTAATGTTTCTAGCAATCTGCAAAACAAAAGTATCGGCCACACCGAACACGTCAGAATAATGTCGATGTCGCGGGTTGCAGAACGCCCCGTCGAGCTTTCGTACGCTGTTTGCCCTCGAAATAAAATAACTTTGAGTTGACCGACGCCATTCAAATTTGGCCAAGAAGATTTATGAATACCGAGAAATCGAATAAAGGGGCGTGTCTCCAGCTTGAAATTCTCTGCCGAGGCCCCTTTGAGCTACGTCACTTAACGATACCAACGTGAAAACAACAGGAACTGCTGGGGTTTCACGTGCCAAAGCCACGATATGATTATGAAGCACAGCGTAATGGGATACTCAGAGTTACTTTCAAGCACCTGGGATTCTTCAACGCGCTGCGAAATTTAATTACATGTGCGTCTGGCGTTTTCGCGGTCACCAAAAATGCGACCGACGTGGTCCGTACCGGACCATTGTGCCGTATGCACCGTACCATTGTGCCGCCGCGACGGCTACACAGGCCCAAATTATCGGAAAGGGAGCCTTTCTTGTCGGGCAAGACAACTGGCCTTGCGCCCTGGCGACATTCTGTGTGCCGTTGATGGCATTTCAGTGTGATCGCCGATAATAATTAATCATACTTTTTTACGGAAGTCACACAGTCAGGTTGCGCGCGACAGTTAATGACGCGAGAGCTTAAACCAAAAAGGCAAACGAACGAATTACGCCATTGTCTTCAAATAGCGAAGGCGGCAATAAGTGCCGCTCTTCTGAGGGTCGAGAATAGGATGACTCACCTGAAGATGGTGATCGTTGATCGCCAGGCATTGATGCTGCAGTACGAGGCAACGGACAGATACGCGCTCGCCAAGAAGCTCACACAAATAGCCGAAATGCAGTCTGTGGACAAAGCTCCACTCGAGAAGTCGAAGCGTTGTAGCAGCTCTGCAAGTCTGGAAGTACCACAGTAGTACGTTATATGTCACGTCACACAGGGTGAGCTTCGTGATGCTAGTGGACAAAAACATGGGCGCATCGGACAGTTCGTGGACGGGCACTGTGCTGTACAGGACATTATAGCAGGAAGTGCACCGCAAGTAACCTCCTCGGCTTCCGACGCGCACGTCCAGGTCCTTCAGGTTGGGGCAAGCAGAGAGCAGCAAGCGGACAGAGGACTGCGTCGGAAACCAGCACGGGGTCACTGAGAGCGCCAGGAGGCGGCTCCACAGCGGGTTATCCTTGAGAAGTCGCTTCAGGTCGATGTCGAGGCTAAAGTGAAACGAACTGACGTTCAGCTCGGCGATGCTGTCAAGCCCGAAGAATAAATGCGCCAGGTAATCGTGCCATGCGGTTCCCGCCCTCGGGTACGTCACCAAAGAAGGCCGCGGCGGTATAAGCAGGAGACAGAGTTCGCGGACCTGTGCCCAGTTGTGTCTCCGGCTCGCCTCCCATGAGGACGTCCCTGCCTGGAAGTCGCCGGCGGCAAACACGACCAGCTGTTTTGGAAGAAGGACCGCTCGATCCCGCCTGAATACGAGGTGATTCATTTCGACGCAGCTGAACCAGTCGTGCGCCCTGTCGTGACGGACGTTGGCGCATACGGTAGCGCTGGTCGTGAACGTCAATGATGGATCCCACTCGTACGCAAATGGAACGGAGGCCGGTCGTTCGGAGGTGAACGTGAACGTTTCCAGTTGGGCCAGCTGTTCGTGAAGCCGCCGACAATCCGCCAGAGCATTCGAGAAGGTTCCACGCACGAAGTGCACGTGTAAATCGGTTAGGTTCGGGCAGAAGACCAGAAGCTCCGAAAGAATCTCGAAGTTGCGGTCGCCGCCGACCTCGACGTACATGCGGCGCAGGCTGTGGTACGGGTTGACACCCCGCATTTGCGCAGCTATGGTACGCATACTCTTGATCTCTGAGTCGACGACCACCTCGGAGTCTTCGAGGAGCGATAACTCGAGGTGCTGCAGGTAGCGGAGGTCTTCCAACATCAACATGACCAGTCTGCTTGGCTGGAGCACGCAGCCAACGCAGCTCAGGCGCCGGAGTCTCACGCAGCGGCTGATTTGAGTGCACAGCTCTGCCTGTTCGCCGGGCACGCAGTTTCTGAGGCTCAGTTCGTTGACGGTGTACGGGTTTAGTGCGTCAAGTTGCTGGATCAAGTAAGACACCTCTTCGTTCACACTCAAGTGCACGGTGACATCGTTCGCGTTCACGGCCATCCTTCGTGCAAGCGGCTCTCTTTTGTTCGACTGTCCAGTGGATGTGCTGGACTTGCGCGAAAAATGTGGCGAATCGTCAGGCGCGCCTGTGGCGAATGCGTCTTCGAGCATGTGTGTTAAAATATACCCGTGCTCCATGGCCGTGACGTAATGAAGTGACGGCGGGATTGCCAAGGTCATTCGCATTGCGCTTAAATCACGTGATTTACTCCATGTTAACGTGACCCAGTTATCTGTAGATATATACTCGGCAAAGCGTATTATGTGAAGCTGTGAACACATGAGCGGCCAAAGGTCGGCCTACAGGTGGGTACTGACGGATTGAAAGGCGAACATTAAGGGTTACGTAGTGCACGTACGTATAGTTTCAAGCGTAAACAGCTGATGCGACGTCGGCGTCATATGTACTTGAGCACTTATATCAGGTACAACATTACCGTAGCGGCCAGATTCGCAGTGACAGGACGCGTTTATCGCGAGTGATTGATGACAGCAGTCCGTTATAGTGAAAAAAAAAAGTCGCGTTTCAATCCGGCAGTACTGTATACATGACCTGTCCCTATAGTGTAGTTACTGTGCAGCATTGATTACGGGGTTGGGCCGGCAGTTCCTTTCATTCCTTCAAGGTCATGCTGATCTGGCCAGAACTCAGTTCTTTAATTCGCGTAAACTGCCATTTTATCGTGCTTAACCAAGCAGTGTGCGAGTGCTTCGACGTTGTAAAAGAGCAATGTTTTTTAATGGGACTTTGAACAGTTTTTTACATTCCTTCAGCGTTTAAGCTACAGCGTTATGACATAATTTGTACCACAATTTAAGCGACGGACCTGGTATCAAGGCAACTACAGGGAATCACATGTTAGCCTCCTTCTCAGCCCTTTCCTTCCTCCTCGAGTCGTCGAGCGCGCAGCCATCGCTGGCGACGGTAGCGCACTCGACGGGTGAAGCATCGGTTCCGTCTTCGTCGACTGCGCAGTGAACTCTGGCAGCGCACGTTCACCTTGCCGACGCAGATCGCGGAGTGGTTGAGATTTGCTCCGGCAGGTGCCGGAACCCTTCCAGCCATTCCCATTTTATCCTCCTGTCTCCGGGGGTGACGTTGCGCCCGCAGATGCGCCCATCCTGGCGTTGACCGGATAGCGAGAGCACGAAGCTCAATGGATCGACTGGCTGAGGCGACTTGGCTGGCCTGTTGGAACACATACCTCACACGATGTCTCAACTTTACAAGCAACCAATAGATATGATAGAATTAGATATGCCTCAAGTCACTGGGAAACCTTGAGTGTATTTTGCAGCGATAGTTTTTTCACCCACGTGACTTCAAGGTGACGTACGCTTTCGCTCACGCTATAAAGGGAGTAGATCACTGTACGGCCGTGTAACCAAGCCGGTGCTGCGCACGTCCCACCCTCGCCGTCGAAGTGCTTGGCTCAATTGACTTTTAAGGCGAATGCCTTAGCTGCCTCATCAAACGCGAAAATTCACAATCGGTGGCGTCGGCGTCAAAACGAGTGATGCCGAAAAATTCGTCGCGTGATGACGTCACATATGGCAAAATACTTTGACGTCTTTATTAATTCATTATGACGTCACATGACTATGTCGCTTAATAGTAATTTTGGGGGTTTTACGTCCCAAATCTAGGACATCATTTTGAGGGACGCAGTGGAGAAGGGCTGCAGAACTTTGGACCACCTGGTGTTCATTAGCGTGCACATAAATATGATAATGTCGCTTGGCCAAAGGTGAATGAACGGAACTCGGATGCACTGCAGAACCAGGTGAGGTGTACAAATCTTGCACAACTTCAACCTTATTATTTTTCTAGTGCAGAGTATAAACGCCCTCCGGGACTAAAACCTTCCGTCAGCTGCTTGATCGGACCGAGGAGGCGTCGTACGTAGCAGGTCGACAACAGTAGACATTTTTTGACGCTATCAGATATATGCTTTATGACAGATTATGCAACATTCAACAACGGACAGCGTTGAGGCTTTGTGGTACATATAACGAGGCAAGAAAACGAAATATGGTCATTTTCATATGCATTGTTGTATATGAATATACAGGGTGTCCCAGCTATCTCTAGTCAGAGTTTAAAAACTGGCCGACGCAACCGGGACATGTCGGTAGCGTCGTCACTCTATATGACGACGCTACCGAATGCATCTTGCTGACTATGGCATAGAGTAAGTCACACCAATTTTTATATTCCGCTTGATTGTCTAATTAGACATGTTTAATTAACTGTTGAAGCAACAAAGCTGGCCAAAACATTCCAATGAGATCGCCCGAATGCAGACGCTCACAAAAAAAAGAATCATTTGACACGCCCTCTTGTGCGCATATGCTAAGGTGACCGGACGTCACGATTCAGGCGGTACATTTCCCGGTTTTGCGGTTGGGGTCCCCGCTGCCTCGCCAACCTGCTTGCGAGACGGTGTTTGGTCTCGCTTTCGGCCGAAAGTCGGCTCGTAGTCGCGGTCAGCTAGCTTGGCCACCACACCCCATTGCTACACTATACTATTTTTACGTGCGAAGCAGCGCACGGATAAAATGCACAATATGAAGACACGAAACGACACGAAGACACGTGCCTTGTTCCCATGCGTTGCTTCACACATAAAAATGAACTCTCATCTCATGCTCGAGTGGGAGTCGAACCCAGGCCTTCTGAGTGGTAAGCAGGTGTTCAACCACACAGCCACACTATTGCTTCCAACTGCTTCGCAAAAAACACTATACGCATCTTGTCTACTGGGAGGAGTCTCCTAAACGCATGTTATATTGCGTAGCAGAAGCGTATGATCGCGCCAGGCGTGAAAATATTTCAGTTCCGCAACGAGTTCCGCACTCATTACAAATGGCTCAGACATATTTAACTACAGTCGAAACCCGCAATAACGAAATCCCGAGGGAACGAAATTCTCACCGCAACGAAATATTTTCGGAGCACCGGCAAACGCCCATAGGAGTCAATGCATTTCGTAACTCGCGACTACGAAAGATATTCATACCGCAGTCCCTCATTAACGAAATTTTTGAAACACGAGTGCGCAAATGATCTACTCTCGCAACATTAACTACATTCGAAAACTGCTGAAATGCTTCATGCTACACTTAAATTGTGCAAAACTATCGCTACTAGCGCACTCATTGTTCACAAAAAAACATAAAGCTGGCGCCAATGATGATGATGATGGCTTGCCGAAACACCTGCTCGTTATCGCGGACTACGTAGCCAAATCCGCATTCCTCATAGAGTTTCGTTCGTTGGCTTGGCTCGGTGTTTGGCTTTGTCGGCTTTGCGCGCACATGGTCGCGTGCGTGGAGCCATTTGTAGAGCGTTTGCTTGGTCGCTTGGTGCAACGTGAATTGTGTGTTGCGATTGCTTCGTTCGATTTCGCTGCCTGCGAAGATGCCGCCTCCAACGAAAAAGCGGAAGTTCATCACGCTGGAAGATAAGGCTGCAATCATCACTGAGGTGGAAAAGGGCAGGAAAAAAATGGACATCGCCGAAGAATTCGGCGTTGCGTGCACCTCGCTGTCCACGATTCTGCGCTGATCCGCGCTGATCCAGCGGAGCCGGAAGAAGGTTCGCCTGTAGGCGCACTTGATGACCGTACTGGTGACAGCGCAGTGCCGCCGTCACTGACCAGTGCATGGGGTGAACTTTGTGCCGTGGCAAACGAGATTCCCGATCGAGAGACATAAAATTCCTGCATGGTAAGGACCGCCAAAGCATCTTACTGACTTTTGGAAATAAAATGTGTTTTTTTGTAAATTCTATGTCTTTTCTGCCGCATTCTCGCGCCAACGAAATTGCCGCAAGAGCGAAACTTTGTCCTTTCCCCGCCGATTTCGTTATTGCGGGTTTCAACTGTATCGTCATCAGCAAGAGCATCAACAAAGTGAGAAGCTGCGTAGGTTCGCGTGTTGCCTTACGGAGACGTAGTGGGTCCTTCGCTGATTCGGAAAAGAAACAATTATGGCGTAGTGGGCAGATCGCAACTCTACTTACAGTGGACATTCTAGGATAGTTTGAAACGGCCATTGTTTGGCGCACAGACATTCGTTTTCTTGTAGCACGGTTGAGGCATTCACCGAGAACCGAAGCTAGGCTAGCAATTGAGAAGGCGATGCGCACGGGGCCTGATTACGCTATCGCGTTCTACTCTCGAAGGCCAAGATCAAGCGTCACGCGACCCCCCGTCCCGCTTTGGAGTCTGCGGAATATGGTCACTTTAGCCTGTACGCGCCATGATTGCAATGCTCCAGCGGCCGTCCCCGGAAGGCTGTTTTCGGACGGAGTCGGCGTGGCGTCTTTCATGTTCTTTCCAGCATTACTCAGCCGGTCTGAACATCATTTTTATCTTGTAAACTGTGATAAGTGTAAGGGACAATATAACCTAAAAATTACACCATTTCCCTCTAAAGGGGACCATGAGGCGATGCGAAGCCAGTGCACTTACACGATCGCGTTCCGTTGGCGTTCTTTGGGCATGCTACCGACCTCGCGTCGTGGAACGCGAAGAGGAACGCTAGGCGCGTCTTGTCTTCTCTCTAGCCTGGCCGTTAATTCTCACAGGGCGAGCGGGGAACGCAGTCGGCAGGCATGCGAGAGGGGGGCAGCGTAGGAGAGGGGGGCAGCGCTGGTGCTCATCGCGGCGCTGCGCAGGAGAGAATTTCGGCATGTCTAGCCCGCGTTTCAGAGGAAAAGTGGAGGGGGGAGGGAGAGGGGAAGTGGAGAGGGTGTGCGCATGCGCAGTAAGGGTGGTCACGCCGCACACCACCAGCACCACCACCACCGGATTGAACTCCGCCATAAGATACTTCGCATCTAAAAAAAGATCACAGTGATATCGTTGCTTAATGAAACGTAATATTTTTGATACTTGTTGCATGTACATCTAGAACCCCCACACCCCCGTTGTGGGTTGGGAATGTAAGGCGGGAAAGACACCATTCTCAGGCCTTTGGACAGGCAGTGGTTTTAGCGGTTCCTTTAAGGCGTGTTCCTTTCCGAGTGACAGTAGCACGAGCACCTTTGCATACACTTTCTCCACCGCCCACAGGCATGCTTATCCAGCTTAACAAGCCATAAGGCACCTGTGCCTTCTGACGTCGGGGCGGCTGTCGCATGAGGATGCATCCCAAAAAGACTGGAAACGCCAGGAGAGAATAACGCATTCGATCTTTGTATTTCCAGAGGTTGTTTGGGTTCCTTTTTATAAAGTCTTCTAAAAAAATAGAAATCCGGGTGGTTCTGGCTCAAGTTGAGAGTTATATCGGATACGTGCGATATCGCAACTTAACCTTGCTTAAGGGCCAATTAACTGTCAGGAATATAATAATAATCGGTTTAGTTCGTCTCAACAATGCGAGCAACAGGGATCGTTGCGGCACCTGGCGGAGCAGATCTCAAATTCGCGCTTCTTTTTACGTGAGTGACCTCCGAGATCCGCCTCGGCAGCGCGCGAAACCCAATGCTGACCGAAATAATACATCAGGGCACACAAACGCCGACGTGAGATTGCCGCTACCAGACTCCTAAGTCAAGGACTAGGCAAGGCTACTGAATTTTTTTTTTTTTGACAGCCGAGCTGTTAAAGCTCTTTGTTGTGCCAGGCAGTGCGAACAGAAATGAACCAGCACGCGCTCGCTTCTTCATCTTCTTCTTCGCTCGCACAGCACGTGTGTGGATTTGTCAAGCCGTATAATGCAGTAACTGTGATGGCCGAGTATGTCACGTGACTAAAAATCACGTAACAACTAGTCGCGTGACTAAGTTAAGTAACATCACGCAACTGCTATATTCATGTGAGACGTTCACGCCATAAACCACGTGACAACTAGCCACGTGACTCAATATAACGTAACGTCGCGTAACAGCTAGTCACGTGACATGTTCCCGCCAAAACCACGTAACATCTGGTCACGTAACATGCTCTCG
This sequence comes from Rhipicephalus sanguineus, assembly GCF_013339695.2. Lineage (NCBI taxonomy): Eukaryota > Metazoa > Arthropoda > Arachnida > Ixodida > Ixodidae > Rhipicephalus > Rhipicephalus sanguineus. The sequence goes on along the minus strand of NC_051182.1, from coordinate 136,115,753 downwards.
CCAACACCACGCAACAGTTAGTCACGCGACTAAAATCACGTAACACCACGCAACATCTAGTCACGTGACTAAAACCATGTTACAACTAGTCGTGTCATTAAAAATCACGTAACTTCACGTAACATGTCAACTGACTAAAATCACATAACGTGACAGCTAGTCACGTGAGATCCCGCCAAAACCACGTGACACGTGCTTAGTGTTGGAAACCAACCGAAACCCGAGGAAGACTACTAGGAAAAAGTATCTCTAGAAAAACCCTCGAATCACTAGGCAAAACTTAGAGTTAGGTCGAGTGCTAGCACCACTGTTGGATTCAGCCTTGCGGCACTAGTGCGAGCTGTGGTTTCCTTTTTTTTTTTTTTGCAGAGCTATAATAAGAACGCGTCCTGGTGAAGGACATACAGCAAAAGGCGTCGTAAAGCAGACTTGAATTTCTTGGGATGCGTTTGTTTCGAACCGATTTCGGAAATTCTTTGGTCCCTATGGATGCCACGTGGGTAGCCTAACTTCCGATGATTAACAAAAATTTGCCTTAACGCATGGTCAACTGGCAATTTAAACGTTCTTCCGCTTTGGTAGAGCGACCACCCCGGAAATGCGTTGGTCCCGGGTTCGATCCCCTGACCAGGACGAATGTGTCCGCAAGTAACTGGCTTTCTTTCTGAGCACTCCGTACGGATCCCCTTGTGGCTTCGTGCTACATACTGCTGGTTGTCAATTTCCTTCTCTTCATGCCTACGGGACCGCCGTGCAGACACGATTGACCGGCTTGACGAGTCCGACGAAAGTCGCCGTCGAGCAACACGCGAAGCAGGGAACTTCTCGTAACAGGAGTTGATGTTCTCGTCGCTGTAACCACGTGACTCGTTGCTCGGTTCAATCGGTGGCGTGGCTGCAGGGAATGTGCACGCAGTTCAGATGACCCGCGCGTGCGTTCGACCCACGTGCGCACAACATCGCATCGATGTCCAATACCGGCGTCCACGTCACAAGGATATGAGAGAAGACAGCCAATTCACTTTTAGGCATGGATTACTTGAAATGTACTGGTATGGATGTGACCCACTGTACAGCAAGGGATATATTTCCGCTCAAGCATTTACTGTGATCAAGGCTTTCCTGATTGCCAAATGCGTTTAGCCGCTATGACCTTTGAAATATCATTTTAGTGTTCCCTCCCATATTGCTGACGACGATAAAGCACAGGTGCGGTAGGCTGGTCAGGCGGGACAAACTGGCCTGGTGTGAAGGAAACGTGAGGTCAACATGCACACCTGCCGGTGGGCGTGCAAGATTTATGAGGAAAATTACACGGCTGAAGTACTAACGTGTCTGGGAACTAAATCTTCAGGCGCGCGTTACAGTTGGACGGCACACGCCGACCAATGATACCGTCACAAGAGGAACTACAGAAACAGGCAGAGTCTTCAAGAAAGGTAGGCAGAACGTATGGAAAGACGTGGCTTTGTTCGTGTATCTCGTACCACTGGAAAAAATCTGCCCCCCAATCCGCGATGCGAATGCGACGGACTTGCTGTGGACTTGTTAAGGTCTACATTTAAGCGGTCATCGCCACATCCGTGCAACGGGCCTCAGTCCTGGCCGACCACACGACGTCGATCGCTGTAATCACGGACCGTTCCACTCTACACTGTTAGAATTCATACATGAAGCAAATTTGAGTGTATACTTGAACAATTTTGAAACAGCGCAACGACGACGCGGACGAAGAGAATAGAGGCACAACCCACAGCGCTGATTCGCAACTGAATGCTTATTAAAGCACATAAAGAAAGCATATGAAAAAAATGTTCAAGCACTGTCACCAACTAGGCGAGGTTTCAATCCTTCTGCTGAGTGTAAAATTTTCATACCGCGCATTACAGTGCCTAAGTGCAGGCTTCTGAATCCAAGGAACGAAAACAAAAAAGATATGAATATTCTCGAATAGGGGATGACGCTGTAGCCAGCGTCTCGAAGTGTGGTCTTGTCTTCTTCAAGGCGGCAGCTGCCTTGAAGGCTTCGAGAATGTTCACACTATTCGAGAATATTCACCCCTTCAAGCCTCCATTTTCTCTTAAACATCTGCCTGGTTCGGATTTCGAGACAAGATAGAATTACGAGGGCAGTGCGAGGCTCGAAGCGATGAGAAGTCGTCGGACAATTAAGCGATGTCGCTGCATGCAGAGAACGTGTCGGCAAGTTAGTACGGAAAGTCAAGTGACGCCTGGCAACATTTCTGCGTGTTGTCTTAAATGCGCACATTGAAAACAGCACACTATAACTAGACTGAATCTTTGCTGTTTCATGCTTTCTCCGCTTTGAACGATACGCTTTCCGGAGTGTCCGTGTACAGATAACTGGGCCACGTTCCTTAAGAGTAAATCACGTGATTCGAGTGCAACGCCACCGCTAATAAGTGACGTCAAGTAGACGTCAGCACTCACGCATGCTCTGTAAACGTCTGTTCAAAGAGGCATCCACCATAAGTGGCACCCGCCGGAGGTGCACACCCACTGGCCACTCGATCGAGAGGCAGCCTTCCGCACGCAAGATGGCCCGGAACTCAAAACAGGCGACCGTGCACCTCAGTATGAACGAAAGTGTGTCCGACTTGGTCAACCGACTGCGATTCCCTGAAGCCGTCGGCGAATTGGTCCTCAGTAACTGCATCGCCACCGAACCGGCAGAGCTGTGTGAGCAAATCGGCCGCTGCGCTGCACTGCGTTTGCTGCGCTGCGTCTCCAGCGTGCTACGGCCTAGCCAGCTGCTCCAGTTGACGCTTGGCAAACTCCCACGTCTAGAGCGACTCGAATTATCGCTCGTCGCCGACGCGGCCGTCGACTCCGAGATCGGCAACGTGCGCGAGATGGCGTCGCAGAGCGAGGGTGTCACTCCGTCCCATGATCTACGTGAAATGTACGTCGAGGTAGGTGGCGACCGTAACTTCGACCTCCTCCAGGAGCTTCTGAAGTTCTACCCAAAACTAACCGAACTGCACGTTCACTTCGTGCGGGGATACTTGTCCGAGTCTGTGGTGCGGTGTTACCGAATTGTGGAAGAGCTCCCTGGGCTGGAAACATTCACCTTCACCTCCGAACTAGCGGCCAGCCTTCCTACTCCGGATGTGCCATGGTTTTCGGGAGTGTTAACAGTCTACGCAGCTATGTGCGACAACTTCCGCCACGAAAGGTCCTGCGCCTCGAAAAATATCTTTGAACTGGACAAACTGAGGAGACGCACTGGTACCGTATTTCTTCCGTCGCAGCTGGTAGTTCTTGCCGTTGCTGACAGTGACCTATGGGGAGATTGCTTCAGCTTGGCGAGCAGCCGAAAAGTCTGGACAAACGTCCGTGAACTCTGTTTCCTGCTGCTCCAGCCAAATGCCTGCGTCGAATTTCACCAGGAGGCACGCAGCGCGTACTGCGGAGGCCTCAAGAAGCTCTTTCGCGTCGTGCGTGAAAGCATCGCAGAGCTTAACCTGAGTTCGTTTCACTTTCCCCTCGATTTCGACCTCGCCTCACAGCTCGGGGTCAGGCTGCCTAATCTGAACGCGTTCTCTGTCCCACCATGCGCGTTTCCGAGCCACTCCGACGTGCGTCGTTTCGAGAAAATCTGCCCCAGGCTCCAAGATCTGGACGTGCGCCTCGAAAAGCGGCGGGGTCACTTCCGGTGCCGCTCGTGCGAGCTTCTCAGAGACCAGCCACCATCGCGGGCGGCCGCCTCGTCGTCGTCTCGGAATAGCGGCATCGCTAGGCTCACCCTTTGCGGCGTGCCGTCTAACGTTCTGCGGTGGTTTGTCGAGTGTTACGGAGCTGCGGTTAAACTTCGACTGGCCGAGTGGTCCCCTGTGGAGAGCCTGCAATGCAGCGATTTGCTCCGGCTTCTGGGCAAGAAGAGCGCTGTCCACTGCCTCGTTCTGAAGCATCAACATCTGCCGATCAGCGATGAGCATCTTCAGGTGAGTCGGCTTATTTACGAAGCTAGAAAGGCGCGGCACTGTCGAAGCACTGCCGACTTGCCGAAAATCGTAGATCTAACCTTAAGCGACAGGAGGGGGGCAGAGTGGGTCAGGGAACAAATGGATGTTAAGGACATCTTAGTCGAAATCAAGTAGAAGAAATGGGCAGGGCATCTAGCGCGAAGGCAAGATAACTTCTGGTCACTAAGAGTAAAAGACTGGATTGCAAGAGAAGGCAAGCGCGCGAGGGGGAGGCGAAAAATTAGGTGATCAGATGAGATCAAGCAGCTTCCGGGGTCAACGCGGCCGCAGCAAGCGCGGGGCTGAGCTGATTGGCGATACATGCGAGAGGCTTTTTGCCCGGTAGTGGCCGTTATCATGTTTACGATGACTTGCCGATGGCGCCCTAACTAATTCTTCTCTTGCGTCTTCTTCGCTGTTGAAGACCTCTAGCGGGAAAGTCGCGAAACACCTCTTAATCTCGGAGGCTTTCCTTCTGGCGATGCCGTTTGTACGAGCCTCTACCAAAATCCTGCCGAAACGTCAGAGGGCAGCTCAGGAATATGCGAAAAAGGCGGATTGGTTCCTTTCTTTGTAACATTCAAAGCGCGAACACGCTCCGGCACACCTTTGCTTACTGATCTCGAGTCTTCTTCGCCCACAGGCCAACCTGTTCCGTTTGACCAGCCTGCAGCACCTGTGCCTGCTGACGTCGATGCAGATCTCGGACGTCGACGCGTCGAAATTCGCGCATGAGATCGCCGCCTGTGCACGTGGGCTGAAGTGCGTGCACATGCACTACAGGCGCGACGACGCCGAGTCCGAGAAACGGGTCACGTGGTTAAGAGGACAGCACGAGCTTGAGCCATTGCTGGACCGTCCCTGCTTTGGTTGTTGCTCGACGGCGACGTTCATCGGGCTATTGAAACCAGTCAACCGCAAGTGCGACGCGGACCTGTAAGCCGAGTTGACGAATACACGTGTTATAATTCATGGATTCCTCAATCGTCACATCCGACATTAAAACATTATGCACGTTTTCTCAATAGTCACTTCTGGTTTTAATCATTATGCTGCTCCGACTCTTTTTTATTTGTGGACTCTTCCTTTCGGAGATTCGTTTTTTTAGAAAGTGCGATGACGGTGATGCGCGATTGTATTTCGTTTTGTACTTTCCACAGGAAAAAAAAAAGCTTTTATGTATCCTTTGGAATTTCTTGCAACAAAGCAGAATTGAGCGTTAGCGCTCACATTTCCTTTTTGTTTTCTCGTTGTTTTGAGCTACGTGACCATAGTTCCATGGTCACTACGTTGGTACGCAGAGTTGCACGCCAAAATGTCGCGCAAGTGAAGCACTTAGTTGCGAAGCCGAGCAGTGATCAACTTCCTTTGTGGCGTGACCGAATGCGTACGTCACCGTAACGGTCACGTGGGCGGACAGGCTATCGCTGCAAAGCGCAGTCGAGATCCCCCAGTGACTTGAGACATATCTATTGGTGACTGTATGGTAACGTATCGTGACATATGTATGGTAACTGGCGAGAGGAGTCGCTTCAAGCCGTCGGTGCATTGAGCTTCGGGCTCTCGCTATCCGATCAACGTCAGGATCCATGTCACTGCGGCCGTAACGGCACCCTTGAAGACAACACCACGTTGTTCGTGTTAACGCTTATCAGAGATCGTTCTCAAGTACGTTTACTTTGTCGGCATGCTGTGTAGGACCACCGACATCGACAGGATTGCACGGTGAAGGAAGATGTCAGGCGTGACCTCGAGCGGCGCGGCAGCAACGCTGGCGCGAGGGCTGCAGAAAATGAATAAAAAGTTAGTTGGTTTTAGGCGCTAGAACGACGTGTCGAGTCGTTTTCTTATGTTTGCTCCACAAATTGGTGACCCGGACGTTTGGATCAAGTAGCAACTTGTGCCGGATCATAACGTGCAACAGGAAAACAAAAAGACGTGGACGGGCAACGAACGCCAGCAAGCCTCGAACAACTCGGCCAACGCCGAGACCTCTTTAACCGCTGCGGTTATTTCGAACACCATCCGACTGCCAGAGTTCTGGGAACGGAACCCCTCGGCGTGGTTCATCCAAGCAGAGACCCGTTTTGAACTCTCGCGGATTACGTCCCAGACTCGCAAGTACCTCCTTGTGGTCGACGCGCTTCCAGCGGCCGTCATCGACGAGATTTCCGACCTTCTCCATTCGTTCGCGCACGACCTACCAGAGTCGCCTTACGACGTAATTAAGGCTGCTATACTGGACCGCACGGCTATGTTGGAACGCACACGGTTGCAACAGCTACTCTCAATCGAACAACTCGGCAATCAACGGTCAAGCCAGCTACTGCGTCGATTCCTTAACCTGCTCGGCCCACGCATTTCCACCACGGACAGCACCTTTGTCCGTGAGCTATTCCTTCAGCGCTTGCCCACCCAAGTCCAGATGGTGCTGGCAACTGCTTCAACCCAGAATTTGTCAGAGCTCGCTACATTGGCTGACAAGGTTATGGAAGCTGCCAATCCACTTCCCGTGATTGCAGCTGCAATTCCGGCTTCAGCATCGCACGCCGTCAGCCCTTCACTGACAAAGCGGAAAATAAAGAAAAAGTTAGTTGGTTTTAGGCTCCGGCAATAGAAGGACGTGTCGAGTCGATTTCTTATCTGTGCTCACAATTCCTCGGCGTTTCCAGGTTGTTGTCGTATGTAGAACCTTGCAAATTTCTAACCGTATCGGGGGAGTGCAAGATATCGTAGCGTCTAATTTTCTCGAAGGGTAACGAGATCTGCCGGTGATGCGGGAGCGCACGAAACACACTCAACCGCGCACGCCGTCTGCTACGCTGCTTAAGCCCCAACCACTGGCACGCGTATGCACGCGTATGCACGCGCCTAGGCGTCAAATGCGCCTCTCGGCGTCGGTCGCGGAGGGCTGTACGCGTCCATACGCCTCGAGGCGCGCGGGGTCAAGACGACTTTGATATTTTCGCCTACGTCACCACGCGTACGACGCGCCAACCAATCAGAGGCCGGCTTAGGCCGGCGGCGCCAACCAATCAGAGGCCGCGATACTTCTGAGTGCTATGCCTAATGGCCGCCGCCACCGCCGCTTCGAAGGCACCTCCGAGTGCAGGGCAAGCACGGAAACTACGGTCGCAAACGCTCCTGAGTGACCGCGTCGTCATCCAGTACGTCGACGACACGGCGAACGACCGCGAGTGCTACCAGTGGGACGCTGTTTCGTGCCGAATTCGAGCGACACCGACAAATCCAGCGAATGCTTCCCGGCTGCCCTTGCCCCGGTTTTGAGTGTCATCGTCGACCGAGTGAAAACATCGTACCTACTACTGCGGCATGTCGCTGCTCCTGTGCTCTGATCTGTGTGTATCTGCGCTCGGAACGGGTGTAAACATGCTTCGGAGGGTTGAAGTCCTCAGCGTGAGCCCTCGCCTGCCGCGAAGTCGATTCAGAGCGGTGTCGTCTGCATTCAGCCGTCGAGTTCGTGTGAACCAGCTCATCTGAGGAAGTTTGGTTGAAGGAAATTGACGGTAGTTGTTTCCGTCGAAACATAGACACTATATATGACGCCAGAGACTTGGCGTGGCGCTTACGCAGGAGTTTTTAACCGCAGTGTGTTTGTTTTCAACATCGCCATTCGCCTCATCATTGCCGAAAGCGAACATCGCACTTGCCAACGCATTCCGGTGATGTGACAACGTACATGAGGAGGATTTGCGGATTTTACGACGCTGAAACATTGGTTGACTTCGGCGCAAATCGTTTGCGTGTGTTGCCAAGCTAACAACAAGAGCGCGCTTGTTGGTAGCAGTGTGACGTGTTTTCGTGCCGGGTACCAGCGACGCCGACACATTCAGCTGTCGGCGGTCTCATTTAGATTCATGTATAAAATAGAAGCTCGAACGTGCGCGAGTGTGGTGATCGAAAAAGAAAGTTGCATAATTAAGTGCTGCTTGTGTTGCCTGCTATTTCACTTCTTGACTCTTGGTCTGCTTCTCTGCCGTGCAACTACACCTTAGCACATGCCCAGTTGCACATGCCTTGTTTTGCAGGTTTTCTATTCTGACACACATTCTCCCTAGTCTTTTCTGATACTCATAGACGGGAGAATGTGAACAGTGGCGCTTCTCCATCGTTTTACAGTTTACTTAAATATAACACATGTTTTGTTTACAGCTGGACAGCTAATTTGCTAAAAAGCTTGTAAGTGACAAGCACCTCCATTGAAATCTGAGGTGCACAATGACACGATAGTTAGAAGAGAAGAGCATGACATCACACGTATGTGCAGAAGGAATGAAAGTGCAATATTACTGTGCTGCTCTTTGTTTAGAAGGAATTCAAACGGTGCCTCACTGGAACCTCAGACACTTGTGACACCATTCTAAACTGCGCACATATTTATCTCTTCCTCCAGACTGAATCCAGCTGAAATAATTATTTGATGGTTTCAAATGCCAAATCCTTGGATGTATTGCAAGGACTATTTCATTTCTGTTCAGTTCTTTGTAAATACACTAACTTAGACTATGCATGCACTTAAGCATAATTGAAATATGAAGACATTCATTCAGTTTAGCTATGTTAGACAACTTGCCAAAGACTTTTATACAGTGCTCTGGTGCAATCCTATGAGCGAAATCTGTCGCATCGTGAAGTTTCAGGCATGATTTATTATATTAGAGGGTATTTTGACTACTGACGACGTCCAAAGGCCTTCTACACAGTGCTTGGTTCCAATCTTATTACCGATATCTGTCGCATCATGAAGTTTCAGGCACGATTTATTATGTTAGAGGGTATTTTGACTACTGACAACGTCCAAAGGCCTTCTACACAGTGCTTGGTTCCAATCTTATTACCGATATCTGTCGCATCATGAAGTTTCAGGCACGATTTATTATGTTAGAGGGTATTTTGACTACTGACGACGTCCAAAGGCCTTCTACACAGTGCTTGGTTCCAATCTTATTACCGATATCTGTCGCATCATGAAGTTTCAGGCACGATTTATTATGTTAGAGGGTATTTTGACTACTGACGACGTCCAAAGGCCTTCTACACAGTGCTTGGTTCCAATCTTATGACCGATATCTGTCGCATCATGAAGTTTCAGGCACGATTTATTATGTTAGAGGGTATTTTGACTACTGACGACGTCCAAAGGCCTTCTACACAGTGCTTGGTTCCAATCTTATGACCGATATCTGTCGCATCATGAAGTTTCAGGCACGATTTATTATGTTAGAGGGTATTTTGACTACTGACGACGTCCAAAGGCCTTCTACACAGTGCTTGGTTCCAATCTTATGACCGATATCTGTCGCATCATGAAGTTTCAGGCACGATTTATTATGTTAGAGGGTATTTTGACTACTGACGACGTCCAAAGGCCTTCTACACAGTGCTTGGTTCCAATCTTATGACCGATATCTGTCGCATCATGAAGTTTCAGGCACGATTTATTATGTTAGAGGGTATTTTGACTACTGACGACGTCCAAAGGCCTTCTACACAGTGCTTGGTTCCAATCTTATGACCGATATCTGTCGCATCATGAAGTTTCAGGCACGATTTATTATGTTAGAGGGTATTTTGACTACTGACGACGTCCAAAGGCCTTCTACACAGTGCTTGGTTCCAATCTTATGACCGATATCTGTCGCATCATGAAGTTTCAGGCACGATTTATTATGTTAGAGGGTATTTTGACTACTGACGACGTCCAAAGGCCTTCTACACAGTGCTTGGTTCCAATCTTATGACCGATATCTGTCGCATCATGAAGTTTCAGGCACGATTTATTATGTTAGAGGGTATTTTGACTACTGACGACGTCCAAAGGCCTTCTACACAGTGCTTGGTTCCAATCTTATTACCGATATCTGTCGCATCATGAAGTTTCAGGCACGATTTATTATGTTAGAGGGTATTTTGACTACTGACGACGTCCAAAGGCCTTCTACACAGTGCTTGGTTCCAATCTTATGACCGATATCTGTCGCATCATGAAGTTTCAGGCACGATTTATTATGTTAGAGGGTATTTTGACTACTGACGACGTCCAAAGGCCTTCTACACAGTGCTTGGTTCCAATCTTATTACCGATATCTGTCGCATCATGAAGTTTCAAGCACGATTTATTATGTTAGAGGGTATTTTGACTACTGACGACGTCCAAAGGCCTTCTACACAGTGCTTGGTTCCAATCTTATGACCGATATCTGTCACATCATGAAGTTTCAGGCATGATTTATTATGTTAGAGGGTATTTTGACTACTGACGACGTCCAAAGGCCTTCTACACAGTGCTTGGTTCCAATCTTATGACCGATATTTGTCGCATCATGAAGTACCAGGTGTGGTTTGTTGTGCTAGAGGATATTTCGACTACACACAACGTGCAAAAACCAGTGCTCGGTTCCAATCTTATGGCCGATATCTGTCGCATCATGAAATGTCAGGTGTGGTTTGTTGCGATATTTAGACTACAGACAACGTCCAAAAGCCTTCTACACAGTGCACAGCTGCAATCACAATCTTGACATAACCCATTTTTTTGTGCACACTAACATGTTCAAATACAGTTTTTTCTGATATTTACGAACACTGGAATGATGTACCTGGTTCCGTTCGTGAAATGAATGTATCTGATTTTTGGAGGCACTTGTATGATATTAGTGTTCTATTTCTCTCATTTTTTACCCAGTTGCACTCAACAGGTAGCGATATCTGCTTTTGTTGAAGCAGTTATTGCGATATTACTGTATACATTCTTTCCTTTGTATTCATGTACACCACTCCTGCAGTAGCCCTGCATTGGGCTGCAATATTTGAAAATAAATAAATAGACTGTTTAATTATGAACTCGATGCGTATTTTGTGGTGAACAGTGCATATTCATTTATTAGAAAACAAGAAAGTCAGTCCATACTTGCAGTGCTACAGTTTACCTGCATTTTGTTGCTAGACGGGACATAAGTAACTGTGAGTTTCCAGTAATGTTGGTTTCTTGTTTCCATGCTACTGAAAAAAATTTGAGTTAGTATGTATGCTTGCTCCAGGATTCGAACTTCTCAATGTTGGTCCATGTAATAAACTGTAACTCATATTAGGCAGCTAGAATATTAGTCACGGTGACACCCGTGGTACGCGGCAGGGGCGTAGCCAAGGGGGGGGGGGGTTGGGTGGGTTCAAACCCCCCCCCCCCACGAAATTTTTGAATTTTGCTTGCGCATATATACACGCACACACACACACGCACGCACATACATAATGTATGGTTGAACCCCCCCCCCCCCGAAAAAACTGGCTACGCCCCTGGTACGCGGGAAAGCCGTCTTTTTGTTAATGTGAAAAGTATTAGTCGTTATGCGGCGAATTTTTAAGGCACCTCGTTTGGACTTTGCAGCAAACGTCTATTCCCTTTTTTTTTTTCGTAACTAAAGTACGTGCCAAGAAACGACGTCAAGCCCACCGACGGTGCGGGCGACGCCGCTCCCGTCCGCTTCTTGGAGCAGAACCATTTTCATGAACAGGATGATTATATTCGTGTTGGGCACTAATAGCATGGCCGTGAACAGGCGTCAACAAGGCGATCGCACAAGCGTTGGCGATCTCGCAAACATCGTTGGCTGTGTCCCGCGATGCAGACGTGAACCTAGCAGCGCACGCGCCGATGTCGATTACTTGTGCATACCGTGGTTGTTACTTTGGTCATTGCGATGTTAATTACTTCTTAAATAGTCAAAACAGTGGTGGGTGAAGCACAATCAATATTTTAACGACAGTCTAATTCGCTTCGATTGATAACGCACCGTTCTAGGCTGTACATGGACAGTTTTAAACAAAAAGATCAGGCAACACTGTGCCTCTGCCAAAAGCGAGCGTCGGCGCGGTCGACGCTTGCCAGTGGTTGCGCGCCCTTTTCCTCCACGGGGCGCGCCGCGACGCATTTGACGCGTAGGCGCGTGGAACGCGTGCCGGCGCTTGCCAGTGGTTGGTACTTTACTTCAAAATACCTTTAAGTAAACAGCGCTTACAACGAAGCACTTCGGAGAAATGGTCAAGAGTATGCGCATGCGCGCTATGCGCAGCCAAGTGCAAGCGTCCTCTGTCCTCGGCTGTGCTGTTCTGCTAGGCGCACTCGAAACCGGGGATATCAGTCCCTTTGTTTAAATTTTTTTATGAATGCCACACACATTTACCTGGAAAGCGTGAGCGTCGAGGAGACCGAGACACGCCCACTGACGTCACTCGTTTTGGCCATTGACGTAGCAGGTGGAGCTCGCAGTTCAGTGTGCTTTGCGCGCTTGCGTATCGTCCGCAGATCTCGTTACCTTTCGAGAATATTAGACGCAACCATATCCCGCGCTCCGCACGATACCGTTAAAAATTTGCAAGGGTGTACAACAGAATGAAAGGGGGATGTGGGGTAGTGTTGCGGCACCTTGCGGAGCGGGTCTCAAGCATTCTGCGATCCACTTTGGCAGGGCAGCGTCGCTGGGTTCTACTACACTTTATAACGGCGCTCTGTCGAAGCGGATCAAGCAAGCAACCGTCCGTACAATTCACGGTAAAAGAAGCCACCGGCCGCTTGCCTTTTTTTAGACAGCCTGGTAAAACGCGAGGGTAATAGACTTTCATTTGGCGTATTCAGAAAGGGCACACACATGGGCATGTACTTCAACTTCAGTTCAGTGCACCCATCCAGTCACAAAAGGTAAGCGGTTACTTCCCTTGTACGCCGGGCAGATAAAATGTGCCTCAACCGCGGAGGACCGAGCGGCGGACTTGGCTATACCACTCGCCGTGACCTGTCGTCTTCGGGCTACCCCGGTTCGTTTATACGTGCTGTCGCAAATCTCCTATAGCTCGTACAGCGCCACAACAGCCACAGCGACAAGTTAGGAAAAGGATTCCACACGTCCCCGGCGTAAGCGAAGGCCTGTCCCGTATCTTTCGGTCGTACGACGTCGACACCGCACATGATGTCCCTGCGCGCAAGCTTGGCACTCTTTGGTGACGGTAAAGCATAAGCTCGCGAAGTACAAGTTTCATGGTGTCGTATACAGGATACATTGAGCTGGTTGTGGACATGTGTAGATAGGTGAAACAGGCGATTTCGAAAAAAAAAAAGAAGATTAAAGCACTGCAGCACAAGAACGACGTCATCAAGAAGCACGTGGCAACAAACGCGATGGCTGAGCACGTAGTTTCCACGTGACGTCATCTTGGACAACGCGATCATAATTAGAAAAGAAAGAAACGAGACGGCCAGGCTCTACCTGGAATCCCTTTATATTCAAGCAACGGCGCACGCGCTCAATCGCAACTCAGGCAATCTGCCCCCGATCTACGCCCGTTGTATTGCGTCGTATCGTCAAGCGTATTTAATCTGCCTCCTTTTAAAAAACTATTCATTGTGAACGAGGTCCCCGTAGCGGGATCGAAACGTCTTTGTGTGTGTGTGTGCGTTCTTAACGATTGGTCGGAGCTTGATTTTTCCGCCATAAACTTTCCCGACCAGACTGGTTTCAGTCGAAGCCCAGACTTTATTGGTGACTTGTAACGTTGAGACAGCGTGTAAGGCTCCCATGGCAACTAGCGAGCGGTGTCGCTTCAGCCAGTCGGTGCACTGAGCTTTGTGCTCTCGCTATCGGATCAACGCCAGGGTCCACGCATCTGCTGCCGTAACGTCGCACCAGAAGACAGGGTTACCGTTGGGTAGATTTGAAAAGGAGCCGAAACTCAGGGTAAAAGTAGCCAAAGTAGCCATATCATTAAATTTTAGCGCCTAATTTGTAGCCAAATAGAAAAAAATATGTGATGTTGGGAAATATGTGATGTATTCAACAGTAAATAATATTTTCCCTCATGCTTGGTCTCCAAGCCGCAGTTAAGCTGCGAATAAATAAATTATTATACTTTCAGTGCGCCTGCATACAGTTTGTCTACAAAAGATAGAGTTTTTGCAAAAGTAATTTTGGGCCAACAACTCAGCAGGAACATTAAATGTTGAAGCTGTTTTCTCTTGAAGCCGTAGATCCCAATTGTTACAAAGTTACAATAATAGCAGTCCAGCTTGGAGTTGCAAAATCTGATCTAAGATGACAGTCCAGCTCCATTTTGTTGCGGATATGTCTTTGACGCGCTGTGTTTCACCATTATGATCTGGCGTCACCAGTGTGCTCCATAGCCACGCGTTTCCTAACATGCGCGAGTCCCTCCGTCTTTTCAAACGGAGGGTCGCTCGTTGGGTGCCTCGGTACGCGCTAGCCCGGTGGCGGATAAAGGACATGTGCGTGCATAGGCCACCACGACAGAAAAGCTTGCAAACAATGGTTATTCTTTACACTTGCTCGCCGCTTTATCTTCAAATAAAACGGAGAAATGACCAGTAAATGCGGCAGAATAGAAGTTCGAAGTAGCCTGAAAGCAGCCATTGCGCTAACCTGGCGCCTTTGTCGCGAGTGAGGGTCAGAAAGTAGCCAGTTTCGCGCATTGTAGCCGATGCAGCCACCAACGGCAACCCTGCCCGAAGATAATACGGCATGGCCCGTGTCCACGATTCTCGGTGATCGTTCTCAAATGCATTTCGTTTGTCTCTATACTTCATGGCGTTCGCAGATTGTTGGCGTATGTACGAGAGTATAAAATGGTAACGGCCAGTAGTGTTGCGGCAGCTGGCGGAGCATGATCTCAACAACTCCGCGTCTGCAAGGCAACCGTGCGCTGCTGGAGTTGATTGTGCAGGTATGGCAGGCGACGGAGAGGGAAGCGATGCTCCACCCGTCGGGTGCGCTGCCGTCACCAGCGATGACTGCGCGTTCGACGACTTGAGAAGGCTGGACGGCTGGACTGAGAAAGAGGCTAACATGTGACTGCCTGTAGTTGCCTTGATACGAGGTGCGTCGCCTATTTGTAGCAAAAATGGCTTGATGACTCTGTCGCCTAACCGCCCAGCGAGTTTAAAAAACTCTTTCAGCGTCCCGTTAAATATATTGATATTTTCCAACGTCGAAGCAGTCGCACACTGCGTAGTTAGGCATGATAAATGCGCAGTTTGCGCGATTTGCAGAACTGAGTTCTGCCCACATCGGCATGACCTTGACAGAATGAAAGGAACTGCCGGCACAAGCGTGTAATGAACCAGGGGCGTCGTCAGAAATTTTTTTCGGCGGGGGGGGGGGGGGGAGGGGTTTCAACCATACTTTATGTATGTTCGTGCGTGTGTTTGTATGTGTGCGTGTATATATGCGCAAGCAAAATTGAAAAATTTCGGGGGGGTTTGAACCTTCCCCCCCCCCCCCCCTTGGCTACGCCCCTGTAGTGAACACTGCGCATTAGCTACACTATAGGGACAGGCCATGTGCAGTACTCGCGGTTTAAAACGCGGCATTTTTTCTTCAGTATAACGACTCTATGATCAATCGCTCGTGATAACCGTGTCATGTCGCTGCAAATCTAGCCGCTAACGGTAATGCTGGACCAGATTAAGTGTTCGAGTAAAAACGACGCCCACATCGCAGCAACTCTTGAGGCTGGAAACGTATGTACGCGCATTTCCTAACCCTTAATTTTCGCATTTCAATCCGCGAGTACTCTCCTATATAGGCTGGCTTTTGGCCGTTCACGTGTTTACAGCTTCCCATAATACGCTTTGCCGAGTATTGATCTACGTATAACTGGGCAAGGTTAACCTGGAGAAAGCCATGTGATTCGAGCCAAACGTCGCCGTCACTTTATGACGTCACGGCCACGGGGAACGGGTATATTTTAGCAGGTATGTTCATAGACGCATTGGCCACTGCGTAAGTACCTCAGGATTCGACAATTCTTCGAGCCAGTCCAGCACATCCGCTGCACACTCGAACGTGAGGCAGCTGCTCACACGAGCAATGGCCGTGAGCGCGAACGAAGGGCCCATGCGCCTGCGTATGAACGAAGAGGTGTCCGACTTGGTCCAGCAACTAGATGCACGAAACCCGTACGCCGTCAGCGAATTGGTCCTGAGAAGCTGCGTCCCATGCGATCCGGCAGAGCTGTGCGAGCAAATCTGCCGCTGCGTGAGACTACGGCGCCTGAACTGCGTTGGCTGCGCGTTCCAGCCTAGCATACTGCTCAAGTTGGTGCTGGAACTGCAGTATTTGCAGCAGCTTGATTTATCGCTTGTCCAAGACTCCCTACTGGTCGTTTACTCCGAGATCGACAGTATGCGCCTGCTAGCGCTGCAAATGCGGGATGCCATCCGGTACCACAGCCTGCGTCGCCTTTACGTCGAGGTCGGCGGAGACCTCAACTTCGAGCTTCTCTGGAAGCTTCTGGTCTTCCCAAACCTAACCGAACTTCACGTTCACGTCGTGCGTGGAATGTTCTCGAATGCTCTGTTTCAGTGTCACTTGCTTCACGAACAGATGGACCGACTGGAAATGTTCACGTTCACCTCTGAACTGCCGGCCTCCATTCCGTTTTCGTACGGGTCGGATCAATCATTGACATTCGGGAAATGCGCTACCGTCTGCGCCAACGTCCGTCACGACAGGTCCCACAACTGGTGGAGCTGCGTCGAACTGAGTCACCACGTACTCAGCCGGGATCGAGCGGTCATTCTTCCAACGCAGTTGGTCGCGTTTGCCGCCGGCGACTTACTGGCAACGACGTCCTTATGGGAGGCGAGCCGGCGACACAGCTGGGCACGCGTCCGTGAACTGTGTCTCCTGCTTTTACCGCCGCGACCCTCTCTGCTGACTTACCCGAGAGCGGGGACCGCATGGCGCAATTACCTGGCACATTTATCCCTCGCCCTGAACAGCATCGTCGAGCTGAACGTCAGTTCGTTTCACTTTCGCCTCGACATCGACCTCATGACGCTTCTCAAGGATACCCCGCTGGGGCGCCGCCTACTTGCGCTCTCGGCGTCCCCGTGTTGGTTTCTGGGGCGGTCCTCTGTGCGCCTTCTGCCGTCTGCTTGCCCCAACCTGAGAGACCTGGACGTGCGCGTTGAAAGCCGAGGGGGTCGCTTGCAGTGCGCCTCCTGCCATAATCTCATCTACAGGGCAGAGCCCATCCAGGAACCATCCGACGCGGCCAGACAGTTGTCCACTGGAATTGCCAGGCTGACCTTGTGTAACGTGCCTTTCGACGTACTAGCCTGGTACTTTGAGTATTTCGGAGCTGCCGTAACGCTTCGACTTGCCGAGTGGCGATTAGCCGGGAGCCTGCAGTTCGGCCATTTGTGCGGGCATCTTGGCGAGTGCGTAGCAACCCGCTGCCTCGTGCTGCAGCATGAAAACCTGGCGATCAACGATCAGCATCTTCAGGTAGCCGTTCTACACTTGACCCTCTGAAGAGCGGCACTTATTGACGCGTTCGTTACTTGCCGACAATGGCATAATTCGTTCGTTTGTCTTTTTTGTTGTTTTTAGGCTTTTCCGTCATTAATTCCCGCTTGCGCCCTGACCGCGCGACTCTTTTGCAGATTTCTTTTGCAGATTGCTGGAAACCTAGGCAAACTGCGTGTTCCTAAACGTGCTCCCACCTTTCTTGAAGTCTTCGCACGTGCATCTTCTCTTATCTGTTTTTAAGCTTGTTTCATTAGCGGGCGTAACTCGTTCAACTGTGACGCGCGCTCATGCGCATTCAGTTTCAAAACACGTCACTGTTTAGCTCGTGTTGTTTTCATTGTAACTGTCTAATCGGGCTCCCACATGGACGTATATGCTTATTTATTGATTCAATGATTGATCGATTGACCTCACGTGCATTGTTTCCATCACCCCAGGCTAGCTTGTGCCGCATGACCAGCCTGCAGCACCTGTGCCTTCTGACGTCGATGCAGGTCTCGGACGCCGATGCAGAGAAATGTGTCCATGACTGCGTCGCCCGCTCAGCTCAGCTAAACTGCGTGCGCATACACTACAGGAACGACGCTGAAGGCTCCGAGCAACGAATCACGTGGTTGAAGCGATGCCAAGGCGAAGTACACTTACGAGGCGGGCCCTGCTTTGCGTGTTGCTCGACAGCGACGTTCATCGGACTCGTCAAGCCGGTGAACCGCGACTGCGAGGCGAACCTTCAACTGAATTAAGGTTTAAACGTGTTATGAGAGGTTTTCCTAATCCGGTTTTTAAAATATTAAGGTGACAGCGTTGAAGGTTAGAGGATAGAAGATTGAAGCATTAAAGTTTAATGCTCCCTGTTGTAAAGGTTGTCGGACATGTTTTAATAAAGGGCTCAACAGGTTCATGCATTAACCGATTTTTAGACCTGAAAATTCTTCCACACCGCTACAGAAAGCGGCGTGTGAGCCTTCCTGTATAATGCCCCTAAACTCCCCCAAGCGGGGAACTGTAAGGGAGAAACGGACACAAGAAACACTATTTCAGATTTGTGAGTTACATCATCGAAAACGATTCAACATTAAAATATCTAAGAAAAGGAACAACTGAAAAACAATACAAGATCATTAGGGCCCTGGAAATGAGAGGGAAAATGCAAAATTTACTGACAAAACGAAACTCAATCCGTCCGCTTGTTCCATTGCGTGTACAACTTTGAAGTCTGGAACATCACGATGGCCCAGTTCAACTGCCTCGTGCTTGAGCGCACCACCACCCCTACCAGCAAAGTAAAAGCTAGGGAAGAGCTTATGTGCGCATGCGCGGGGCTTGTGTTTACGCCTGTCTTTGCCGCGAAATAAATGTATTCAATTGGTTGACGCTCGGTATCGTTTCATGTTTTTTCGCTCCGATGCAATCAATCTGTGGTATAGAGGCTTGAATGTTCATAGCCTAGGAGAGAGCAACGTGTGCCTACGCTGTGTGCGTCCGCGTGGTAGGCTGTGACACCAGCCGAAACGCACAAGCTATTTCGGCTACTATACGGAGTGTTTTTTTTTTGTCTTTTTTAGGTTCGCGGCATTAAACTTGTTTTCGAAGACCCCGCCTTACCGTGTATTTTGAATTTCATGGTTCCTATCACACGCAAGAAAAAGAGATGTTTCAGGAGGAAGGTGGGCGCGGTCGTCACGCGACCGCGCCCATCTTCCTCCTGAAACGGAGAGTTGCACGTCAAAAACCTCGCAGGGTCCCTCACGAATTTGCCTTAGACGCCTCGAAGGCGAAACCCATCTTATTCATCTCGGTCGATGTATTGATCCTCCATTCGCCCTCGCCTTCTGTAAACGTGGTCTTGCACCGACTCCAGGATCGGAGGCCTTGCAATCGCAAAGGATTGAAGATGTTAACAATTGTAAAGACTCAATCATAAAGAATTGATGTATTTTACTGACCTGTAAACATATATATTCTTATATAACGTTTCATAAAGATACGACCGTGGTTTGTTTTATTGCCTCGCTAATTGTACCACTGTCAAAAACCAGCGCGTTATAAAGCGCGCGCGCGGCCGCTTTCAAACAGTACATAGATTGCAATTACCCGCCGTGTTATGCCTTAGCAGCTAAGGTGTTGGACTGCTAAGCTCGAGGACGCCAGTTCGATTCTCGGCCACGGCGGCCGTATTTCGATGGGGGTGAACTGCAAAGAACACGCGTGTAGTTAGATTTAGGCTCATGTTATAAAGAACCTCAAGTGGTAAAAAATATTCCGTCATAGCGGGAGACCCCCACTGCGGTGTGCCTCATAATCATATCATGTTTCTTGCACGTAACGCACAAAAATTCAATTTTAATGCATTACACTTGAACATGTGACAGCGGGTTTTAACACGAAGGTGTTTTATGCCGGGGTCCACCACATTTTCATGACGTATTTCCGTCACGGAAGTACGTCAGCAAAAGTAATGCCACCAAATGGCAAAGAAAAAGTTCCGTTGACAGGAGTCGAACCCATGACCTATCGTCCGCGACGATGGCTGGCGGGCGTTTAGCCCGCTGAGCTACTTCTTTTTTTCTTCTTTATTGCCCCGCTGAGCTACCGTCATACACATAACGGAGGCTACATGAACGCGCCTTTTATCTTTCACACTTTCCTCTCGCGGTGCTCTTGCATGGATAGATGGATGGATGCTATGAGCGTCCCCTTTATAACGGGGTGGTGATATGTGTGCTACCAGGCTCGAAAAAAAAAATACGCGACGTTGCTGCGACCGTCCCATTCGGCGCGTTTCGAATAGAAGTGCAATTTCATTTAACACACCGCGAGGTGGTGGCTTTAGCCTAGCCTCACTCATAGCATCCATCCATATCGAAAAACAGCTCGCCGACGCTCGCCTGGCTGTCGCACCGCGTTCCCCGCTCACCCTGTCAGGATTAGCTGCCAGACTAGAGGGAAGACACGACGCGCGTCGTGTTTCTCTTCGCGTTTCACGACGCTTTGGAGGAGTGCATATCGAGTATCAGTGTTTATTATGTGCTTGTCGATGCCATATTTGCGGGGGATTCATCATATGCGGTGTCCACGTATATGTTAAGAACTTCAGTTACCGCAAAAAAGATAATTTAATCACGATCATGTTAGTCGTCGGTACGCAGATGTGCCACTAGGCGTCAACGTGAGTGTGTCCACATCATGCGGTGCTACATCGTCCAAACAACAATAGACGTTATAGAAGCTCTGATATACCAACGCACTAAAGGAATCAACTACTTCTGTGACGACACGTTTCCCTTTCGTGTTATACCGATTCCTACGACAGAGGGATCAACCGTCCTTTTTTGGAACTTGAAGGGCACGTGAGCAAATACAAACTCAGGTGAAGTAGATCATTTCAGGACTTAAATAATTCCATTTAATTGAGGTGAAGTAAAAAAAAGTATGAAAAATATAAACACAGGAACACATGATCAAATATCAGACACACGTGTGCATTCCACCCCCACCCCCCTCTACCCCAGTGCCGAGTACAACAGGTGCGAGCGTTAATGAAAACGAACGCGTGAAAGAGAGAGAGAAAGAGACAAAAAGAGAGAGAAAGCGATAGAAGGAAAGAGAAAGATAAAAATAAAGGGAATGAAGACATAAAAAGGTACAAAGACAGAGTAAGGCATAGAAAGATGCAGACACGAAAAAGAGATAGAAAAAACAGAGAGCAAGAGAGAAAGAGAGAGAGAAAGGGAAGAATGAGCGAGAAAGAAACAGATACAAAAAATAGGTACAACAGAGCGAAAGAGAAAAATTGGACCATCTCCCCGAAGGGAACGCTGATGGAAAGCGAAGCAGCAGCGTTGCGCACGGGTGGCGTCCCGGTTTGAACGGCGCTAACGCGGGTGCTGCGTTGAGCGCTGGAAGATTAGTTTGAAGCGAAACTCGGTGTAGCGTTTACCGGTGTAAACGTTTGTTTGAAACGCAGACACGGGAGGCGAGCGGGCGTGGGAGCCGGCAGCTGCGGCGCTCCGGCGGGTGAGGGAGAGAGTGACGTACGCACGCACCTGCGAGGGAAGCGTGTGAAGGGAGCGTGACGTCAACGCCCAGCTGCGGCGTGACCTACTTGGCACCGCTCCAACACCTGCGCCGAGGGAAGCGCGTTGCCTCGCGTTTGTGCGGACGGAGGGACAGCGTTACACAGGCTAGTGAAAGAGCTGCTTCGCATCTAAAAATGTAGAGAAACAAGGAAGGCCGCCCAGCTCCGCTTTTCCTTGGGGCTTGGCACCGCTAGCGCGAAGCTGCCATTATTTTTTTTTCATCTTCATGCGCCGCTTATATTAAGTGACGATCAATACCGATTCGCCCAAACTGCCACATCCATGAACGTGGGTGACCTGTGTCCCCATATATCGAGATGTTTGAGCATTCGGTCAGAGTCGCTTGCCAGAGCGGCCCAGTATATAGTTCTCGTTTTGCCAGTTGCGGCGTATGTTTCCTCAGCGAGGTACAAATAGCCTAAGTCGCGCTTCTAAAAAAAAGCAGTTAAGCAGTAATATAGCACCATTACTTCTGCCTTTTGCAGTTCCTCTAATTTCTCACTGACGTCTATATCATATCAGTGTGAAGCTGTATCGAAAGACTGCGTTGTTGCGTTTCGTCGTTCGTTTGATCTTTATTTCAGTAGCGCTGATTTGAAGCAGTCACCTCTCTGCCATTCTTGTTCTCGATTCTCATCGACGTTAATTAATGAATATCAGGGAATCCTTTCTTTTTCGTTGTGTTTCTGATTCGCGGTAAAAAAAAAAAAAAAAACGAGATAAAATACTCGAAGAAGCTCTATTTCGGCAGGACTGTACTTGACTCTCCATAATATTCTTTTACTCGGGACCTCGTCTCTGGGCTTCAGCCACAGGTTTTCCGCCCTCCACTGGGTAGTTTTGCTTTTTTCTTTCGTCGCCTAAGAAAACTGGCTCACCCACGAAGGGCATTGGCCACACTGTGCAGTTACATTCGCGACACGTGAACCCTGTTGTCGTCGTCGTCGTCTTTGACGGCTCAAAAACTAGCTCATTGCTGCACCGACATGACATTAAGATTTGATATATCTATTTGAAAATTAGATCCAAGCTATTTAAGCAATCCTGCGAGGCTTCTCTTCCATTTCTTTTATTTGTGTTATCTTCAGTTTTGAACTTCGTCAATTTTTCGATATGGTAGACTAACTGCTATATAACACGTTCTTCGTAACACTCCTATTTTTAGGTAAGTATTGAAGTAATATATTAATAAAATCTATAATTTCCTGTTTTAATAATATACTATTACTACCACCGCTTTCCTTATGGTCCAACCAGTCGCTTCTTCGTCTTCCGTTGCGCGTGTATGCCAGTGTCGGTATCACCATCACCATAATCGTTAGTGCCTCGTCAGCTTATGGCCTCCGGTTTGCTTCGCTCTTCAAGAAGGCACCATGTCCAATGCGAGAAGGCTTCAACAGCACCCGGAGCAGCGTACCAGCAGCCAGGTGGCACGCCCAACGCCTCCAGTGCCCACCAGCGGGCTGACTACCACCATGACCACGAATACTACTACAACTACAAGCGACTGCCAACCGGTCGGCAGACCTTCCTGCACTACCGCCCGCGCGGCGGTAACCTGTGCGACTACCCTGAATCGTCGTCGACCTCAGTGATTCGGCTCACCCCGCGTTCGACCACAGTCACTTTAATTCACCCCACCGGAGGCATTTGCTACGAGACGTGGCCTAACAACCGTATGAAGACGAAGAAGATCCAATGGACGCTCTTGTATCACTCCCAGTGCCGAGCATTTGGCAGGCTGGACCAAGCCATCCAGCTTGCCATGAACTACCGTTGCGAGGATGTTCCCACGGGTGACGGGTACAACGCCGCCGCCAAAATATCCTCGCAAAACTGTAAACGTACCAGTTGGCCCGGGAATCTCAAATGTCGCTGCACCGGCAAGAGTACTCAGAGGTTCTTTGGTATTCCGGCTAAGAAGTATTGGGCCGACCACAGAAGCTGCGGGCTGCCCTTCGACGGTGACAACACGAGCCAGGACCTGAATACCCACAAGGGTGCCTCGCTTCAAGACTTCGAAAAAAGCTCTAAGGACCTGGAGATCAAGATTGATTGCATGGCCACCACCACTGTTGTCGGGCTACATGCCGGCTTCGTCAACGACGTCAATATTATTCCGCGGGATGTCACTCAAACAACGTCCATGGAATTCTGGCGCGACCCGCACAAAGAGCCCGCATCTAGGGAGCTTCGGATGGGTCTCACGTATAAAGTCGTGACTATGAACTGGCAGCTACATCCTAACCTGTTAGGATTCAGCCGAAATGATCGCCAGAACTACTACGCTGCAGTACTGACTTGCATCGTAATGAAACTAGACAAGTACATGGCACTGCTGAACATCGGGACTGTGGATCCAGACCGGAAGTTTGTGTACTCCGTCCTGATCGAGGTACAGTACAAGCAGGCCGCCTTGCGGATCCGGATGATCATTCTAGTCACGAGCAGTGACTGCAATCAGCATATGCAAATGATCGAATTTCGCATCTTCCTGCACACTGGCTGCAAAATGAGCGACAACATGAAAAAAAAGAACTGCAACGAAATGGACATGTGGGCTCTTTGCCAGAATCCAAGTGACAAAATAAGTGCCGCCTATGGCATCATGCTGTCCAGGAACAAATTTGATATCTTCCTAAACCAGTTTCTCTTTCCTGGTACGGAAGAAACGCTGCTCACGAAGGTTGACAAGTTCAATCTTTTATTTGCGGCTTCTTCTAGGAGCCCGTTCATTTGGTCGGACCTCTGCGCATACTCTGACGTCGAGACGGATGACCCTGCCGTCGCAGCGTTCGTAGAGCTCAAGGACCTCAAGAACGTGATGGAGGAGTCGATCAAAGGCAGCACCATCTAGAATCGTCGCGAACGAAACGTTAACCACCGAGGACTGGTGAGGGCGAATCATTCCACATACCTTCGATGGAATGATTCGGTCGCACCCAAGTTCGCCCTCGCCTTCCGTAAACGTGGTCTTGCGCCGGCTCCAGGATCTGAGGCCTCGCAATCGCAAATGATTGAAGATGTTAATAATTGTAAAGAATCAATCGTAAAGAATTGACGTATTTTATTAACTTGTAAACGGATATATTCTTATATAACGTTCCATAAAGATATGACCGTGTTTTGTTTTATTGCCTCGCTATTGGTACCACAAAGGCTCAACATTGTCTGTTGGTGAGCGTTACATATCCCGAGAATGTCAATATCTGAGCGTGTCCAATATACGCTTTAATTTCGTGTTAATAACGTTTACTGTAATCACGCTGTCATGTACAACGCCTCCTGGTTCCAGTCAAGCTGCTGATGGCAGCTTTTAGCCCCGGAGGGCGTTTCTCGTCTGTACTAGAAAAATAATAAAGTTGAATTTGGGCCCCTCACCTGATTCTGCAGTGCTTCCGTGACCTGTTCACCTTTGACCAAGCGGCGTTCTCATATTTATATGCACGTTAAGGAACCCCAAATGGTCGAAAGTTCCGGAGCCCTTCACTACTGCGTCCCTCATATTCATATCGTGGTTTTAGGACATAAAACCCCAACGATTATCATCAAGTGATAATGTCATATGATGACGACATGTGACGTCTTAATGGTGTCATGGCGACGTCACAATAGTTCGCGAAATGTGGAGTCACGTGCCGAACTTTTCGGCATCACCCGTGTTGACACCGATGGTCAATTTTCTCGTTTATGAGCCGTCTAAGGCTTTCGACTTAGAAGTCAATCAAGTCAAGCCCTTGGACATCGATGGCGAAGCGTGAAGCACTAGCCTAGTTGCGCTGCCGAACAGTGATCGACTTCCGTTACCGTGTGAGGGACAGCGTACGTCACCGTAAAGTCACGTGGGCGGACAGGCTATTGCTAGCTGCAAAACACGGTCGAGGTTCCCCAGTGACATGAAACATATCTAATTAGATCATATCGATTTGTGACTTGTAAAGTTGAGACATCGTGTAAGGCATGCATGGCAACTGGCGAGTGGAGTCGATTCAGCCAGTCGGTGCATTGAGCTTTGTGCTCTCGCTATACGATCAACGCCAGGATCCACGCATCTGCGGCAGTAACGTCCCTCCAGAAAACAATACCGCATGGTCCGTACCCACGCTTATCGGTGATCGTTCTCAAATACCCGTCATTCGTCCGCGTGCTTCTTGGCGTTTGCAGATTGTTGGCGTATGTAGAAGAGAACAGAATGGGAACGACTTAGGGTGCCTCGATGTGGGCGCCTTGCACGCTGCAGGATGGAGACACTCCTCTTGTGGGTGCCATATATTGGTTCAAAAGTTCCCGTTCGCTGACACTGCCTGGCATTCAGCGAAGGGGCGCTTTCAGTAAGATGTGTGGAAATTTGGCTCAGTTCATCCGTTCTGACGGTAGGGCTTGGCATATATGAGGGGCGAAGTACCTTAAGGCCGAGGCTTGTCCTTATGGCGTCCGTGCGCACGGCTCTGCAGCGTGTAAAATCGAAACATCAGGTTTAAGAATAGACTAATATCAATCATAATTGTGACAAAACAATATAAAACACCTACAGGCGCAGACCCTGCACCGCCACGGTAGTCTGGTGGTTATGGTGCTCGACTGCTGACCCGATGGTCGCGGGATCGAATCCCCCGGCCGCGCCGGCTGCATTTTCGATGGAGGTGAAAATGTTTGAGGCCCGTGTCTTTAGATTTAGGGGCACATTAAAGAACCCCAGGTGGTCGAAATTTCCGGAGCCCTCCACTATGACGTCTCTGATAATCATATCGTGGTTTTGGGACGTTAAACGCCAGATATTATTATTATATTGCTACATGCATATTGCCAGCCCCTTGAACCATTGCGCGTGTGCGCCGGACGAGGAGAAGGAAGATCTCTCTCCGCTCGGGCTCTGAGCTGAACCGGTCAGCGCTGCAACTGCTACTGAAAATATATCGTGTAAATAGTCTACGGTCTAGTCTACCTAGTCGTCATTCACGTAACATATTTGGTGGAGGTGGAGCGTTCCCCGTCCTCACCACGAAGCTTCGCAGCGGCCTCACCGTCCAGTATCCGGCCATGGCTACCACTGCCAACAGCACGTCTCCGTCTACAGCTGCGGCGTCAACCACAACGTACCTTACGGTGTCCCACCCACGCGACCCCGGTACATTTTCCGCCCAAGCTGGCCTTGACGTTGACTACTGGCTCAGCATGTACGAGCGTGTTAGCCAAACTCACCGATGGGACCCCACCATGATGCTTGCCAACGTAATCTTCTACTTGGGAGGCACCCCGCGTGTCTGGTTCGAGACTCATGAGACCGAGCTCACCAGCTGGGACATTTTCAAGGAGCGACTGCGCGACATCTTTGGAGACCCGTCCGGTCGCCAAGTGGCAGCACGAAAAGAACTTGCAACCCGTGTCCAGTCATCGACCGAGTCGTACGTCTCGTATATTCAGGATGTACTCGCGCTGTGCCGAAAAGTGGACGAACAAATGTCCGAGGTTGACAAGGTGGGCCACGTACTCAAAGGCATCGCGGACGACGCTTTCAATCTGCTCGTCTACACAAATGTCTCGACCATCGACCTCATCATTAAGGAATGCCGCCGCTTCGAAAGGGCCAAAAGCCGCCGCGTAGTGCCTCAATTCGCTCGGCTACCGAACACGGCTGTCACATCAACGTGCTCCGATCTCGGCGCCACCCCAGCCTTTGAGGAGAATGTGACGCGCATCGTTCGACGGGAGCTTGAAGCGGCAAGTCCAGCGCCCTTCCACACACCTCCCTTCGACCAAGCCGCTGTCCAAGCACCCCCCACGGTCTCTGTTATTCAGGCCGTCGTGCGGCAAGAAATTGCCAATCTCGGTTTCCCTGTCGCCTGCTCCGTCTCTCGACCCGAATACCGACCGACGCCCACGAGTGCACCCCGCAGTGACTCCTATTTTCCTCCGAGATCCCGCAACCCATCGGAATGGAGAACTCCCGACGACAAACCCATCTGCTTCCGCTGCCACCGGGTGGGTCATGTCTCCCGTCACTGCCGCACCACCTGGACGCCGCCTTATTGGGGCCAATTCTCGTCGCCTACTCGCCCATACGCTACACCTCGCCAGTATTCTCCCAGCCGTACGTACGCTGCCTCTGACGCACCCAACGGCCGCCCTACTGCTCGGTCCCCGTCGCCCCAACGCCGTCGTTCCCCGTCGCCTCAACCACGCCGCTATACGTCGCCGCCCAACTACGTCTCGTCCCGGACGGAAAACTAGGTCGTGCAGCTCCTGGAGGTAGTGCTGCATCATTGTCCTCTGAACCAAATCCTCCGTTGACGCTCACTACGAACACGAACTTAATTGATCTTCAAGTGGACGGTATTTCTATGACGGCGTTAATTGATACTGGAGCTCAGGTGTCCATCATCAGCGCGCATCTCTGCCGTCGGCTTAAGAAAGTACTGACGCCTGCTACAACTAAAGCCGTACGCGTCGCCGATGGCGGAACTGTTGCCGTCACGGGCATGTGTACCGCTCGAATAAGCATTGCCGGCCGCCACGTTCCCGTCCTCTTTACCGTGCTCAGCAGTTGCCCTCACGACCTCATCTTAGGGATGGACTTCCTCTCGACACATTCTGCCCTGATCGACTGTTCTGCCGGTACTCTTTGCTTGGAACTTCCTCTTCTGCCAGATACTAGCCCCAAACTCCAGACCAGCCTCTGTACCACAGAATTTATCCGCATGCCGCCTAAAGCCCTAACATTCGTCGAATTGGCAACGTCTTCACCGGTGCTTGACGGGGACTACGTCGTCACGCCTATTGCTGATGTCCTTCTGGCGCGCGACATCACTGTACCACACTGCGTTGTCACCTTAGCCGCTAACCGGATACATCTCCCTGTTGTAAATTTCGGCTTCACGAAGCAAGTGCTACCCCAAGGCATCTCAGTCGCCACGCTCCGATTCTTATCAGATGACCACGTCACCATTTTCGCTGCCGACGTGTGCTCAGATGTTCCTTGTCGGCCGCCGGATACCACAGACCTCGACATGGCATTGCGTCACATGATCGCCCCGGACCTCGAACCTGAGCAGTCAGCCGCTCTAACCCGCCTTTTGGCTTCTTATCGCGACATCTTCGACGTCGATAATCGACCACTAGGCCAGACTTCTCTTGTGAAGCACCGCATCAACACCGGTGATTCTCTTCCCATTCACCGCCGACCATATCGGGTGTCTGCCGCCGAACGCACGGTCATTCAACAAGAAGTGAACAAGATGCTAGCCAGAGGCATTATTGAACCCTCATCGAGCCCTTGGGCGTCACCCGTCGTGCTCGTTAAAAAGAAAGACGACACGTGGCGCTTCTGCGTTGATTACCACCATCTGAATCGAATTACGAAAAAGGACGTTTACCCTTTACCTCGAATTGACGACGCTCTTGACTGCCTACACGGCGCGCGCTACTTTTCTTCAATAGACCTCCGCTCTGGCTACTGGCAGATTGCTATGGATGAGAAAGACCAAGAAAAGACTGCGTTTGTAACTCCGGATGGCCTATACCACTTCAAGGTTATGCCGTTCGGTCTGTGCAACGCCCCAGCCACGTTCGAGCGTATGATGGACTCTCTGCTACAAGGATTCAAATGGACAAGCTGCCTTTGTTACCTCGACGATGTTCTTGTATATTCGCCTACATTTGAGACCCACCTTCGGCGTTTGGCAGCTATTCTTGACGTCTTCCGCAGAGCTGGCCTCCAATTGAACTCCTCGAAGTGCCACTTCGGCCGCCGGCAGATTACCGTCTTGGGCCACCTCGTCGATGCTTCAGGTGTGCAGCCGGACCCAGAGAAAATTCGTGCAGTCACGAGTTTTCCTGTACCCCAATCAGCAAAGGACGTCCGGAGTTTTGTGGGACTCTGTTCCTACTTCAGAAGGTTCGTGGAAGATTTTGCAACAATCGCTCGACCACTCACTGAACTTCTGAAGAAAGACATGCCTTTTACGTGGGGTCCCGCTCAAACCGCCGCTTTTTCTCGCCTCGTCACACTTTTGACAACGCCGCCTATATTGGCCCACTTTGACCCATCCGCTCCGACTGAGGTCCGAACCGATGCTAGTGGTCACGGGATCGGAGCCGTCCTAGCCCAACGACAACAGGGACGCAACCGCGTTATCGCCTACGCCAGCCGCCTACTTACAGCTGCCGAGCGCAACTATTGCATTACAGAGCGTGAATGCCTTGCTCTTGTCTGGGCAGTCTTGAAGTTCCGCCCATATTTATATGGCACGCATTTCTCTGTAATAACGGACCATCATGCGCTCTGTTGGCTTTCCTCACTAAAGGATCCTACGGGCCGGCTTGGTCGCTGGGCTCTGCGACTCCAAGAATATACCTACACAGTGACGTACAAGTCGGGCCGCCTACACCAGGACGCAGACTGCCTGTCCCGCTACCCGGTCGATGAATCGAGCAGCGTCCCTGACACCGACGCCGACGCTTGCGTCTTTTCTGTTTCTTTACTGACAAACATCGGCGACGAACAACGCAGAGATGCGTCCTTGCGTACTATCATCGAACGCCTAGAATCATCGTCTACCGACCGGTCCCATCGCTCGTTCGTCCTCCAAGATGGTGCACTCTACCGCCACAATTTTCACCCAGATGGACCAGCCCTGCTGCTTGTTATTCCGAAACAACTCCGCTCGGCTGTCCTTCACGAACTTCATGACCTTCCAACGGCCGGTCACCTTGGTGTATCGCGCACTTACGACCGGATCCGCCGACGCTTCTTTTGGCCAGGGCTTGCACGCTCCGTGAGAAGATACGTTGCGGCGTGTGAGAAATGTCAGCGCCGCAAGACACCATCGACGCTTCCCGCCGGGTGCCTTCAACCCCTTGACATTTCGTCAGAACCGTTCTTTCGCGTTGGCTTAGACCTACTTGGCCCGTTTCCCCTGTCTTCCTCCGGCAACAGGTGGATAGCTGTGGCCACAGACTACGCCACGCGCTACGCCATCACAAGAGCTCTTCCAACAAGCTGCGCCACAGATGTCGCCGACTTCCTCCTACACGACGTGATTTTGCAACATGGAGCTCCACGCCAGCTGCTTACGGACCGTGGCCGCACATTTCTGTCGAAGGTCGTAGCCATATTATTAAGGTCATATTATTAAGCACAAACCCTTTGTACTAGTCGGCGACTTCAACGTACATATCATGAACCTTAGGACCTGGCTTTGTCGTCGACTGTTTGTGTCACTTTATGTCACTCAATTTACATTATATGGGGCAAGGCTCGGGTAACGTAAGGTTACTCAAACACACGATGCCCAGAGTTTCGCCCGCTCGTCATTATTCACTTCGTGGAGATGCGTGGTTTTTGTTAGTAACTAATGTGTGAGGCATTTATTATGAAACGCGAAGCATTTCATGGCAAATCAAAGGCCTTTTGAGTGTATCTATCTAACTGGACGCCTCGGTCTTCTTGCTCTCGTGGCCGTTTGATTAATCTGATTGCACCAAAATTGGCATGGCATGACAACAGCGTACGACGAACATAAGCGACTGGTCATAACCTGAAAATTATGTCATGCATGTCATGTGCGTCATGACATACATGACTTGGTCATGGTGCTCTAGCAGTCGTCATGGTGGTCTAGGCTTCGAATAGTTTTGGCGGAACCTGATACCGTGGTTAGCTTCGCGATGGCATGTCTGAGCTTAGCGTTGTTTTGGCGGGAACGGATGCCTAACTTCACACAGGTTTGCCAGTGGTGATTTGGTCTTGTCAATACGGATGCGCATAATCCGGGCTAACCTGGATTGCCTTAATCAGGCTATACTCAGTCTAATGTGGCTAAGCAATCTCAACTCACTCAATGTTGACTTATTCAGGATTAGATTAATCTGGAATTCTGTAATTCGTCCCAATCCGAATCGGCTTAATGTGGCCATACTCAGTCATCGAAATGGCTACGCAATCTAAAATTAGTTAACATTGACTCGTCGAGGATTAGATTAATCTGGATTAGCTTAAGCCAGCTTCATTCGGATAGGCTTTATGTGGCCATGCTCAGTCATCCAACTGGCAGGGCAATCTCAACTTACTCAAAATTAACCTGTTGAAGATGAGCGTAATCAGGATTAGCTTAATCCGGCTTCATACGGATTGATTTAATGTTTCCATGCTGACCCATCCCACTCAAAATGTACTTGTTCAGAATTAGCTCAATCCGGATTAGGTTAATCCAGCTTAATCCGGATCAACCGAATTCAGTCGGATGTAAATAACCTCATGGCTAGGCCATCTCATCTTGGTCCGGATTAGCGTAATTCAATTGAACGCAACTTTATTCGGCCCCGCGTTGCGGTCCTGTGTATGTGGTCCTGCGATTAGCGTAATCCGACGTAATCCACCCTAATCTGGCAGAGTCTGGATTAAAGGGCATCGGTAAATATTGATTGTCATCGACTACTGTTGAGTGGCTTGTTCAAGCTGAATTGGGCTGGGATATACTGGCTTTAGCTAGGCTTTTTAAAGCTTTACTTGGCTTAATCCGGCAACTTTATTGCTATTGATTAGTATCCATCAGTATTGATCGGACGTGATTGGTATTCATTGCCTTGACAAAGCCTAATTAGCATGAACTATGATTAACTTGCCTTAACCATGCTTATCTAAGCTTAAATTGGCTTAAGTAGGCATAGGCTATGTGGGTCGAATTTCTGTTGACAAACGAAAAGTGTAACAGCTCCTCGGTAATAGCAGCTTCACACAATGATTATGCTGTGCAGATATAGCATGACAAGTATTTAATTCATGCATGAATTTGTCCAACAGCATGTTCACGGCAAGTGATCAAAGTGCACGGTCATGCGCTGCTACAAGTCAACAACTAATCTCGCATATCTCGGTATCTGTCTGCCGGATGCCAGCAGTGGCGTTTGACTTGCGCCTCGAATTTTTATTTCGTTTGCTTTTACGAGGCAAGTGAAACATCCGTTGGCGTTTTGCGTGTGAAACAGTACACAGTGGCACACAGCATCGTGCCATGGCGGTTAAAGAACTGATAAAAAATTACGCCATCTCCCGCTAAAGGGGACCATGAGGCGATGCGAAGCATCATTTAGGCATGTCGAGCCCGCGTTTCTGAGGGGGAGTGGGAGTGGAGAGGGGGAGTAGAGAAGTAATGTGTGGAGAGGGTTTGCGCATGCGCAGTAAGGGTCGTCGCGCCGCACACCACCACTACCACCACAACCACCGGATTGAACTCCGCCATAAGATGCTTCGCATCTAAAACTTCAAACGCCAAACGCGTTTGCAGCAACGTGCGGGCGTTAGCCACAGCACTCCGTCTGATACCTTAGAACCAATATGGCTCCCCGCGAAGAAACAGCGGCGCGAAGTGGGTCAAATGGCGTCTCCCCTCTGGAACCGGAGGCGCTTGCATCGAGGCACCCTAGGAACGACTGGTAGTGTTGGTCACCTGGCGGAGCAGACCACAACCACTCCGCGATCCGTGTCGGCAACGCAAAGTAGCGCTGCCGGAGTTGATTGCGCAGGCGACGAAAAGTGAAGCGATGCTCAACCCGTCGAGTGCGCTGCCGTCGCCAGCAATGGCGGCGCGTTCGACGAGTTCAGGGGGAAAGGCAGGGCTCAGAAAAAGGCTAACATGTGATTCCCTGAAGATACCTTGATACAACCTTTTTCGCTTCTTTGTAGTACAGATAATTTGATGAAGTTGTAGCCTAAACACTGAGGTAACTTAAAGAAAAAACGGCATCAGGTTCCCATTAAAAACATTGACCTTTTAGAAGGTGGAAGCAGTCGCACACACTGCGTGGTTAAACGTGATGAAAACGCTCTTTGCGCGGTTTGCAGTGCGGGGTTCTGCTTACATCGGCATTATCTAAAAAGAACGATAGAAACTGCCAGCACAAGCCCGTAGTCAATACTGCAAGGTAGCTACAGCCTCAGGACAGGCCATGCACAGTACTCACTGATTAAAACGCGACACGGTTTTTTTTTCTCGGTATAACGACTGCTATGATCAATCGCTCGCAAAAAGCGCGTGACGTCGCTGCGAATCTGCGAACCAAATGACGCTGACATCGCACCGACTGTAGGTGGTGGAAACGAACGTACGCGCATTACTTAACCATTAATTTTACCCTGTAGTTCCGTGAATACTCTACTAAGCTCACTTTTGCCCGTTGACAGCTTTCCACAATATGCTTTTCGACTATCGATCTATAGATGACTGGGCCACTTTCCCTGAGACTGAATCACGTGGTTCCATCGCATCGCCACCACAATCTCGTGACGTCACGGCCACGGAACACGGGTATATATTAACAAGTCTGTTCGAAGACGCATTCACCATAGTCGTGCCTGGCGATTCGACCATTTTTCGCGCCAGTCGAGCACATCCGCTGCACAGTCGAACGAGCGGCAGCTGCTTGCACGAGCAATGGCCGTGAGCGCGAACGATGGGCCCGTGCGCCTGCGTATGAACGAAGAGGTGTCCGACTTGGTCCAGCAACTAGACGCACGAGACCCGTACGCCGTCAACGAATTGGTCCTGAGAAGCTGCGTCCTATGCGAGCCGACAGAGCTGTGCGAGCAAATCGGCCGCTGCGCGAGGCTCCGGCGCCTGAACTGCGTTGGCTGCGCGTTCAAGCCTAGCATACTGCTCAAGTTGATGCTGGGAGGACTGCAGTATTTGCAGCAGCTCGAGTTATCGCTTGTCCAAGACCCCGAGCTGGTCGCTGACTCCGAGATCGACAGTATGCGCCTGATAGCGCTGCAAATGCGGCATGTCATCCAGTACCACAGCCTGCGTCGCTTTTACGTCGAAGTCGGCGGAGACCGCAACTTCCAGCTTCTCCGGGAGCTTCTGGTCTTCTGGCCAAACCTAACCGAACTTCACGTTCACATCGTGCATGGAATGTTCTCGAATGCTCTGGCACAGTGTCACCTGCTTCACGAACAGCTGAACCGACTGGAAATGTTCACGTTCACCTCTGAACTGCCGGCTTCCATTCCGTTTCCGTACGGGCCGGGTCCAACATTGACGTTCATGAACTGCGCTGTCGTCTGCGCCAACGTCCACCACGACAGGCCGAACGAGTGGTGGAGCTGCGTCGAACTGAATCACCTCGCACTCAACTTGGATCAAGCGCTCATTCTTCCGTTCCAGTTGACCGCGTTTGTCGTCGAAGAATTGACGGCAGGGACGTCCCTCCACGAGAAGAACCGACGAGGGAGCTGGGCACGCGTCCGCGAACTCTGTCTCCTGCTTCTCCCATCCGAGCCCTCTTTTGTCTCGTACCCTAGGGCGGGCGGTGCGTGCCGCGACCACCTGGAAAATTTCTTCTGCGCGCTGGAAAGCATCGTCGAGCTGAACGTCAGTTCCTTTCACTTTCCCCTCAACGTCAACGCGAGAAGACTTCTCCTGGATACCCCGCTGGGGCGCCGCCTGCTTGCGCTCTCAGCGCCCCCGTGTTGGTTTCCGAAGCAGTCCTGTGTGCGCATGCTGACGTTCGCTTGCCCCAACCTGACAGACCTGGACGTCCGCGTTGAAAGCCGAGGGGGTCACTTGCAGTGCGATTCCTGCAGTAATCTCCTCTACAGGGCAGAGCGCATGCAGGAACCGTCCGACGCGTCCGAGTTTTTGTCCACTACAATCGCCAGGCTGACCCTGTGTGACGTGCCTTATCGGGTACTGCCCTGGTACTTCGAGTGTTTCGGAGCTGCCGTAACACTCCGACTTGCCGAGTGGCGCTTTCTCGGAAGCCCGCAATACGGCCATTTCTGCAGGCGTCTTGGCGAGTGCGTAGCTATCCGTTGCCTCTTGCTGCAGCATGAAAACCTGCCGATCGAGGATCAGCATCTTCAGGTGAGTCGTCCTATACTCTTGAAGAGTGGCACTTATTGACGCGTTCCTTATTTGCCGACAATGGCATAATTCGTTCGTTTGTGTCTTTTTTGTTGTTATTATCGCGCGCAACCTCATTATGTGAACTGTGGTGAAAAGAATGATTAATTATCAGCGATAAACGGCACAGAGAATTTCGCCAGGGCGCAATACCACTCGTGTTCCCCGACTCAGAAAGGCTCCCTTTTGGATACTGTGGCCTCGTGAAGCCGGTGGTAGGGTGCTCGTCGGCTGACCCGAAGGTCGCTGGCTCGACCACGGCGGTGACATTTTCAATGGATGCGAACATGCTACACGCCCGTGTAATTAAATTTAGCAGCGCGTTGTCGAATCCCAGGTGCTCGAAAGTAAGTCCGAGTATCCCACTACGGTGTGCATCGTAATCATAGCGTGGCTTTGGCACGTGAAACCCCAGCAGCTAATGTTATTTTCAGGCTGACACCATTAAATGAGATCGCTCAAAGCTGCGCTCACAATGTTTCCAGCTGGAGCTGCGCCCCTTAATCTCTCGGCATGCATGTCTTTTTGCCCAAATTTGAATAGCGTCCCTCACCTCGAAGTTATTCTAGTTCGAGCGGCAAACAGCGTATGAATGGCTCAAGGGTGTGTTCTGCACCCCCGCGACATTGACATTCCTGTTGCGTGTTCTGTGTGGCCGATAGCACCCTGTGTCTTTCTTTAAATTTCTATCTTTTGTTTTGCAGATAGCTAGAAACATAAGCAACTTGCGTGTTCCTAAACCTTCTCCCACCTTTCTGAAAGTCCACGCACGTGTATCTTTCTTGCTTATTTCTATGCTTGTTTCCTTAGCGGGCGTAACCCGTCGAACTGTGACGCGAACATGTTAGTGTTTCGCCCGTGTTGTTTTCCTTGTAATGATGGAACCGGGCTTGCACATGCACGTATATGTTGATTGATTGACTGACCTCACGTGCATCGTCTCCTTTCGCCCCATGGCGGGCGTAACTCGTTGAACTGTAACGCGCGCATGCATGCACGTTTAGTTTGCAAACGCGTCCTTGTTCAGACCGTGTTGTTTGCTTTGTAACGGTCTAATCGGGCTCGCACATGGACGTCTATGCTTATTTATTAATTCTATGACTGATTGACCTCACGTGCATTGTTTCCATCACCCCAGGCCGGCTTGTGCCGCATGACCAACCTGCAGCACCTGTGCCTTCTGACGTCGGTGCAGGTCTCGGACGCCGATGCAGAGAAATGTGTCGATTACTTCGCCACCCGCTCAGCTCAGCTGAAGTGCCTGCACATACACTACAGACACAAAACCGACAACTGGGAGCAACGAGTCACGTGGTTACGTCGACGGCCCTATCAAATCCGAGTACGGGATTGTGCCTGCTTCGCGTGTTGCTCGACGGCAACGTTCATCGGACTGGTCAAGCCGGTCAGTCGCGAGTGTGAGCTGGACGTCACTCGCGAGTTGAATCAAGGGATGCACGTGTGATGAAAATTTTCCTGAATCCGATTTCAATGTAATAAAGGTCAGAGCATTGCATGTTAGAGTATTAGAGGTTGGAGTTTAATGCTTCCGGTTGTAAACATTAAAGGGACTATCTACCGTGCGTTACTGCTGCTATACTTTCTGTCGCAATAGATAACATACCGTCTGAAGTGTCCAACCTTGCAGCTGTTTCTCTGGAAAGGGAGTAGCAATTGTTAAAACAGAAGTTTTCGATCTACGTTCTGTGATTTTCAAATAGTGCAGGGACGCCCGCAGCACTTGCCCGCGATGACAATCGTTGTGCCGGTGTAGATGCAGAACTGGAACCGTACGTGCAGTTTTTGCGGGCTTAATTAGGTTTTGTTTATTATTAGAACAATCGCAGTAATGGTCGTTTAGGGCACACATACTGTCAAATAAAGTATTACCACAGTACTCCAGCTTTCTTTAGTATGCCTGAAAACCACCGCAGTCGAGCGGAAAACGTGGTCTGTTCCTGCAACACTGGTACTCCGGCGTTGTTTTTACGAACTCTAGAGATTCGACTCGTGCCTAATGTGCAACTTACGGTACATTCGACTGGGGGCCACCGAGCTCTGACTCAGATTGCAACAATGCAGTGCCCGCCCTTTATCCGAGCGATATAACGCGTGTCCGATCTGAACGGGCTGTCGCTCGCCAGGGCAAAAATAAGAGTGTCACGTGCGTTCCTTATTATCACTTTTGCTGTATTCGGTTTTCGCCCACAAAGGCTGTCAGCAACGCTCAGCGCAAACTGCGCCTCATTGTTCGAGAAGCTTCGCGATTATTGTACATCGTTTTGTTAAGATTGCGCGCAAGACGCGAACACTCGAGCTTATTCTAGAGCTTTCGCGACAAATAGCGATAATGCTGCAATATTCGACGGCACATGTATAAATGCCGACGCGCTTCACCGCTTGTCAGATTATCGACGGCCGACGCTCTGTTCGCCGCTATCTGTGTACAGCGTGTATTGCTGCAGTGTAGGTTTACTTTCCGTTTCACGGCCACAAGTTCGGCCAAATAAAAAGTTTCATTTTGGACACGCCGCCTGCTTCCTTCGTCGGCGTCACAACCATGTGACTATAGGAGGCCGGAAGAGGAAACTCGTCACCGTGTCTTCTGTTGCAAACAGACGAGGCACGGGGGTCACGTGATCAGATCTCGGTCGTGCTCAGAGGTTAAAGTGAGAGCGCCTAGAGGGCTCTGAGCTGGAGCGTGGTGCTCTGAAAGAACCAACTGAACGCAGTCGGAGCGCTGAATTTCGACCAGCCGAACGTGATGAGCGTCGCCAGCGATCGAAAGCGCTCGAAAGCGATCAGTCGGTGCTCGGGGCAGGGGTGGCCCTTTCCCCGGCTGTTATCTCAACATGGAACTGGTCGCATCTACCAATGAGCGATACATGCCCGTACTGTCCTGTTCCGGTAATGCAAGCAGATGCATACCACCTTATATGGACATGCCAAGGGTTACAGTCGGAACGCTCCCGTCATCTCCTGCAAGCTGGCCTTCGCTACAGTGACACAAACTGCTATGACCGATGGATACATGACAACACGTTCTACGGGACACTTCTTCACTTCATACACAACACCGGCCTAACGGCGTTCATTTAATACAAATATACACAAGAAATATTATGCCTTAGGGCAAGTCTATGTCGCAAATAATAAAATCGCAGCATATCCACAAGGTAAATGATGATGAGTGGAGCGAAGCTCCGGAGGAAATCATCGGAAACCGTGAAATTCTTCCGTGAAATTCGCCCCGTACATCATATAAAGAGTGTGAAACACCGTGTATATATTAAACATCAAACTTTTATTCTACTGTTGGTTTACGTGGTCCCTTCATTATCGCCGCTTTGTGATCGGTGAAATGCAGGGAAAGTGTCCGCTCCCGAGCGGAAAGAGAAAGCGCGCCGAGAGCGAGCGCCTTGTCTGCCTCCATCAGGCGACTCCGAGCGAAAGAGAAAGCGCGCCAAGAGCGAGCGCCTTTTACAATCGCAGGCATCCAGTGACATGCACCATTCGCATTATACAAGCGCCATCTGTCATCTTTAAACAGCAACTCTAAGAAATACATGAAACGCCATCTAGTTAGCAATTCATTAAACTAGAGCTGGCTACATACATACTACTACAGAGGAGGGAACGACCCACACCCTAAGGAGCTTCGCCCCTAAAAAAAAAAAGAATGTACCATAAAACGAACATGAGGCGTGCTTCACAGAAGAGCCCTGCTGTTTTTCGGTTATGTTTCGGTGTCCTTTGCTGCATGTAGGACATGACGGCCAATACAGGCGCCTTGGTGAAGCGGAACCTGACGGCAAATCTTCAATGTAGAAATCATGGGGTTCGCGAAGTGAATTCAGCGTCGGTGAATACTGGCATGCACTTTTGCGCAAGATCACTCATGGTCATGGTTCGAAAATTCCGGGTAGTCAGTCGCACTGCTCTTCGCCCAAGACTTGTTTTTTTGTTATGAGTGCTCTGCCGTAGGCAGCACACGATCGTGTTGCCGGCAGCGTCACCGGGTGCCTCATTGAACGCGTGAGAGAAAAAAAAATCAAAAATTACTCTGTCACGCAAGGGAAAGCCGCCAAAAGTACATACAATATAATTTTAAGTTATCCATATTTATTTTCAGGCCAAATAAGTCTACACGCAAGAGATTTTTGCTCGTACGAATACACTGAACCACATCGTTGTTGGGTGACGCTAGCGGTCGCACTTTTACAAATTTCAGAACCAAATTTAAAATATAATTCCTTGTTTATGAGACAAATGCATGCTCAACTGCAACTCGGCCTAGTTGGAACAAATTCATCCTTCACTTACTCGCGCAAACACACAGGAACAAGAAGAGACTTACGAGGACAGGTGCGATCCTCGTAAGTGCTCGTAAGTTGTCGCGCCTGTCCTCTTCTTGTCCCTGTGTTTTTGCGCGAGTAAGTGAAGGATGAAATGCATGCTCGTTGCCGCCGAAGTGACAACCTCTCTGGCCACTCCCTCGCCCGAAGGGTGGGAGGAGGTTCTGACCTCCACCAGCCTGGGAGTTCAGCTACAGGCCATACAGAGAGCAGAGGACGTGGCCACCAGGTTCAGCCTGGCGGATCACCTACCTCCATAAAGTCTGACGACAATAAAGCTGTGTTCTCTCTCTCTCTCTCATTTTCCCCACGATCAGCAAAATTTTTCGGAGCGGTAGACAGTCCTTTTAAGGTGGTTGGACGTGTTTCATTAAAGGTTTCAAGAAGTTCATGTGGTCAGCGGTCTCTTCAATCCTGAAGATTCTTCCACCGTGTCACAGACAGCGCCGCGTCTGTCGTCTTTACCACACATGTTTATTAAGGTGAAAGCCTTACATGTCTCATCAAACGCGAGATGTGAAACAAGCGTCAACGGGAGTGGTGCAGAAAACAATTACGCGATGACTTTTCGGAAGCTCTTGCCGATATAAGCAGGAAAGCAGAAATCGTGTTTTTTTTTTTTTTTGTCTTGCCAGCCGACAACAAAATTGTTGAGACCCGCTGCATTGAAGGGAGCCTGAAATGACGTTGCAATTTTTTAGAGTGCAACTCTTAGGCGCCCGTTCCTGCGTTGAGCGGCGTGGGCATCGCCGTAACCGGCTTAGCGAATAGGGACGAAATAGACCGAACGCAGAGTGCAGCGGGGGATGAAAGACGGTGACAGCGAGGAGGAGGGAACGACCGTAGCTAGACAACAGGTTCCGCGACGGCCACCCTCGGCGCCACAGTAGTGCGCGCCGTCGTGCGCTCTCCGATGACGTCATCACTGAGGTATGCGGCGAGAGCTTCCATCGATACCATATATGGAAATAAAGTGCTGCATGAACGGAGGCCTGTCGCCGGCGGCTGTTGTGGAACGCGCCCGCGCGCTGCCTTCCGCGGTCTCCCGGCTAGCGGGGCAGTCGCGCTACGCTCTGTCTGCGGCGGTTGATGTGAACTGGGGCTGCACGAAATCATCCACGCCAGTCACGCTACTCGCGGCATTCT
Source organism: Rhipicephalus sanguineus (assembly GCF_013339695.2). Taxonomy (NCBI): domain Eukaryota; kingdom Metazoa; phylum Arthropoda; class Arachnida; order Ixodida; family Ixodidae; genus Rhipicephalus; species Rhipicephalus sanguineus. The sequence goes on along the minus strand of NC_051182.1, from coordinate 136,074,947 downwards.
CTTGCAAAGGCGGGAGGATCAACAACAGCGACGGAAAAATAGAAGGAAAAGAATTCGTATTTCCTCTTCGAGTCATTTTAGGCGAATGCATAAATTTGAGTTTTAACAGCACGGCTGCCTAAACATTTCTTTAGGCTTTGTGGTGCGGACAGAAAACAGTGCGACGTCATAAAGCGATGCCAACACTGTGTCCGAGTGCATTAAGCATGCGCTTCGCTTGGTCACGTGGTACTCCACCGATGGATTGCTACCGCCTGGTGACACTGTTTCGCTCAGCCACGTAAAAGCTGGAAGAAGCTAGTTGATCACAAGCTCCGCTGCTGTCTCCACTCTTGCACCACTAGTGCAAACTGACCATTTTTTTTGCGAGTTTACAAAAATGCAAATAAACCTGCTTTCAGTATTCTTCTCTTCTGCAACGTAGTTCGAAATTACTCGCTCATCAATGCACGCTTAGGTTTCAGATAACTGATGGTGAACCCTTTTTGCTGAGTGTTCGTGCATACAGAGGAAGCCTACAGGAGGTTTCTTTTTATAACCTCAGAATTTGGTCTGTCCAATTCTTTTTAAACTATATGCTCAAGCGGTTACCTGGAGACAGCTGCAAACGAACACTTACCCTAATCCACTGTTATATCACCGAATATACCCCGAGATCTATAACACCAGCATATGTAAGGTCTGCCAGACAGACACAGCTACGCTTAAGCATATGCTCTGGGAATGCGAGGCTAAAGCCAAACGTATTAATCCCGATGCTCTCTCGGCGAGGTGGGAAGCCGCTCTGCGCAGCTCCAAGCTCGCCGACCAACTCTGGGCAGTCCAGCAGGCCCGTGAAGCGGCGGAGAGGCAAGGCCTTCACGTCCCGACATGGGAGACCTGAGCCCGGGTCGTTAATCTGCCGGACAAACAATAAAGTTCTTTCATCCATCATCCATATGCATTGAAGACTACAGACAAGGTGCTGTATGTCGCACAGTGGAAGCATGTTCAGGAATAATAAAACTTCTCAGCTCCTCAACTTCTGTTAAAACTCCTCAACTTTTCGTTAAAGCTCGTCTGACAACCTTAACGCTTTAAGACGTTACTTGGAAGCCGTTACTTGTGGAGAGGTAGAAGAAGAACGATGCTGCTACATTGACGTACGAAAACCAACTGATTTATTTTGATGCCCAAGCGCTCGCCTTGCACGCGCCTCCGCTGACCTCGTCGTCGTCGGTGCCTCGGTACGCCAGCCCGCGACAACCTATTCGCCGCGAGATCGGACTACAGGTGGCAGCACCGTCGCCACGCTAGTGTGGATAGGCGGTTGTCGGCGCGTATGCAAACGCACACAACAGCGTTTCGTTGTGAGCGATTTGACCCGATTTCCGGCAAACAAAATGCGTTGACTGTAGCTTTCTGGATATATGTGTGCGCTCTTCATTCCCGAATTAATGCACGAAGCGCGCCTAACGTTACTATTACTTGTAAGAGAAGCGCATTCTGCCGACGAACGCGTTGCTCGCCTCCGGCAACAGTCGGCGTTTTCGCAATGGATGACGTTTTCTTGTTGTTTTATTTGTACATGTTTAGCTTGTGTTCCACCTACGCACTGCTGTAGTGCGACTGAATTAAGTATTTACTTCTTGTTCATCTGGATACTCCCAACAAAAAGAAAGCCCGTATTCCTGCACGATGAGTTCAAATAGCCCTATGTGCACTGCGAGCTCAAATATTCATTCGCATTTCTTATTCAGTTCTCCATGCAATGTAAGACAGTTGATAGGTTTACTGAGGAAAGCCTGACAGCGCTTTAGCGCTACGGAGACCGCTTGTTTTTATTCCAGTAACAGTACACAAAGGTAACTTTACAGCACTGAACTTTCTTCGATTGATTACTTGCACGACAGTAATGGAAGAAAGGCCCGGTTATTTCACGGGACCAAAGTACGTTTTTTCATACGAATAATGACCACACTGCCTCCTGTCAATATAAACAACGCAACACAAGTGCTCAAGATATTGTAAAGAAGAAAAGATGTGGCTTCGCGTGAAATTACTAAAACGTAAATGTAAAGTACGCCATTTGGATTAATTTTCATCATTAGGGCTCTTTAACGCGTTCCTTAATCTAAGTACACGGGTGTCTGCATACATGTCGCCACAAGTTATAATTGCGCAAGGCAACTCGGTTTTGCGATTTCCGTGTCATTTCATTTTCTGTTCTGTTTAGGGGACAATTTAGGTACCGAAGTGTCAGACGTGACTTGACAGAAATATGTCTCTGCAGTGGGACCAGGACCGTACTCAACTAAAACTCGTGGCGTAACCTATAAACGACAGTCCTGAAGTTATACACCTAACCACAACGCGCAAGTGCATGAGAGCCTTTTTTTTTTACCACCGAGCCGCTAAAAGGCTATATTCACATCACATTTGATACTTCTCATCTTTAGGACAACGCTAAGTGCACCTTGCAATGCGCTTGGACCACAGAGCGGCACCTACACTGATATATGACTCTCGTGAACGGAGGGTACGACACCCACACACAGCACTCTCGACAAGTGCACTCACTGATCTTATTAGAGTACATATACAGCCTATCAAGGCCAAATGCTTCTTTACATCGTGTTAGGCATACGTACGAGCGGTTAAAGTTGCACTAACGCAACGGAACAAAACGCATTTTGAGGACCTACATGACTTACGCGCACATGCAAACACAACGTGGCTAGCAGACGACGCATGGAGCAATCCACACTAGGCGCGGTTCAGCCAGAAGCCGCCAGGCGGCGACTCCGCTCGATCTGGCGGCCAATAATGCTCTAACCTTTAATGTTCTACCTTATATTGCTCTAAACTACAATGCTCTAACCTTTAATGCGCTCGGCTTTAATGCTTCAACACTTAATGTTTTAAACGAAATTAAGTAAAACTCATACCAGGACTATCCTTTAATTCAGCTTACAGGTCCTCCTCGTAGTCGCGGTTGACCAGTTCGACCTAGTCCGATGAACCTCGCCGTCGATCAACACGCAAAGTAGGGACGGTCTTGTAACAGAATGTCGTGTTGGCATCGCTGTAATCAGGTGACTCGCTGCTCGGAGTCGTCAGTGTCACGCCTGTAGTACATGTGCACGCACTTCAGCCGAGATGAGTGGACAACGCAGTCATAGACACATTTAGATGCATCCACGCCCGAGGGCTGCATCGACGTCAGAAGGCACAGGTGCTGCAGACTGGTCATGCGGGACAAGCTGGCCTGGGGTGATTGAAACGATACATGTAGGATCGATCCATCGGTCGATCGATCGATCGATCGATCAATCAATCAATCAATCAATCAATCAATCAATCAATCAATCAATCAATCAATCAATCAATCAATCAATCAATCAATCAATCAGCATAGACGTCCGTGTGCGAGCATGGCTAGAGCGTTAAAGGAAAAGAACACGGCTAAATGTGTGTGCGCGTGTTACTGTGCTACGGAACATGCCGGCTAATGAAAAAGCATGGGAACAAACAAGAAAGATACAGGTGCGAAGACTTCCAGAATGTGGGAGCACGTCTAGAAACAAACATTTTGCTTGGGTTTCTCGCAATCTTCAAAATAGACATGAGAAGTTCAAGGGAAGGTGGAGGCTCTATTCAATGAAAAGTCGTCGGACTATTAAGCGCTATCACTCAATAATAATAAGCGATGTGACTCAGCAATAATAATAACTTCTGGGATTTCACGTGCCAAACACACGATAACATAGGCGTGCGCAGGGTTCCCCATTAGGGGGGCAAAGGTTCGTCGCAGCGCCCCCCCCCCCCCCACCCTACAAGTCAATGTATGGGGCACATTTTGCGCCCCCCTCCCTCTTAAGTGACTAGAAGGGTCAATATACGGGGCGGATTTCGCGCCCCCCCTCTTACGTGATTAGGGGGGGCGGCCGCCCCCCCTGCCCCCCCTCCCTGTGCGCACGCCTATGCACGATAAGATTATGAGACATACCTTGGTAGGGGACTTCGGATCGATTTGCACTTCATGGGATTATTCAGTTCGCATTTTTTGCCTCCATCGTTAACGAGACCGCCGCGGCCGTGATCGAACCCGCAACTTTCAAGGCCACACTTGGGGTCACCGGCCGAGCTCCGCACCATGTTAACACCGCATCGGATTCTTGGGGTCAAAATATCGAAAAGGAAACCTGTCTGAGTCAGGGAAGACACGTGTCCTTGTGCCCTGGCGATATTCTCTGTGCCGTTCGAAACATTTTAATGTGATCGCCAATAGTAATTACTCATGCAAGTCGTGACAAGCCAACCAATTAGGGTGCGCACGACAATTAATGACGCGAGAGCTTAAAAAAGCAGCAAAAAAGAGGGCGCAATGGAACGAATTATGCCATTGTCGGCTAATCACGAACGCGTTAATAAGTGCCCCTCTCCAGAGCGCCGAGAATAGGAGGACTCATTGGAAGATGCTGATTGCATAAAAGTGCGAATTCGCAACTCTACCTGGCCGGCTTTGTCAACAACACGGTCATATCGGCGGTGATGCAGACGACGTTTGAGATGATGTCGAGATCAAGGCACCTGCGAAAGAACTTCCGTCACACCTTTTGCTATGCAGCTCCTGTAGCGAGGGCCTCTCCTTAGCTTTCCTTCCGCCGTGGTTCATGTCCATACCTATGCTGGCTGAAGAGCCATGCGATGCAGCTCCCACAGACACTGTGTTACCACGAAAGCGTTAAAAATCTCGTTTCATTCAAATTCCCGCGTCGGCGTCGTTGGTCGAGTTTCGACACCACTTCGAATTCCTGAGCGTGTTTACGCATCTATATATTACCATTTCATTGCGGTACAAATAACAGCAGTGTGCAGTATTGCGAGGTAACATATTATAAAAATTTACGCATATTACGACCGCGACTAGTGCGAGCAGCGACCACCAGGGAGACTCAAAGCGTCTGCGATATTATGGCAGTGCTGTGCGGGACGGCACGGCACGGGCATAGCACGGGTAGCACGGGCACGTGCTGCTCGTGGTGTGCAGACATGCAGACCGTGGAAGGAGCTCGTGGTGTCCAGGCCCTGCTCCGACCATGGCAGGGCCGGGCGGACGTGATGGCGGGTGGCTGCTGTGGGGATGCTGACGTGGTGTTGGTCAGGCCAGGACGAGTGGGTCTGAACAGCCCACCAAGACCTGGAAGCCCTCGTGAGTACCTGAGGTATAGCGGAGTTCGCCATCGCTCGCATTTTCTTTGAGCACCGCACCTCACAAGGCACTAGAATTACGCGTGGCCAACCGAATTGTTAAGCCTAACGACCTTGCGCACATATATTCCACTTTCCCTTATTTTCTCAACAAAATGATGGTTTCTCACGTGGCGAGCGGGGAACGCGACGCGCGTCCCGTCTTCCTTCTAGCCTTGCCGTGGTTTCTCGGGGGCGGGCGGAGAACTCGACGCATGACCGTCTTTTTTCTAGCCTTGCCGTGGTTTCTCAGGGGTGGGCGGGGAACGCGACGCGCGTCCCGTCTTCCTTCTAGCCTTGCCGTGGTTTCTCAGGGGCGAGCGGAGAACGCGACGCGCGTCGTGTTTTCTTTCTAGCCTTGCCGTGGTTTTTCACGAGGTGAGCGGGGAACGCGACGTGCGTCCCGTCTTGTAGCCTTGCCGTGGTTTCTCAGGGGCGAGCGGAGAACGCGACGCGCGTCGTGTGAGCCTTGCCGTGGATTCTCACGGGCGAGCGGAGAACGCGATGCGCATCGTGTGTTTGTAGCTTTGCCGTTGTTTCTCACGGGGCGAGCGGGGAACGCGACGCGCGTCCCGTCTTCCTTCTAGCCTTGCCGTGGTTTCTCAAGGGCGAGCAGAGAACGCGAAGCGCGACACGCGTCGTGTGCGCCTTGTCGTGGCTTTTCACGGGCAACGCCTCCTCTATTTTTTTCAATGCCAGCCAGATGCACCCGATCCGACTGTTCACCACATCTCCTCTGGTCCTTTCCTACTCTCCTCCGTGGGCTAGCCTTCGCGCCTGCTTTGCGTTCCTGGGGAAGAGTACCCTTTAGGTGGCGCCTCACAAAGAAAGTCAGAGGAGTTGATTCTTTGTTCAGCTGTTTTTTCATCCGTGGAGCGGCGTCTTGCATCCCTCATGATTACTATGTATGTTGTCACGCGGGCTTACAAAAAGACGCGGTATTTTGAGATTGCGCGTCTCCTTTCGTGGCGCTACGCGCGCTATAATCGGGACGCGTGACTACGACGCTACTGCATGAGAGGACCTCAATATGCGCCCCCACGAGCGCTGCGCGGTGCGGCGGTTTTGCCTGGAGCCACGAAGGAAGGAGTACGAATAAAAAAAAAAAAAAAATCTGACAGACGCATGATATAGGAGAGGGACGGCGCGTCTGCCACAGCAGAAGCGTTGAGCGCTCAGACGCACGTGTGACGCAGCAGCCTTATGTGGCTTCGCACTACAGGAACTTCCTGAACTAAGGTGGACCGATCATGGCCTCCGAGATGGCCGCGCGCCCGTTATCTCGGAGGCCATGGACCGATGGCTCCCATCGATGAGCGAGCGTTTGCACTGGCATTGAAAAAAATAGAGGAGGCGTTGTCACGGGGGAGCGGAGAACGCGACGCGCGTCGTGTGTTCTTCCCAGCCTTGCCATGGTTTCTCACGGGGCAAGTGATGAATGCGGTGTGACAGCCAGGCGAGCGTCGTAAGCTATCTTTACACTTCCTCCTCTTCGAAACTCGCCGACAGGGATGGCCGTAGCAACGGCGCGTTGCCCTAGCTAATCATCGAGGCCACAGACCAACAGTTCCCATTGAGGAGCGAACGTTTGCATTGGCATTTGAAAAAAAAAAAAAAGCGCTGGACCACTAGCACGCCTCGGCACGCGGCGCCTACGCGCAAAAAGCTTCGCGGAGAGGGGGGGGGGGGCGCCTCGAGGGGTCAAGCAGTGTCTGAAATTTTCGCTCGCGCCTGCACGCGTCCGCCGGCGTCCACCAATCAGAAGCCGTGACATTTCCGACAGCTATGCCTAATGGCCGTTGCTGCGATGACGCCGCTGAGTCCTAGGCAAGCACGAAAACTGCGGTCGGAAACGTTCCTGAGCATAGTATCGTAGTATTAAAATATAGGGCAATCTGGCGCTGCGATCGTTATTAAACTACCATGAGAATGATGGGAAGCACAGGCTTGCCGTTGATTGGATTGATTGGATTGTTAGCTAGCGAATAAAACAGACGTTCCCTTCCTCGCGTCACGGTCTCGAACACGAAGGTCAATGGCGCGATTTTGTACATGTTCTTAAAACGGACGCAGGCGGTCCGTTCTATCCAGCCGCACGCGACTGGTCAATGTAGGGCCGTGACGTCTGTCACGGTTCGCATTGACCATTCGCGTGCTCCTGGAAAAAAAAGACGGATCGCCTCCGTCCGTTTTAAGAACGCGTACGAAATCGCGCCACAAGAGTCCTTCGAGTTTCATTATGAAATGCCAATATATTAGCGAGCGTTTGAAAAGGGGCCACCAGGGGTGGGGGATCTGGGGTGTGAGTTTGGACACCGCCTCGTATTTTCGAGCGTGTTTACACCCCTGTAATTATATTTTCAATTGCAATGTTGCAATTACCACAATTAATATTGATATCATTGCGAAGTAACATTGATGCAAATTTACGCAATTTAGAACCACGTGTCTAGCGCGAGCAGCGGCCACTAGGTGGACTAAGCGTCAGCGATTTTATTACCCTCCCACTGCTAGATCGCCAAAGACGCGAAGTCACAAGCGGTCGAGTCCCCCCCTGCCCTCCCACTGCTAGATCGCCAAGGACGAAGTCCCAGGCAGTCGAGTCGCCCACCGGCCCCGGCTGCTTCATGACCCGTGAGTACCGACGTTCAACGGAGTTCGCCTTCGCCCGCATTTTCTTTGAGCACCTCACCTCAGACGGCACTATAGTATGACGAGCGGCCAACCGAATCGTTAAGCCTAACAAGGTTGCGCACATAGCTTCCACTTTTCCTTATTTTCTCAATGAATAACTGTTTTATCATCCGCAGTCCGCCCGAAAGAGCGAATTAAGCACATATAGTCACAGAAAGTATCGTAGGTCAAGGAAAGAAAAAAAGGGTAAAGAAACGGAGAGAAGGGCCTGTGGGTTGGCAGTGCTGCAGCCAGAGCGCGTTCGTTCTCGGTGTGCTCCGCCCACAGTGCGGAGCTCTTCTGCTCGGCATTGCAGGTTCTGGTGAACCCGGTGGTTGCCAGAACCTGCTAGGACCAAAATTGTTCTGGCAGCCCTCTCGAAGCTTTCTGGCTGGCACACGTGAAAAAGACGATGAGCGCTCGCCGCCATATCTGAGAGGACTCGAGAGGTCGCAATGCGGACGCTTCAGGACTTCGCCGCGCGTTCGTTTGTAGGCCAAACCAATCGCACGCGTACGCCCACGCCTACGCATCAAAAACTTCGTGGTTGGGGAGGAGGGAAGGGGGGGGGGGGGAGGCGCGTCGCGAGGTTTCGAGGGGGCAAGCACTGTCTTAAATTTTCGCTCACGACGGCACGCGTACCCCGGCGTCCACCAATCGGAGATAGCGACATTTTTGACAGGTATGCCTAATTGGCCGTCGCTGCAATGGCGCCGCCGAGTTCTGGGAAAGCATGGAAAATTATGGTGGGAAAGTTGCCTGAGTGATCGCGTCGTCAACCAGTACGACGACTCGGCGAACGAAGGCGAGCGTGGAGGGAAAAAAAATCACAGTTTCGCCGCAAGGGCGAATCAATGAATGCGGTAGCAAGAAACTAATGCTATACGAAGTGAGGCTCCCGAATGGATACTCTCAGTTTGAACAGCGCTCCTGTTACAAAGGCGGCCCAAGCAGCGAAGGAAACTAGCGTGCTTCAAGTGTCGAGCCGTGACACTTGATAGTTCGCGCTCATCTTCTGTTTGTTCGTTTAGCGGCGTCGTTTAGCGGCGCTCCGTAACATGAGCGCGGACATCACGGTGAAAGCTTGAAACATTCCTCTTGCCCTCACCGCGAGAAAACCGCGCGAGCAGACAGCGGAAGGCCAAGGTTCTCCTTGCGCAAATATAAGAAGCGAGCGAGCTCGCCGACGACTTTTAAATGCGCCCGTCGGGCTCCTAGCGCCATCTCGCTGGTAATGAAGAAACGCTTGTAAGCGCCGGCCATCTGAGTCCGTCCAGCGGTAAAGGGTGTGTATACGCCTTGTGCACCGCCTATAGAGGCGCCACTGATAGCCACCTAGCGGGTGCCGCCGACAGTACGTGCGGGAAGCCGAGCAGACGACAGCGCTTTGCACAGCTTTGCTGTGAGGAGATGAATGAAGTTCGCGGCTGCTATTTCCCCTTCGTGCGGGTGCTAGACAACTAATTCTGCACTGGCAGCTGCAGGAAAGGCGCGGGCCTCTACGAAAGTGGACTTGTGCATGATGTTTGTCACGAACGAGCGCTTAACTAAGCGCACGTCGCCGATTTTGAACGACGGCATGAAAGCCTGGCGCCGACGGTTCGTGCGCGATAGAGCGCGCGCATCGAAAAAACAAGTATAAAAAGGCGCCGGGAGCGCGCCCGCGCGCCTTTTAGACGCCACCGACACAGCGAACGAACGCGAAAGATCGGGATATTCGAGAAAGCAAAGCCGAGCCAGCGGCGCCGTCTGATTTCGCAGACGAATCGGTGAGAGGATCTCGCCCTTTCCCTAGCTTTCGGTGTGCTACGCACAGACGAATCATACCCAGGCCGCCCAGGCAGGCCCAGGCGCGAGCCGATACAGGCAATGCAAGCGCAGCAAGCGCTGGGGCAGTCAGTCAGTGAGGAGTTAGTCGGCGAAGAAGTTATGTCGTTCTAGTGATAGTAGTTCGCTCGACCGCAGAAGACGTGTTGTTTGATGATCTAGTGCTGTGAGTTAAGTATCAAGAGATGACAGGGACAAGTTTTGAAGAGAGTCGCCAAGAAGACATGTGATGACCGACTGCGGAGGAGAATGAACGTCCGCGTGGAGTCGTCATGCCGGTGAATATCAAAGGTGCGTCGCGCAGACCAGCGTAACAAGATCCAGCTATGAGGTGCAGCTCGTAGTTAACATCCGCTTTGTTTTGTTTACAAAGGTGACGTCTCAATCACTTCTTGTTCTTTCTGAAGTCAACCATTGCTGCATTTTTGTTTCTGTAAATAATAAATAGAACTTAGCTTGTAATAGCGCGGTACATGTACCGCGCTAGTACAAGCTAAGTTCATAGATGACCAACTCGCCCGAACTAACACTTCTGAAATATAGAACGTTTGAGCGAAGTGCCCTGCACGGCGGTCGAACCGAACCAACGCATGCTCAGGCTGATAACTTTGGTCGTCTACCAGTGTCAACATGATCGAGTGCATCCAGCGAGCACCGATATGACAGGACGAAAGCATTAGAACAAGAAGCGACGTGTTAACCCGCACAATGACGAAGCGGCTCGTCTTTGCCAACGAACAGCGGCGATCCATTGCTTCCGTCGCTCTTGCTCAGGAGGCCTTGCGGTAAGTGAGTAAAACCGTGTTCCGGGCGCGTTTTTGTAGGTGTTTGAGCACTCCACTCCACAGCAATTGTTATTCGACATCCCTTGAAGTTTCGGCCACCACACATACGACGAACGTTGCTTATTTCACTACGGAAACGTGAAGAACGCGGAAACACACGTACAACGACGTAGGAAACCACGGCGGCCGTCTGCTTGCTTTCCCGAGAGCAATGATTGAGTTTGCCGCCAATGGCGCTTCCGTCGGCGCGCACTAGGCGTATATAACGCTCGCTGTTAGCTACGTGGAGGACCTGCGTTCCGTGGCGTAGTGGCTAGCGCCACTCGCTGCGGAGCAAGAGGTCCCTGGTTCGATTCCGCGCTTCGGAAGCATTTTTCTGAATTATTTTTCTTTGGGGCTTTTATATATATATATATATATATATATATATATATATATACATACATATACATATACGGTGCATGACGGCGACGGCAAATTCCAGCCGAGACTGTCCATATAATTGCTATCGCAATAATTCGGTTGCAACATAAGAAAAAGTGCGAGCTACGCCCACGGAACAGCGGCGCGCCCACCCTTCTGGTTTTTGCTTGAATGATAACTTCTTGTGTCTCGGCTAATCGAAATGCTAGGCATATTAAGGGGACACTGAAGAGAAACAATGAATCGGTTGAGATTGATATTGTACGAGAACTAATCCCGTTAATTTCATCGTCATAGGTGTGTTAATAAAGAAGAATGAAGTGCAAAGTTTCATTTTTTTTTAATTTCGCGCCATCATCTCCACGCGTGACGTCGTGGATTTCAAGGCGTATTTGTCGCATTTTGGCGGCATTGGCTTAACAAAATTTCCTCAAACTTGGTATGTTAACTCTATGGCCCCTTCAGAGGACAGTGCTCTTCATTTTTACCGTTTACGAACTGCATAGGCCCTACTAGACGCCGTCGAAATATGTGACGTCACGGCGAATGGTGCGGAAACTTAAGGCGGCGTCGCCATCTACATTTTCTTCTTGTGCGATTTCTCGCTTACTAAGCATCTTCTCGCAGCAAGCGCGCTGTTTTTGGTGTCGTGAAAGAGTAGTTTACTAATACGAGAAAAATTGTTTCGCTCTTTAGTATCCCTTTACCAGTTAAATGTTCAATGTTACTGCCTGAGATATTACGTTTGGCCGAGCAGCGATGTCGGAATTAGAGAACTGCACGGGTCGGAATTCTCGGCCCGGGCCCGGCCCGGGCCCGGGACTCGTTCAAATTTACCCGCCCGAGCCCGGCCCGGCGACTCGAAGCGGGACCCGGGCCCGGCCCGAACCCGAGAAAAAATTTAGCCTACCCGGCCCGGCCCGGCCCGGCCCGGCCCGACCCGACCACAGATCGGGCCAGACAGGGGCCCGAGCCACTAATCTATAGGTGGTGTTGCCCGAGCATAGAATCGACCACAAGGCGTTTTAAGTGGCAAATATGTACGCATGCTTGGCGCATGCTTCGCTAGCAAGTATACTTTGACCTACGGTACTTTCTTGTAAAAAGGGGCTGGCTCGCCGTGGAAATAGTTGAGCGGACATACTGAGTACGATGAGTACGTTCATTTGGCAGTGGTATACTGTACCTAATTTTCTAGGAACGCAATCGGGATCATCGAGAGCGTTTTGTAGCAGATATTGTTGGAAGAAGAATGATTTGCAGGTTTGAGTCCGGTTTCGATAAGGAGCGCAATAGAAACAGAGGGGACAGACAACAGAACTTTGTTTTTATTGCACTCTCTATTGCAATTTAAATGGACACGAAAGTGAAACAATGAATCGGCTTAGATTGATAAATCGTACTCTGAGAAATCTAATGTCGTTAATTTCACCAACACAGATGCATTAATAAAAGATAAAATTAAGGTCAACGTTTCATTTTTAAATTTCGCTCCAAAATCTCCAGGCGTGACAACACGGATTTTAAAGCGTATTTTTCGTACTTTGGCGACTTTGGATTGTCGAAATTTCCTGAAGCTTCGTATGTTAAGTCCATGTCTCCCCCCCCCCCCCCCCGGTAAAACAATGCACTTCATTTTTACCGATTATGAACTGCGTAGGGCCTAGCAGAGGCCGTCAACATCTATGACGCGTTTGATGCGGGAACTTCAGTGTGGCGTCACCAGCCGTAATTTCTTTTCGCGCGTTTTTTCGCTTCCCATGAGTCTTCTTGATGGCGCGTTTGATGCGGGAACTTCAATGTGGCGTCACCAGCCGTAATTTCTTTTCGCGCGTTTTTTCGCTTCCCATGAGTCTTCTTGCGGCCGGCGTGGGGATTTTGGAATTGTGAGAGTAATTTACCAGTACGACGAAAATCGTTTTTCCCTTTAGTGTCCCTTTAAAGCGTGCTGTAAGACAAAGGCCATTGTGCACCCTTCTGAATATGTAGCACATATATCTTCATCATAGTAGCACCTTTCCACATCAAGAGAAACAGAGGGAAAAGGCCAGATTTATTACATTTGTTGTAATTACACTAAACTAGATAAGAATTATAACGAACCACGCGCACCGCGTGCACTTTGGAAATACGTATAAGAAGCGGAATGGAAAAAAAGAAACTATTTGTCGTAGCATTCTTTTCATATATCACTGCTATTATATACAGTCTATGAGTTTTTGTGGCATAGTTTATAGTTTATTTGCTCGCATGTTATTGTACAAAAAAATCAAATTATAGAAAGATTCCGCTATAAGCACACCATGCACCGTTGCATCACATGTCCTGCCGCGCTAAAGTTTCTTGCTTGCGCTAGTCCTAGGGGCGCACATCTGCCTTGCGAAACGTGAAGGCGTCGGCAGTCGTCGTTCTTAACTTCCACCACTGGAGCAAATGGAGGAGGTCTTTTCGGACCTCTGCCGAATGAAAATAGCTGTCAAACTGATCCCTCAAACTGATTTCTCTCCTTCTCCAACGTTGTGTCACTCTTCAATATAATCTACAAACGCCTCTGAGAGCTTGTCCTTGCAGTTTTCAGCAGTGTTTGTTATGCACGGCTTGCACAGGGATCTGTTTGTTTTTTTTCATAATGTAATGGCGTATGCCTTCCTAACGATGTTGTACCGGTAGAAGGTGGCCTACGCTTGTAAGACTACACTGGAAGGACTGACAGTAGGTGCACGAAGTGATTGCGATCTATTTTCGGGGTTCATTCCAGTTTGGTAACAAAGGTGCGAATAAGCTTCTCCACGCTTACTCATTGGATGCATATTGTAACGCGGCGCTGGAAGAGCGCGAAAGAAGAACGAAGAAGAAGAACGGGCGCGAGGGATTTGGTGCTCGGCATGATCGGATCGTCCCTTGTCTTTTGCCTGCCGCTTCATTGACCTCATTGTAAATAAACCCATATCATCCGTAACAGTTTTGGTGGACTGGTGCGGGGTAACCGACGCCCTGGACAACACTGTCGCAGACGACCTTCGAAGAAGCCGACGCCTAGCCGGACTACCTCCGGAACACACCGACATGACCGACGCCCGCGAAGGCACGTCGGCCGGCAACGCCCACGCACCAACCGGTGTCACGGAGCAAGGCAGCCACCGACCGAGACAACCTAGCTACTGGGCACCTGAGCCACGCATATTCTCAGGTAGGACCGATGAAGACGTGGACGAGTGGTTAAAGCACTACGAAAGAGTGAGCCGCTATCACGAATGGAGTACGTCGGCGAAGCTCGTGAACGTGGCATTCTTTCTCGCCGGGACCGCCCTGCTTTGGTTTGAGAACCATGAACACGTGCTGACCACTTGGCCGACCATTGTTGAGGAACTGAAGGCCTGCTTTGGGGACACAAGTTCCAAGAAAAAGAAGGCTGAACAGACACTCGCACGTAGAGCACAACTGCCCGGCGAAACGTGTATGACGTACATTGAGGAAGTACTGAAGCTTTGTGGCATTGTGAACACGAACATGTCCGACGAAGACAAGGTCGGACATCTGTTAAAGGGCATCGCTGAAGATGTTTATAGCTTTTTAATTACAAGGGACAACCTGCACACACCTTCCGAGTTTAGGCAGCAATGTCGGGCATTCGAGGCGCTGAAGACCCGACGAATTTTGCCGAAGTTCGGGCGCTTGGACAACGTCCCTACGGTTGCAAGTATGGACGTCGCCGCCTGCGAAGACCTCCCTCTGATCGTGCGTCGAGTAGTTCAAGAAGAGCTAGCACGGCTTCAGGGAGCAGAGGCTGGCTATCAATGCGCATTCGACGAGTTTCCCGAACCACCATCCTTCTGGAAGCGAGAGCGTCGCATCGAGTATCGACCACAATCTGAAGAGGCGCACTCCAGCACGAGCTTCCGATCGCTCCCGACAAGTCACGGTCGCCGCCGGATGTCACCACCCCGTCGTGCTGCTGCGGAATATCCCCCGACACCACAACGTCCTCCTGCAGACTACTACGAGACGTCACGACGTGCGCCTGCGGAGTACCACCCAACTCCGCGAGCCTCTGCTACCACTAATTTGAACCGTGACGTGCCAATATGCTACACGTGCGGCCTCCGAGGGCATATCTCGCGCTTCTGTCGCCGCCAGCCGCGAGCGCCACGTTTCTCGGCATACCCGGCTCGTGTACACGAAACCTCGACATCTCCATCTATCGTTAGCCCTCTACGACAGCAGTGGCCTAACAGGTTGCGTGACGAGTCCCCAGCATCCGAGCGAAGCCTTACGCCGCCTTCGAGACGACCACGCCGTTCGCCGTCCCCGCGTCGTCGGTCGCCTTCTCCTCCCCAGCTGGGAAACTAGCTGGTGCGACCGATGGAGGTGCGGTCGCGGGACGGTCCGATTCGCCAATTCCTCCTTCTGCTGTGATGTTGAAGAACAAAGTGCGTGTCTGTATAGACGGTGTAAACACTGTAGCTCTTGTAGATACTGGTGCGACTATTTCGGTGATGAGCCTTCATTTTAAAAATCACTTTTTAGGACATAAGGTTATGTTTGCGTGGGATCGCAATGAGACTTTTCGTGGAGTTGGAGGAGAAATGTTGCGCCCCGTTGGTGTTTGTTCGGCTTTAGTAACGATTGGAGGACAAAGTTTTAGAGCAGAATTCATTGTATTGGCGCAAGCAACTCATAGTGTTATCTTAGGGATAGACCTCCTGCGAGAATGTGGCGCTACACTTGACTGTGGGACTGGGGAAATCATTCTCCAAAGCACGTTGCCAACTGCCGTAATTGACGATTTTCGGGCTCAACCCGCCGACGTTCTTTCGTTGTCAGAAGATGCGTTGATCCCTGGTCATTCAGCCATGTTTATTCCCGTGCGCTCTTCTCGTGTCCTGTTGGGATCCTGCAGCGGCCTAGTGGAACCAGATCATACCAACGCACTTAAGAAGAATGTGCTGGTCCCTCGGTCGTTTATTCAAGTTATCGACGGACGTGCTCTCTTGTGGACAGTCAACGCTTCTGCAGAGTCTGTCTGTCTGCCAGCCGGATTCAAATTGGGAACGTTTGAGGAGATGGCCACAATTAACGTCCGGACGGTTGAAGGGTCCCGAGACATCCATCCACCCACTCCTGACTACTCAGCCGACTTGCGGCGCATGATAAACAAGTCGCTGTCTTCTACTGAGCTAGATGTTCTTCAAGAGGTACTCGCCAGGTACGCGCCAGTCTTTGATTTTGCTCAAAGCGATCATTGTTTTACGCTGCCAAACTCCCGTATGCACCACCGTATCAACACGGGAGATGCTACACCGATACGCCAGAAGCCTTACCGCGTATCCCCTTCGGAAAGGAAAGTGATCGCCGAACAGGTCAACGACATGCTGCAGAAGGGCGTTATTCAGGAGTCATGCAGCCCCTGGGCAGCTCCGGTTATACTCGTAAAAAAGAAAGACAACTCATGGAGATTTTGTGTCGACTACCGCCGCCTTAACGCCGTCACGAAGAAAGACGTGTATCCTTTACCACGCATCGACGATGCTGTTGATTGCCTGCACTCCGCCTCGTACTTTTCATCCGTCGACCTCCGGTCTGGGTACTGGCAGATACCAATGCATCCGTCTGACAGAGAAAAGACTGCTTTCGTTACGCCCGACGGCTTATTTGAGTTTAACGTTATGCCGTTTGGCTTATGTAACGCTCCAGCAACCTTCGAGCGATTCATGGACTCCATACTTCGCGGTCTCAAATGGGAGATTTGTATGTGTTATCTCGATGACGTCATTATTTTCGGCAGGACTTTCCACGAGCATAACCAGCGGCTCAGCGTTGTTCTCAGTTGTATCAAACAAGCTGGTCTTATTTTAAACTCCAAGAAGTGCCACTTTGGTGAGCGCCAAGCCGTTGTTCTTGGATATCTAGTCGACCAGGACGGCATACGACCAGATCCCAACAAGATCACTGCAGTCCGCAACTTCAAGCCACCAAAGACGGTGAAGGACCTTCGTAGCTTCCTGGGCCTTTGTTCTTATTTTCGCCGGTTTATTAAAAACTTCGCCCAGCTAGCTCATCCACTGACAGACTTGCTTCGAAAGGACACCCCCTACCGGTGGACCGCTGAGCATGAGGCTGCTTTCGAACAGTTGAAGTTTTCGCTCACTTCTGGGCCCCTTCTGCATCATTTCGACCCGGAGGCACTCACAGAACTGCATACCGATGCAAGTGGCGTGGGCGTTGGTGCCGTCCTCGTCCAGTTTCATGACGGACGCCAACACGTCGTTGCGTATGCAAGTCGTGCTCTGACAAAGGCTGAAAGCAATTATACTGTAACAGAACTGGAGTGCCTCGCAGTTGTTTTCGCCATACACAAGTTCAGACCTTATTTGTACGGCCGACATTTCAAGATCGTAACCGACCATCATTCCCTATGTTGGCTTGTCGGATTACGTGACCCAGCGGGCCGGTTGGCTCGTTGGTCCTTGCGGCTTCAGGAATATAACTTTTCTGTTGCCTACAAGAGTGGGCGATGTCACGCCGACGCCGATTGCTTATCTCGTCTACCATCTCCAACTACAAGCACCGATGACGACGATTTCGACAATTACCTTGCGACGGTCTCCTTGGACTTTCCGAGTATGGACATCTTCAGTCAGGAGCAGCTGCGCGACTCATCACTGAGACCAATTATTGATGCGACCAACAGATCTCGACACTCAATGCAATTTGTGATTCGTGACGGTGTTTTGTACCGCAAGAATTACTCAAGCAATGGTGCCCCACTGCTTCTAGTCGTCCCAGAACGCTTGCGCCTTGCGGTGTTCCGAGCAATGCACGACGACATTACGTCTGGGCACCTTGGATTTGCTCGGACGCTTCATCGCATCCGACAGCGGTTCTACTGGCCTCGACTGTGGAAGACGACGAAGCACTACGTCGCCAGTTGTGATGTATGCCAACGCCACAAGCAACCGACTGCTCTTCCTGCAGGTACACTGCAACAAGTTACGCCACCGACTTCGCCTTTCGAAAAAGTCGGCATAGATTTGCTCGGCCCTTTCCCGAAGTCTTCCACCGGACGCCGCTGGATTATCGTCTGCGTGGATTATCTAACACGTTACACTGAGACGATGGCACTTGCTTCAGCCACCTCATCTGATGTGTCCTGGTTCCTACTGCATTCGATTATCCTCCGTCACGGAGCTCCCCGTGTGGTAATAAGTGATCGTGGCCGGCAGTTCACCGCTGACGTTGTCGAAGAACTACTACGGCTCTGTGGGTCCCACTATCGGCATTCCACGCCTTACCACCCGCAAACCAACGGGCTAACTGAGCGTACCAATCGTACCATCATAAACATGCTTTCAATGTATGTCTCAGCGGATCATAAGAACTGGGATGCCGTACTACCTTTCATAACGTATGCCTTTAACACCGCCAAACACGAAGTAACAGGTTATACACCTTTCTTTCTGCTCTACGCTCGCCATCCTCAAAGTTTCCTCGACACCGTGCTTCCTTTCTCGACCAACGAAAACGCAAGTGTCGCGCAGACCTTGTGTCGCGCTGAAGAAGCACGTCGACTGGCCCGGCTCAGAACTCTCTCGTCCCATTCCCGTGCTAAGGCACGTTACGACGCAAGACATTTGCCAGTCACCTTTGCAACAGGTGATCTCGTATGGTTGTGGACACCACTAAGAAAGCAGGGACTTTGCCAAAAGCTTCTTTCTAAGTACACCGGTCCATTCGTCGTCGTTAAAGGTTTGAGCGACGTCACCTACGTCATCGCAAAAGTGACAGCTGGCAACCGCCGTTCACGCAAGACGCAACTTGTCCATGTTGCACGACTGAAGCCCTGCACTGAGCGAGCCCTCTGACTTGCTCGGTGAGCTTCGTCTGGCCCCGAGGAAAATGTAACGCGGCGCTGGAAGAGCGCGAAAGAACGAAGAAGAAGAACGGGCGCGAGGGATTTGGTGCTCGGCATCATCGGATCGTCCCTTGTCTTTTGCCTGCCGCTTCATTGACCTCATTGTAAATAAACCCATATCATCCGTAACAATATGATTCGAGGTAAGGGAACATCACCCGGCATGGAACTTATTCTTATTAAATGCGAAGCATTCCTTAGCGAACCTCTGGCACTTTGAGCGTTTCTATCTACGTATCTATCTATCTATCTAGCCGCCTACGTCTGGGTGCTCTCATGATCGCCTCCTTAACTTGGTGTAGACCAAAATTTGCATGGGAGGGTAAGAGGATTTGAAGAATATGATTGCGGGTCATGACATGAACAACGTTAAAAGCCTGTCGCGTACGTCGTCAAACCCTTTCCACTAGACACGTGTGGCACATACCTGTTTACTACGGGCCGCGGTGTACGGGTATGTGCCACAGCTGATTGACAGTTTATATATACCCAGGAACGGCGAGAACAGACATTGGTAACTACTTAAATGCTAGAGCGTTAACGAAAACCAACATCGGCAACGCTGACTCAAAGAATGGAAAGAATGAAAATTAGAATCCCAGCAGGAATTGAACTCAAGCATTCTGCGTGGCAATCAGGTATTCTACCACTGAGCCACGGCAGGTCTATAAACTGGTTTGGAAAAACAGCCTACGCAGGCGTAATATCGGTGACGTCAGTTGTGGTTGTGGTGCTGGCTATCTAATTTTACAAGAAAGCAATAAACATTACATATGTACTTACGATACAGGCGTCATATCAGATTAACGTCTGTGGTTCCAGTGTTGGCTCAGCTTATATAGCAGTGTAATAAACATTACGTTTGTATTTCTATGATTCAGCAAGCTATATTGACGCATTGCTCGACCCCGGAGGAATACATTAACGAAAGTTACATATGATATCCACATCACCGCACCGTACAGTGCACTTCGTCCACCAGAACGACCCTCTTCATTTCTTACGAAGCTGGGCGATGGCCTCATGCTGACCGAGGATGATGCCAGATTGATTGACAGCCGCTTTGTAGACTAGGCTACGTAGGGCGCATACGCCCAGGTAGTCTACGAATACGACAAACACCATCCACTGATGTTGGTCTACGTAGCACTATCCAGGCCTACCAGCCTCGACGGCCTATACCTCACCAACGCGAAGGATGACTTCAAGTTCCGACATGTCGCCGGCACTATCAAGAGACAATTTGTCGACGAAGTGGCCGAAGCATCGACGATTTCCAACAGCTGTACTATACCTCATACTTCGCTGCACATGAACCCCTCTTCTCCGCGATCACGACCGGATCCGATAGCAAGTCATGACCAGCTGCTGGTGCTCACTGATCACGGTGATGATGGCCTTGTTCAAGAACTGTCAAGAACTTCTTGCACACATGCACACGGGTTCGTGAAACGTGCGCGCGTTCTCGGGACACGTATAAGCACTACATATCAGCTTACCGCTTCTGGTGTTGGTAATACTCACGCTGCCATTGGCAGCGTTACTCAACCGTAAACAACTGGATATATAACACATATGCGGCTCTTCAATATATATATGTGTGTGCGTATAAAATTTATACAAATCTTTAGCGTCATTTTGTAACGTGTCGCTCAATAAAAAAAGTTACTCAGTAAAAAAAGTTACGCCACAGTCACCTTCCCGCCGCATGCTTCGCATAACATCGACTCCCGGTGTACGTGGGATCTGCCGAATTTTTTAAGGCAGATACTTCAAGCTAATAAACTTTGCCTTTATACATGAATATACATGTTTGATGGACTTGTGCTATTCCTGCACATTCTAACGCTGTTGTGGCCCTATCATGTAGCTCTCGCACTATACGGTGCAGGGGTCTCAAACACGCGGCCCGTGGACCTCTCGCTAGCAGCCTGCGGCCCGCACATGACGGTCTTCGTCCCACTTTTTTATTTATTTATAAGTAAGTTTTTGAGCTACACATTCATGACAGGTCTAAAGCATTTTTTTTTTTCGCGAGGCACCGCCTGCAGCCACCATGTGTTGATACATACCCGTGAAACAAAACACTATATTACGGAATTGGCGTCGAGATTTTAGTCGTCTTCGAGATAGTATCGATATGTTGGTGGAAACATGCCGCCAAATACCCTTAAGAAATGACCCATATAAGATATATTAAAAAGGTATTTCAAACGGCAACGCTATCTCACATCTGGTACAACCAGACCCGTAGCCAGGAAATTTTTTCGGGGGGGGGGGGGGGGAGGAAGCATTTGCTGAAAGCCTTGACTGTTTGAGAAAAACACCTATTTTAATTATTTATGTTTGGTAAAAACACCTACTTCACCAAAATTTCGGGGGGGGGGGGCTAGGGCCCCGTCCTTGATACGGGCCTGGGTATAACCTGTTGCTCCCTCACTCCCCCCCCCCCCCCTCTACTCCTACCTTCGTCACTGTCCTGGAACTTGCGGAAGTAAACTTTCGTGAATGCGGCCTGTTAGCTGAGGCGGCTTTGAGACCCCTGATATAGAGCGGAACAAGACGAACGCTCAGATGTCAACAATTTGGGCACACAAAGCAGGCTGTGCATGTCCATCTCGCGTCACATGACCTCTGGGAACCTAGACAAAGCCACGGAAAAAGAATGTCTCTAAAGGGATTTTATGCAACGAGACTCCGCGAAGTCTTCGTTTTAGTGGAGGGCTGGAACATTCAAGAACGTTTTCCCGCCTGGAAGCTCCGTAATCGCACTTCCGACGATAAGTG
Organism: Rhipicephalus sanguineus; assembly: GCF_013339695.2. NCBI lineage: Eukaryota > Metazoa > Arthropoda > Arachnida > Ixodida > Ixodidae > Rhipicephalus > Rhipicephalus sanguineus. The sequence continues at coordinate 136,053,308 of NC_051182.1, read as the reverse complement.
ATAGCTATAAATTTATTATATCACATTTATTACGGCGATTACAGAATAACATTCGTGATATTGCCACATGCGTTCCTTATTATCACTTTTGTTGTATTCCGTTTTTCGCCCACAAAGACTGCCAGCGACGCTCAGCGCGAACCGCGCCTCAGTGTTCGAGAAGCTTCACGAGATTAGTAGATCGCTTTGTTAAGATTGCGCGCAAGACGCGAACGCTCGAGCTTATTCTAGAACATGCGCAACAAGCAGCGATATCGCTGGAAAGTTCGATAGCACCTGTATAAATGCCGACGCGCTTCACCACTTGTCAGTTGATCGACGGTCGACGCTCTGTACGCCGCTATCAGTACATACCGTGTGTATTGCTGTAAATTAACTTTCCGTTTCACGGCCACAAGTTCGGCCAAATAAACAGTCTCATCTTGAAAACGTCGACTGCTGTCTTCGTCGACGTCACGACCACGTGACATCTGGTGAAGGTGCTGGGTAGCGGGAAGGTAGCGATGGCAGCTGTTTTCCGTGGGTCTGGGCGAACACCATCCCTGCTGATAACGTGACCCAAAAACAAGAGCTCCTCGTACGCGAAGCGGCACTTTTCAGGCTTCAAAGTGAGGCCGGAGGTCTTGATTGTTTCAAGTACAGCTTCAAGGCGCCGGAGGTGTTCGTCGAAGCTTGAGGCAAACACAACGACGTCGTCCAAGTACACGAGGCACGTCTGCCACTTCAAGCCAGCCAGCACTGTGTCCATAACACGTTGGAATGTCGCAGGTGCCGAACAAAGACCGAAGGGCATGACCTTGAACTCGAAGAGGCCGTCTGGTGTTATAAAGGCCGTCTTTTCTCGGTCTCTCTCGTCGACTTCGATTTGCCAGTAGCCGGTCTTGAGGTCCATCGACGAAAAGTACTTCGCGTTGTGGAGTCGATCTAGGGCGTCGTCTATCCGTGGTAGAGGGTACACGTCCTTCTTCGTGATTTTGTTCAGGCGACGATAATCGACGCAGAAGCGTAGGGTTCCATCCTTCTTCCTCACTAACACTACGGGAGACGCCCACGGACTCTTGGACGGCTGGATGATGTCGTCGCGTAGCATTTCGTCGACTTGCTTCTTAACGGCGTCCCTTTCTCGCGTCGAAACCCGGCAGGGACTCTGACGGAGTGGTCGAGCATTTTCTTCCGTTATGATACGGTGTTTAGCAAGGGGCGTTTGCCGGACCCGTCATGACGACGAGAAACAGTCCTTGTATTTCTTCAGAAGGCATCGGAGCTGTTGGTGTTGGCGGGCGGGAAGGCTTGGATTTACGTCGAAGGACGGCTCAGGCATTGCGGTTGTCGTTGTAGCTTCGTCAGAATCTGAAAAGGCAAACGCATCGCTGACAGCCAAGATTTCTTCGATGTACGCAATCGTCATGCCCCTGCTCAGGTGTCTGTATTCTTGGCTGAAATTCGTGAGCATCACGCTTCCTTTCCCTTCATGCAGCCGAGCAATGCCTCTTGCGACGCAAATGTCACGGTCTAGCAGCAAACCCTGATCGCTCTCGATGACACCTTCGATAAATTCAGCCGTTTCGGTGCCGACGGGAATTATGATGCTGGATCTAGGAGGAATGGTGACTTGATCCTCGAGCACGTTCAGGGCATGTTGACATGGGTTCGTATCCGGCGGTGTCGCTTTCTCCGACGATAGCGTTATCGACTTGGTTCTTAAGTCGATGACGGCGCCGTGGTCACTTAGGAAGTCCATTCCAAGTATCACATCCCTGGAGCAGTTTTGTAGGATTACAAAGCTCGCAGTATAAGTCCGGTTGTTGATAGTGACTCTCGCCGTGCAGACACCAATCGGCGTTATTAGATGGCCTCCAGCGGTCCGGATCTCGGGGCCTTCCCAAGCAGTCCTAACTTTCTTCAACTTTGCTGCGAACGGCCCACTGACGACGGAATAGTCGGCTCCAGTATCGACGAGAGCGGTGACGTTGTGGCCGTCGATCAGAACGTCGAGGTCGCTAGTCCGCCGTCTTGCGTTGCGGTTACGTCGCGGCGTCGGGTCACGGCTACGTCGGTTCGCACCGCTGCTTCCGCGTTGCGTCGTCAGGTCTGCTTCCGGTCGCAAAGTTTCGTCTTCAGGACGTCGACGTCGTTCGGCGTGCGGCGGGGGCTCGGAACTTCGTCGCGGTGTCGTCGTCGACGGCGGAGGATCTTCAGCATTTCGTCGTTCAGCAACCGCACCTCCACCGGTTGCTGCCCTTAGTTTTCCGGATATGGGCTAGGCGACCGACCACGGTTTGGGCCAGTGTACTGCCGGCGGTGCGGTGACATGTAGCGGCCGGGCGACGGTGAGCGGGAAGGTTGTCGTTCTTGCCACTGTGTGCCTGTGAGGTAGTCGTCGATGTCGCGAGGCCGTTCGCCTGGCTGCGGGCGCGGCGCGTTGACGGGGAATCCGCGTAGCCCCATCTGACGGTACTGGCAGCGGCGGTACGTGTGGCCGGCCTCCCTGCAGTGGTAGCAGAGCGGGCGGTTGTCGGGGGCACGCCAGACATCGGTCTTCCTCGGCGCGTAGCGCGGGGCATAGCGCTGGGCGACAGGAGGACGGTAGGGTGTCGGTGGTGGTGGCGGCGGCGGCGGCGTCTGGCGGCGGAACTGCTGCGGCGACGCGGCGTCTTGACGTGGACGAGGAGCGGGGGCGTTGCGTCGGGCTGCAGCAGCGTAGCTCATTGCTTGTGGCTCAGGCTGCGCTGGTTCAGGTGTTCCCAGAAATTGCTGGATTTCCTGGCGTACGACGTCGGCGATCGGGTCCACTTGAGGCTGGGAGGAGGGCAACAATTTACGCAGCTCCTCCCGCACGATAGTTCTGATGGTGTCACGCAGGTCATCAGATTGTAGCGCGTGAACCTCCCCGAAGGTCGTCGTAGGAATACAGCCACACAAGCCACCGCCGGACCACCGCGTACCACCCACAGACCAACGGCCTCACCGAGCGTCTAAATAAGACCATCGCCGACATGCTGGCCATGTACTACGTCGACGTCGAACACAAGACGTGGGATGCCATCCTTCCGTACGTGACCTTCGCGTACAACACGGCCGTACAGGAAACGACGCAGATGACGCCATACAAGTTGGTCTACGGACGGAGCCCGGCAACGACGCTCGACGCCATGTTACCAAACGTGACCGACGAGGAAAACATCGACGTGACCACCTACCTACAGCGCGCCGAAGAAGCACGACAGCTCGCCCGCCTAAGGATTAAGAACCAGCGGACGACTGACAGCCGCCGCTACAACCTTCGACGACGCCACATGGAATACCAACCCGGTGACCGTGTGTGGGTATGGACGCCAATGCGCCGACGGGGACTTAGTGAGAAGCTTCTTCGACGATACTTCGGACCGTACAGGATACTTCGACGCCTCGGCGCACTCGACTACGAGGTTGTCCCTGACGGCATTACGAACTCTCAGCGGCGCCGTGCACGACCCGAAGTCGTCCATGTCGTGCGCCTCAAGCCGTATTACGCGCGTTAGTGATCTGAAGGCCGTACTTTCTCTTTATTATTGTACTTTCTTGCTTGCGATTATTGTTTATTGTACTTCTTTTGACCATAACCCCCCCCCCCCATGTTCTGTTTTAAGCATCGGGACGATGCTTTTTCAGAGGGGGGCATTGCCACATGCGTTCCTTGTTATCACTTTTGTTGTATTCCGTTTTTCGCCCACAAAGACTGCCAGCGACGCTCAGCGCGAACCGCGCCTCAGTGTTCGAGAAGCTTCACGAGATTAGTAGATCGCTTTGTTAAGATTGCGCGCAAGACGCGAACGCTCGAGCTTATTCTAGAACATGCGCAACAAGCAGCGATATCGCTGGAAAGTTCGATAGCACCTGTATAAATGCCGACGCGCTTCACCACTTGTCAGTTGATCGACGGTCGACGCTCTGTACGCCGCTATCAGTGCATACCGTGTGTATTGCTGTAAATTAACTTTCCGTTTCACGGCCACAAGTTCGGCCAAATAAACAGTCTCATCTTGAAAACGTCGACTGCTGTCTTCGTCGACGTCACGACCACGTGACAATATAAAAAAATAACGAATGCAAACAAAGCACGGAATAGCGAGATGTTAACTATATTTGCGCCTGGTGTATTTACTTTTAGCTCTCCCGTTTCAGATAAATCAAGTAGCCCCATGCGCAAGAGACAAAAGAAGATCAGTACTTGTCCCCCATAAAACTTGTCCAAACAGCTTGCCCCATAAAAGAAAAGAAAAGAGAATCGTTTTATAGAGATAACATCTGAAGCGTATATGTACGCGCAACGCATGAGGAACGCACTTGAAGGGACACTAAAGAAAAAAAAAAACAATTCTTCTATTATCAGTAAATTATCCCTGCGCGTCTGCTCTTCGCCGCTTTCATACTACGCGCTGGCGGGACCGCCATGCCTTGCATGATTTCCGGCTTTTGCCTACTTAGACGTCACGCGAAGACAGTATGCTCGGTTGGGTTTCGGTTTCGGTTTCGGTGTTGCGCTTTTTTGCTTATTTAAAATTATTCTCCAATTTGCCGAGTATTTTTGCTATCGGGCCCGTGACGGGAGCGTCTCAGGAACTGAACGCACCATTACTTTGACATGGCCCAATAATCGCCGGAGTTGGCCTTCAAACCAGTTACATTCGTGTTCTTACTTTATCAGTCTTAACCGATTCATTGCATCTCTTTCGAGTCCCTTTAAGAACTGATCAAAGTCCAAGCCCGGCCCGACCCGAGCCCGCCACCTCAAACCCGGGCCCGGCCCTAAGCCCGGAGCTTCAAACCCGAGCCCGGCCCGGGCCCGCCGTGAAAACTACTTTACCCGGCCCGGCCCGGCCCACGGGCCGGGCCGGGCTCGGGTTTTCGGGTAGGCCCGAGCCCGTGCAGTGCTCTACCTCCAATACTTTTTCTGAAGAGCCTACATCGCTGCGGACCGAATCAACGCGTAATGGCGCTCGCCAGAACTATTGCGGGCGGAAATGACGAAGATGAGCGCTGGCCTATAATTGGATAAATGTAACGTTAGAAGTAATAACAGCTTTACATCACAAAAGGGGTTAATATTGGGTTTAGTTTTTCTTTAGCAAGCTTTTGAACGATCGTAGGCTTTTTCAGCTTTAAAGCTGCAGCGCCCGGCAAAGAATGCGCCCAACGCCACGGCGCTGGCGGAAACGCGCTGGGGACGCTCCAGGCGCCGTTGTTTGAAGAAACTGAAGGGAAAAAAATGTAAGAGCGTTGATATAGATGCCGTCGCAACAAGAAAGATAACTAAACTACAAAACATGATAGACGCGTTCGCAATCTGCCCCGTTTCGCATGTGCAGTTCACTCTTCATGCACCACATTATTTGTTACTATCGCAACGGCGTCATCATTACGTTGGAAAGAACGGGCAACAATGTATGCAAGCTTCCCGTACGTAGGATCTTTCAACTCATTTCATTGGGGCGCCATCAAACGTCACAGGGCGAGTGAAACGTGGTCAGGTGACCCCGCGAAAATAGAGTTCAGGGTAGGCCCCCATTTTATTGTATTTTGAGTGTTCTAGGCTGAATAACTTCGACTGCGTGCCCCTATCGGTGCCGTTCTTGCTGCACTAATATCTTCAGCCTTCAGTCTACGCAACCCAAAAGTAAAAAATGTAAAACAATGAGGTCTGGAAGAGTGTTAGAGGGCCCCTTTAATGGGTTACAGGAGTGTTTTCCCAAACCTCAAACCACTTTACAGTTAAAACATGGCAGACTACAGTTACTGCAGATTGAAGGACTCGCATGGGAACAAGAATGTGTCACTGCATATGCTCTTTCATTGCTCATGCCTCTATTTCAGGCAGTAGCCGTTTTTCTTTATTGCGGCAGCAGTTATATCGATATTCTCGGCGGGTTTTTGTCATCGCCGTCATGCTTCGTATAAAGTCCAAATCGATAACATCACCGCGCGCATCGTATGTTCTACGCGCGACTAAGACATGCAAGTTCTGGCGACGGGCGAGGCTGAAGCAGGGATGAAGCGAGCCGGCCATCTTTGTAGCGCGAAAAGTGCATGCAATAACATCGCTGGAAGCCTGCAGTCGATGACCCCTCAAGCAGAGAGGAAACGCCCCGCCCGTCTTGAAAGAGCAAGAAGGGACGCCAGGCTGTATCACTCAAACAGCACCTCTGAGCTTTGATCATGAGGTCACGATCGCCGACGCGCGCCGTCTCGGCAGACATCAGCAAACGACTCGCATGCCCTTCTGTGTGCTGTGCTCTCAACGTAGGGACTGCACAAAAACCGTGTCTCCACCAGGAGCGACCACATTCTCTTACGCCAGCGTTTTGTACAGTAACGCGACATGGGATTGCAGCGGACAACCGACAGAGCAACACTGCGCGCAACCAAAAGGGCAACGCCTGGCAATGCTGTGCACAAGCGTTCCATTTGTTGCCAATAAAGCAGTCTTCTCGTGGTTACCTCGTGTGCACACGCTCTCGAGAATGCGCACGATGCACGGATCAAAGAGTTACGTGCTAGCCTTACTTTCTATAACATTTCAATTTGTTCCTAACGCATTCGTTTCTTCGCCCTTGTTGTGAAACTATAATTTTTTTTTCTTTCCTTTTTCCTGTTTTGTACGGATGGAGCAAGTACACGTGATAAGTCACCGTGTCCGGCACCACATCACAGCAAAGGCACAACATGTGGAAAGGGTGGAGCGCGAACTGGGGCCTGCCACCGGGGTAAGTGCAACAAACCATCGGCATAAATTTAATTTCCTCTCATTTCTATTTCCTTGAAGGCCCCGGGGGACATTGCGCAAGGGGTTGTCATTATGCCATCACTATGGAGTTGTTGAATAGGGTCCCCAAAGTGCCTTGCGTACTCCAGATTTCGCTGTGACTGTGCTGCGCTTTCCGCGCTGGCCTGGCGTTTTTTTTTTCTTTTTTTTAGGAGCTGACTTGCCAGGTTCTTAAGCTGGGGCAAATTTCGGCATCGTAAGCGTAACCTTAATTCCAGAGGCGACCGCTACAGGCGCAGCTCACGCGAAAGAGAAGTCTTTGACGATTATTACCGCAGGCAAAACCACATATAGCATAGCCAACTGTAGCATGCGCACGTTTTCGCGAAAGGGAAGTCTTCTTCCTCTTGTTCTTCGAGCGGCTTGATGATGATAATAACGCAGGCAAAACCACATATAGCACAGTCAACTGTAGCATGCGGCGCTCGCTCCACTCCGGCAGTGCGCTTAGATACTAATAACATGAACAAAGAAGCAAGCCGGCGGATCGGAGGGCTCGCAAGGCAGCAGCACGCGGGCTCGCCGCCAAGACCCTGCGGTGAGAGCTCGTGAGGCCGCAGGGAGACGTCAGCGTCGTGCAGACCACGAGTGACCCCTTTAGTGTCCCTTTAATATGAGAAATAGCTGATAACACACTGGAGATTCTAAAACATGGCTTCCTTTGCAGCTGCGTGTCTGCCATCACAGCGACCACCATGTGCACATCGAGCTAGCCAATGTCACCCGTGCGCGAGCACACTTTCAAAATGTGGTACCGGTAGCATCTCAAGCTACTGCGATGCCCAACGAAGGCAAGCTATTTTTCTCGCTTCAGAATTCTCAGTGTGAGAGAATGTGCATGTCTATGAGGAACACCAAGAAAAACGGCGAATAGTGTTTCATTTCGCGTTCTGGTGCAAGTACCGATGCTACTGTAAAAGTCCTGATAAACATCATCAATGCCTACCAGCAAGGAACATGACAGAGCAAGCACTGTACTGCGTAATATGCATGGCGTTCTATGCAGCAACCGCCTATAAAAAAATTCAGCCACCCGACGTTCTCCGCCGCAATACCGTCAAAGAAATGAGTGTGATGCCACAGTAAATGTTGAGAAACTCCACTACACGGTCTCTTCTTCCTTATTATTGGGTGCGCATAAAAAATCTCATTGCAAGCAAAGTAGAAGTTTAGAAAAACTTGGAAGCTTGAAGCCATGGAAAATTTTTGGAACGCAAGGTGTCGCTGGAGGCAACGTTTCGACAAGTTGTCTTCTTGAAGGCAGCAACAGCCCACGCGTGTATGTGTATGCTTCGTGCCTTCTCTTCAAACCAAAACTGAAGAGGAGGAGGGGACGAGGGCAAAAGCGGGGGCAGTGGTTGGGGATGGGGGTGGGGAGTAGAGGAAGAAAAAGAAAACACAGGGGAGATATTGATATAAGCTGGCGTGCCGATTTCTACTCACTCAATTCTGCGCACGAGCTTATCTCAGTACAACCCCCTCAGTTTTCTTTTGCAGCAGTCACGTGTGGCACATATCCGCATACCACCGTCCATGGTATGCGGGTATTTGCCCCATGTGATTCAGTCTATATCAACCCAGACTTTGGAAACGTTAACCCGACAGCGTGAAGGAGCCCGTGTCGTAGAAAACGTGGTACCCGCGTCCGCGGCGTTATTGATGGGTGAAATATCCCGGTGGAAGCGAAAAACGCCAGGCCTGCGCGGAAAGCGCAGCACAGTCACAGCGAAAGCTGGAAGAGCGGCTTTTCTAGAGCGCGTTATAAACTCTCCTGTGGCTACTAATACAGGCACATTAGCAACGTACCCACTACGCCACAAAGCGTAATTTTTGGGAAGTTTGGAAGCACCCAGCGCGACATTATTCGTTGTTCTGCGAAGAAGCGAGGTACCATATGTAAGCGATTATGTGCAGGTTGTTGATGCGGCGGTTGATGACGATGAATAATTATGGTTGCGCCCTTTGTAATGGGTTGGAAGCTTTAAACGACCCACTAGTTACGTAATGCATGTTGTGTGACGCCCGGTCGTTATTTAACTGTCCCACCACGCTTTATAACACACTTTAACCGGAGAAACGTAGAGCGAGAGAGAGAGAGAATTGACTTTATTGAGACCCTGAGGAAATGGATCATGGGAGCCTTATGGGCTTCCTTGGCAACCAACAGAAGTGAACTTGCGAGGAACCCACTACGTTATAAATCGTAATTTTTGAGAAGTAGGGCAGTAGGCACTGTGCCATTTTTCGTCATTTTACAGACAGCCGTGGTACCTGCTAAACGCATGTAAGGCATTATGCGTACTTCGTTGATGATGTGCGTGATGACGATGAAGAATTATGGCAGAGCTCTTTGTAATGGGTTGGAAGCATTCAACAACCTACTCGTTGCGCAATTCGCATTGTATGACGCCTGGTTACATAATTCGCGTTGTGCGACGCTTGGTGCTTATTTTACTCTTCTACCACGCTATATTGCATATGCTAATGTGGTTCCTTCCCGACATGAAGCCTGTATAGGACCTTTTTGCAAAGCAGTTTCAAGCACCGGCATGGCTCAGAGGTTGAGTACTGGGCTCCCACGCAGAGGGCCCAGGTTCGAACCTCGTTCCATCCTGGAATTTTTTCTTATTTAGTTTTTTTTTCTTATTTCGAGCGATACTGGTTACGGACACCGGCGGCGGCGGCGGCGGCGGCGGACAACTACGGCACCAAAAACGGCCGGTGAAATGATCTCATAACAGCTTTCGCTGTAAAAATCGAAATCGCGGCTCGCGCCGGAATCGCGGCCAGGCATTCTGCATGACAGCCAAGCACTGTACCACAGAGCCACGCGAGTGCTTCAATGTGCTTGAAGGACAACGACAGTTGTGGTTGCAGTGGTGGCTATCCACTTCTAAATCGGTGTAATAAATATTGCAGATGTGCACACGTGCGAGTACGTCTACGACCGTTACCTATGCTGTGTTAGTGGTAACGCGTTACAAGTAACACCATTTTGGAAGTGTAACGGGTAACATACTTACGTTGACATTTTTCGGTATCGTGAGGTGTCACGTTACTAGCTATTTTTTATTCCAATTATACAAGGAGTTTTACACAAAGCTCCATCGTCTCGTGAGTGTGCCACATTCCCATAGTTATTCTTGTCTCGTAGCGCAAACTTCTGAGGCGGAGGGCCGTGTTGCATGAAGCCGGCATGGCGGGGGGGGGGGGGGGGGTCTTTGCAACAAAAGTGAGAAGTTTTGGTTAATTTTCGACGTACAAAATTGGAATAGAAATAATGTTTATTTTCAGCACGCATGTCACAAGGCTGTCACATACGAACATAAATTACAAGCGAAAACACCACTTGTGATCAGAGCTGCCATCTTGTCCTTCAGATAAGATGTGACGAAGGGATGGGGGGAGTGCTTTTGACGTCGTGCCGGAGGGCACATACTAGTGCTCCGCGGGCCGCATGTGTGCCGCGGGCTGCAGGTTGCCTACCACTGATGTAATGCATCCGTGGAGCACCTATTCAATGTAAAGCGAGGTGAGCTGTCCGACAACAGCTTCTAAACATACTTGTTGCTTGAATTCTACTAGTTGTCAGAAAGTTGTCCCAGCAATACTATAGCGTTGTTTATCAGTGTTGTTTTCGAAATAGCATTTGTCTGTCTGCTACTGCGGTTATACGTTTCTGGTTGTTGAATTCCTGAGCGAGTGAAGCTGACCTTACACGCCTTCACTTAAACGCTCGCAATTTGTGTGGCAATTACAAAGGTCAAAGGGACAAGAGTTATTTATATAAAATATCTTTGTCCGGAATTATGCAGTTTAACCATTTTTCATTGTCACAAACTTTGAGCACGTTTTGTAAGTCAGTAGAAGCACGCTGTCGGAATTACTGTAAATTTGTTGACAAGGGCGGGTATGATGAAGCCTCACATTCTGCTTAGTCGCTCTTGCAAATGGCTTCCATGTGCCACAAAGCTATGCGCCATCACATGTAACTCTACAGTTAACCTAAGGCCAGCATAATATTGCTAAAATCCAGCCCACTCGTTTGAGGTATTCTCGTTATATCACTAAATTTCGGCTAAAATCGTTGCTTGGGCTAGAAGTTTTATGGGAAATATAAATGTCAGCTTTATTAAATTGTTGTTCTGGGTTCCTTCAGCGGAGCGCGCTGATTAAAATTCTGACCAAGGAATAGCGGCAGAAGTAACGTGCGTTACTTTTTAAAGAGTAACGATAGCGTTAACGCGTTAGCTTTTTTTGTAGGTCACATAGCGCGGTTACGAGCTCCTTTTTTGTTAGCGTATCGAGTAACGTATGCTTTTTTTCGGTAACGCCTACAGCATTGTACTAAGGATTTGCGCATCATCGCACCGTAGCGTGCACTCCGAGGCGATGAAACTGACGGGTCTGCTCTACATGGGAACGTATAATTGTGCTGCACAAGATCGTTCACGCGGCACCCGGCGTTCAAGCACCCTTCTTTTTATCTCCTAGCTCAGGTCCCGCAGACAAACCCACATGCTAAATATTATTCCTTTCGGGGCATGCGTTGACTGTTTTAAATTTTCGTTTGTTCCACTCGCAGTTGAAATTTGAAACAACTTAGATGGTTGGCTTCGTGCATTACTTAACCATATCACCTGTTAATCTCTGTCGTATAATCTTAACGTTTGTTTATTTGTTGTTTGTACTAACATATGTACCCATTGCTGGTATGTCTTAAAATAGAGATGCTAGTAGTATTTGTGAATAAAAACGAGAGTGCAGACATTACATCGTACCGCGAGCTACACTTCACACGCCAGTGTACTCGATGGCCTGGTGAGGCCGCTATATGTGCACAACTACCCATTTTAGACAAGGACGTCAATTTACCTCGTAACTCTTAACTCAAAGAAAAAAAAAAGAGATCTGGCATAGCTGCTACCCACTGACTGCTTCGCATATAAAGTGATTCCCACAACGAATGGGCTCTCCTGAATTTTTCCCAGGGCAGTTTAAAGCACTGGCATGGCTCTCTGGTTCAACAATTGACTGCCGTGCAGAATGACTGGGTTCGATTCCGGCTCAAGCCAAGTTCTTTCCTTTAACTCTTAGGGAATTGTTTCGGCATATGTGACCTAAGTCACACAGGAATCGCAAGGCTTTATTCTGAAATTGTATATAACACGATGCGTTGACTACGTGGCATACATTCTAGCTTAACAAAACGCCAAAAGATTGCAGGACATATCACTGTGTCCCGTCACCTTTCTTCCGTCCTTTGGTTGTACTAAAAGTTTCTATACTGATCTTGCATCCTCTCGCTTTTGATCTTAACGGGGTGGTGCCACCAAATTTGTGGCTTGCGCTTTCTTTGCTGTAAGCGTTTCCTATGGCTCCAGGAAGCATGATGCACGCACCAAGGTTCATGTATTTTCGTTAAATAATTTAATATCGCCTTTTGATGTGGACAACTTTCGGTTTCGGTTTCTGGGCGCCGAGGTGGGCAGTGACGTAGAAGTGTAGGGGGCTTGGTCACGTGACCACACAAGGCTGTGACGTACTTATCCAGGAAGCGATGTAAACTCGGCGAGTGATGTAGCAACCGATGCTTTGCCGGTACTATAGTGAACTAGAGTATATTCTAGTTTACTACAGCCGGTACGTACGTTGCGGAGGTGGCGGAAGTCCGGAGGTCACTCACGTAACTACAGCAGATCCGGTGTTACGTCAGTACAACTTTCGTTGCCCCTCCTATAGATCTACGTCAGAGTTGACGCGCTAGCGATGGGTTTCGATCGGTAGAATGGGCATTTAGGTACACTTTGGAAGTGAAATAAAATATATTCTAAACGTTTGCTGTGTCCAACCCTTCGTGTGGAGTCTCCTTGCATAGAGGGTAAACCTACAACAGGCTTCTTATAGCCTCGAAATTTGATAGCACCACCCCTTTAAATGGCAGGCAGGCGTGTCCTGGTAGAACGTACTACGTATTCACTTCGTTGTTGAATATGGGGTCATTCCACGCCATCTGTCCCAGTCGGGGCGCTTGAGAAATATCAATTTCTCGAAGTCTGAGAAAATTACATACATATAGACATTAGTTCTACAGTATTTGATCAAAATAATTTGAGCGGCAAGAAGTTTTTGGGCACGTGAGCGCCATTTGAACTTCACGAAATGTTTGAAAACTAGGTACGAAAAAAAAATTCGCTATGAATTGACCGTTCCAGGCATTCTTTCAACACTTGCTTTTTTCAGTTTTTCAAGCATCCTTATTTCATTATAGAACAGTTCCTTATGGCAGCTTTATATTTTTTACTCCTTAGAGCGTAGCTAAAGTTGAGTAAATTCTCGTGTTTTCGGGAATTTTTTTTACGAAAGATAACTATCGATGAAATGCAGAAATTATTTTCATAAAACTCTCCATAAAACGTACTATCTCCTAAATGTTTTGTTTTGCCTGTGTACTGTTCATAGGCTCTAAAATAAAATCCTGAACTTGGCAAAAACGCTACATTGTCCTATGTTGAGACGTCTGTAGCACCCTAAGGTGGTCCAAGAAAAAAATAAACGGGAAGCGCATACGACTGCGAATCATAACAACTTTGTCCAGAGGGAGTTTAATCAAAGTAGTTTTTGTTTTAGTCGGGAAAAAAATTTTTGAAATTTAGTCCCACTATTGCATTGTTTTGCCGGGGGGGGGGGACAGTACAAACCAACTGAATTTGCTTCATCAAAAAAGAGTTCGCGTATTCGCAGGACATAGTTTTCAGTTCCTTTTGTTAGTACTTTATATTGTTTATTACATATAAAGGTGATAATAAACAAAGGTAAAAATATAAAAATGCCATTGGCTTAGGTGCCACAATTCCCCCAATAATGAATCGCGTTACTTATTGCATGGGGCTCTCGGAATCAACGGGCGTGACAATAAGTTAAGTCTCGACGTTCATATAAGCCGGAGATAAGAGGCGTAAGCGTGGACGTTTATAGCGGATCGATACGAAGTTCATCTATGTATTTCGCAAGGGTCGACGCACGATGTGACGACGCACGTGTATTCACGCCTTGCGTACGTCGTCCGTCACACTAGGAACGGAATATCCCAAGCTATTTTTGACATCTTAATTTGAGTGGTTACAGGCAGCAGATTTTTGGTCAAAGTAGAATTTGTCAGTCTGGTAAATGCAGTTTTACGGCTGCTATGAGATCACAACAACAGACGATTTTTGTGGCGTAGTTGTACGCCGCCGCCGTCACCTCCGGTGGGCTCATGAAATGCAATAAGCAACGCGATTCATTATGGGGAATTGTGGCGCCTAAGCGAATGGCATTTTTATATTTTTACCTCTGTTTATAATCACCTTTATATGCAATAAACAATATAAAGTAGTAACAAAAGGAACTGAAAACCATGTCCTACGAATACACTAACTCTTTCTTGATGAAGCAAATTCAGTTGGTTTGTATTGCCCCCCCCCCCCCCTTCCCCCAGCAATACGATGCAATGGTGGGACTAAATTTCAAATTTTTTTTCTCGACTAAAACAAAAACTACTTTGATTAAACTTTTCTGGACAAAGTCGTTATGATTAGCAGTCGTATGCGCTTCCCGCTTATTTTTTCTTGGACCACCTTAGGGTGCTACAGACGTCTCAACATGGGCCAATGTAGCGTTTTTGCCAAGTTCAGGATTTTATTTTAGAGCCTATGAACCGTACACAGGCAAAACAAAACATTTAGGAGATAGTACGTTTTGTGGAGAGTTTTATGAAAATAATTTCTGCATTTCATCAATAATTGTCTTTTGTAAAAAATTCCCGAAAACACGAGAATTTACTGAAATTTAGCTACACTCTAAGGAGTAAAAAATATAAAGCTGCCATAAGGAACTGTTCTATAATGAAATAAGGATGCTCGAAAAACGCAAGAAAGCAAGTGTTGAAAGAATGCCCGGAACGGTCGATTTATAGCAAAATTTTTTTTCGTACCTGGTTTTATGACATTTCCTGAAGTTGAAATGTCGCTCACGACGTGCCCAAAAAAGTTTTCCCGCTCAAATTGTTTTGGGAAAATACTGTGTAACTAATGTCTACATGTGTGTGATTTTCTCAGACATTTTGAGAGAAATTGATTTTTCTCAAGTGCCCCGAGCGCCCCCGTTGGCTTGGAATGACCCTATAACAAACATGAAATATTTCTTAGGATTATTTTACGAAATGTATCTTGCTTATCCAGCGCCCGGGCCGTACCAAGGCGACGTCCATGTGCGCATTACCCATCTCACGCATACGACGGGGCCGCATGCGGGCTTGCACGAGACGGAGTTCAGTGTCCCTTGTTTGGGGAAGTTTACAGAGCTTGTGAAGAAGATCGTGGCATGCATCGTCGCAAAGCTGCGGTCCTATCTTGGCCTCTGAGCCACTGGTAAGCTGTGCCGACCGCAATGAACTTCACGAATTTTCCGCCGTGTTGCCTCAAAACTTCCCGCTATATGATTATTTTTCCTGATGTATTTTGCTTATTGTGGCTTGTTTGTTAGTTTGATGGTGATTGTATGGTGTGCGGTGGACGTCTCGGTTCTTGTCACGTAGGAACTTGCTCAGGCATAAATGAAAGAACGTTCAAAGGAAAATCTGATGTCGTCACCATGTGAAATATGGTGGCGATGTCCCACATGCAGGGAGAGTACGAGCAAAGGAAGTTCTCGATCACACCACTCTTTAAGCTATTGAAAAATTAAGAGACAGAGAAAAACGTGAAGAATAATGTTTATTCTATGGAGGCCATTATAAAGATGTCCTGTGAGAAGTATGATGGTGTACTCGCTGCCACTAAGCAACAGGATAACTAGTGGTCATTTGTGAAGTGGAAACTTGATTCAGCGGGGCCAGAGCGAACTGCATGAACTTGAGTGACACAACAGAATGCTAAACCTGGATCTTAGTAAAATTCGTAAGACTGACCGTGAGAACCTGTTGAAAAGGTAAACACAAGTGCCGCATCAATTGAGATGGCCGCTCTGCTAGGAAATAATATCTCCGCGTTACGTTGTCAGCCTTCTAGGCCAGACAGAGGCATCATTCTACGCTTCTCGCGAGAGGCGATTCGAGACAGCTGGCTACGAGTCGTAAGAAGCTGAGAGATATCAAATCTGAAGTGATGATTTAAGAGAGTTTCAAGCAAACACGAGCTCTGTTCGGGAAGTCGGCGCGAGAGAATGGCATCCGTTTTCTATGGCGTGCGAACGGTAAAGTTCTAATCAGAAGGAGCGATGGTTTTTCTGTCGTTCCTGTCAAGAGTACGGAAGATTTTTCAAGTAGCTTGATATTCAAGTGATGTTCATTGTCAATTTTTCTTCAAAAAATCTTGTTCGTTTGACCGTGAGATTTGCATAAGTACACTGGAAACAGGTATATGTGCGAAGTAAACAAATTTCATCTAAATCGTGAATTCGTAAAAAAAAAACGTCTCCACATTGCTTGTTTTCACTGCTTGATTTTGAGATTGAGCTCACTAGGTCTAGTGAGACTTGCTACGCGAATGCTGATAATCCCATTTTCTCTTCCTGGTTATGTTTTTCCGCGTGAATTGTACCTGTAGTCGTGGTGGTGGTTTGTGCTCACTTGTAAAAGAAAGCTTTCACCGTGAAGTCCCAACAAAGTTTTCTCGCTCAGAAGCTGATTCTGAGACGCTGGCAGCTGGCCAAAACAATAATGACACCTCGGTTATATACTCTTCCTATTCGGGAATACCATAAAAAATTAAAAACGTCGCTTAACACAATTCCCACCACAAGGAAAACAGCGCAATTTTCCGGAATATCCGATTCTTTAGCTATGCGCGCAATTTCAGGATTATCGCGCGAATAATCGACGCCACCGTAAGCATGCCTTAACTCGAAGAAATGACCACATACCATGTATGTGGCGTTTTTTAAAGACGAGAGTTTTTGTTGGGGAACTTAGACGCAGAAATTTTGGTCTGTCTGTCTGTCTGTCTGTCTGTCTGTCTGTCTGTCTGTCTGTCTGTCTGTCTGCCTGTCTGTCTGTCTGTCTGTCTGTCTGTCTGTCTGTCTGTCTGTCTGTCTGTCTGTCTGTCTGTCTGTCTGTCTATCTATCTATCTATCTATCTATCTATCTATCTATCTATCTATCTATCTATCTATCTATCTATCTATCTATCTATCTATCTATCTATCTATCTATCTATCTATCTGTCTGTCTGTCTGTCTGTCTGTCTGTCTGTCTGTCTGTCTGTCTGTCTGTCTGTCTGTCTGTCTGTCTGTCTGTCTGTCTGTCTGTCTGTCTGTCTGTCTGTCTGTCTGTCTGTCTGTCACCCGATTCAGCCACCCGGCCAAAGTTTAACCACTTTCTAAACGTCCACCCATATTGCACTGGTATCGCCGTTCATGTGAACATAGTCGATCAAAAAGCAAACGTTACGCATACCTGAGCCGCAACATCAATACGTAAGTATTAGGTGGTGTGTTCCTTTACTAGAAAATACGTAGATAAGTAATTCTAAAGACCCTAGTGTTTCTTGCGCTGCGCTGAAAATGCTAGTGTTATTTGGGCTGTGCTGCAAATGCGACGCTAGGGGAGAGATGCTGCGATTCAGCATAGAGAACTCATGTAGTACGGCCGGCAGAATACTATCGTCTTTCGACGACATTTATTTATTATATTCATTTATTTTTTATTTATTTGAGAATACCTCACAGGCCCCGTAAGAGGCATAGGGTGAGGGGGGCATACAGTACAATTCAATACATTGTATATGAAGATTTTCACAGAGTACAAATTACAGGGCAGTACAATAAAATAACATTTAGAAAAGGGATTAACAGATAACTATTCATGCAAACGAGGAAGAAGAAAAAAAAGTTATTTGTGCGCGACATAGTAAGTATTGCATAGGAGTAATATGATACGAATTACAGCCACAGTACACAATATAACAGCCACCATACAATTGCGTCATTGTAAAAAACAAAAAATGTGTGACAGTGGTATGAAAAGACAGATGCCATCAGTTTGAAAAACACCCTTGCAATAGCTTATCAAAAAAGAAGTTATACAAATAAAAGATTAAGGATACTAAGCGAAGTGTGTGGAAAAATGTTTGTTCAACTGAAGACAAAAAGCGTCATGGTCTCTAGACCAAGTGAAGCAATGTTGTCTGGTAAGCTGTTCCAGAGACGGATAGCGCGAGGTAGTGGAGAAGAATAAAATGATTGCGTCGCACCATATAAGCGGGCGTAACTGAGAGGGTTGTGCAATCTTCGCGATGTATAGACTTGATGATTCAAACAGGGTAGTGATAATTCGTCAGAGTGAATGACCTTATGGAACAATGACGGCAATGCAATATTACGGCGGGTACTTAACGACGGTAATGATAGTTTGCTTTTGATTTGCGTGACACTAGACAGGGCACTATAGTTGTGAGCAATGAAACGGCTTTCCCTATTCTGAATGATTTTTACTGCTTCGATAAGGTATTTCTGATGTGGTGACCAAATGAGAGACGCATACTCAAGCTGCGGTCGCACAAAAGTTAAGATACGCAAGTTTTCGCAAGGGGGAGGGTGCACTGCGCATGTTTCGACGCAAAAATCCTAACGATTTGGATGCACTGGCACATACGCAAGTTATGTGCTCTGACCATGATAGGTTAGGTGTAAGGTGCACGCCTAGATACTTATAGTTCGCGGTCGGCGATATGACATTACTGTTGATGTGATAAGAAAACTGTGAATTAACAGGTTTGCGGGTGAAAGACATAATTTTACATTTCGACACGTTTAGTGTCATGAGCCATGTGTTACACCACTGGTTCACTATTTCTAGGTCTTGTTGAAGCGCGATATGATCATCAATGTTGGTTATTGGGCGGTAAATTATGCAGTCATCGGCAAATATTCGTATGCGAGAGGTGATGTTGTTAGGCAGATCATTTATATAGATTTAAAACAACAGAGGCCCAAGGACGCTACCCTGCGGCACACTAGAAGGAACGATAGATTTAGGAGAATCGACTTCATTAACAGAAGTAAATTGCTCTCGATTGGATAGAAAGTTACGTAGCCATGAAAATGTAGAGGAGTCCAATTTTAAAGTTGAAAGTTTTGATATGAGACGGCAGTGTGCAACGCGATCAAACGCTTTCGAGAAGTCAAGGAATAAGCAGTCTGTTTGTAAGAAGTGATTCATGTTAAGGTGGATATCTGTTGTAAATTCGAGTAATTGTGTCTCACAAGAAAGGCCTTTTCTGAAACCGTACGCTGCAGATACGCGGCCAATTTTTTTTTTCTAAAAGCCAAATCCAGAAACCGAGACGGCTAAATCTGACGGGAACATAAAGCGTGCCGAACTGTTTTCACTTATACGTCACTTGTAGTCAAAATGGGGCAACTCCCGATTGTAACGTTGACTCACGAAAGCACTTTCGAATAAAAAATGAGCCATATCCATTACACCTGCGCAGCGTCAACAATCGGGACCAAAGCAACGAACATGGCCCCACCCAATCTGTTTCACTTGTGACCTAGTTGTTTTGCTATCGTGTTTTTTCGCTGCACAATTACTTTTAGATGCGACGCAGCTTTTGCTCGGAGCTGTGTCCGACGTCGGTGGTGGCGTCCGCGCTCCACTGCGCATGCGCATACTCTCTCCTACTCCCCTCCTTTACGCAGATGTTCGGACGCCTCCTCTCATATCCTCCCCCGCGCTGCAGCCACGGCGCAGCGTCTCCTCCCACGTGATGCAGCCGCGCCACAGCCAAATACAGCCTGTAACCCACTCTCTCCTCTCCCTCCCCCATTTCATGTGTATATAACCGCATGCGCTCGGTCGGCTTCCGTCATTCTCGCTTCGCTCCCGTTGAGATGAGTTGTAACGTCAACGTCGGCGCCACTCGTTCACTCGGCGCTAACGGAAAGCAACGCACAAACACAACGTAGTGATAACACAGACATTAAATACAAACCTCACACACTAACGGAAACGCCGAGTGAACGTAACGGAAACTTGGTGTGCGCCCCCAATACTGTTTCGCATCCCCTCATCGTTCCCTTGAGAAGGAGATGGTGTAATTTTTTTCTTGGGCGTGTTGGTACTAAGTGAAGGGCATGATATTGTAGGGCAAAACTCGAAAGAGGCAGACTTTCTTACTTTTTTTCTACCTCTTAGCGTTTCCCTTAGAGTCTTGTCCTACAGCATCTTGCGCTACAATACTGCGCTACAGTACACAGTACTACCTTCAGAAAGTAAAGCTAGACTCATTTTTGTCAATAACTATTCACCCCTCTCTCCTTTTCCTAGGTAATTGTGACCACGGTCACGCTGAAATGCTAGTTTTCTATCACTTTCTCCGTGATTGCACCGTAGTTGTGTTGTAACACACTATACACAACATTCATGGTTAACTTCGCATTGACACTCTAAACGAAACTTGCACAAGGCGTCTTCATTTCAGTCCTGCTATGGAGCATGAAATAATCATGCCAGTAAACGCGAACGATTCAAAAAAGGAGCTTTAATATCGAAGACATAAAGGCAGAAGGCGAAACCTGGTGGAACCCGCGTGTCTGCTCTTGAATGCGTCGAATTTCAAAACCCTTTATCAGTTGTTTTTCAGACCAAAGTTTTCCGCCTCAATGAAATTTGGTTCAAATATACATACACAAATTGAGCCTTTCAAGTGCAAGGCCTATGGCTAAAAGGCGTAGCCTGTCGGGTGCTTCAGCCCGAAGGTCTTACATACATACATACATACATACATACATACATACATACATACATACATACATACATGCATGCATACATACATGCATACATACATACATACATACACATACACACACATACGTACATGTATACATACATACATACATGCGTGCATGCATACATACATACATACATACATACATACATACATACACACAC